>NC_025997.2:14936854-15135133 GCF_000442705.2 Elaeis guineensis
ATATATATATATAAATTGGGTTGGTCCGTGGCATAACTTGAATGGTATATAGTCAGCATTAAACATCATTGAGAGATCCAAAAGCTGAGCATACTGCATTGTTCTATCAGTTCTGAGTCATAATTCATGTGATGCTAATGTTACTTTATTAGCTAAATGTTAGGATTATAGCTGGATCTGTTAATGGTGGTGCATGGCCCTCTGTACAAGGAAAAGACTTACAAACCATCTCGTAGCATAAAGGAGTTAAGAAGTTCTCCCACATTGTTGGAGAATATATAAATAAGAGTCGTACTTCAACATTTGTGTAATCTTGAGATGTTTAACATTTTTAAGCATGTTTTTGGGTAAAAATAAATTGATGTGTTTCACTTTCATCAGTCTGATGAGTCTTTGGAATATAGATCTCTTGTACTCCATGATTTTCTCCCAAGTAATGTCTATTCTCAAAGAGCATGTAGTTTTGGATATTGAAATGGTATTTCTACTATGATAACACTTGAAAATGAAGAACTTTTTTATGGATGATTTTTTGATGTTTCACTAGTTGTAACTTTCACCTGAATAATTGTTACCTAATAAGATGTTAGCTCAAACACATGGAGAATTATTTAAGTCTGATTTAATTTGAAATGGGGTACATGAAGTGGCTAAAGGTGGAGTTCTTATGCTGAATGGATTTGGTGAAAGTCTGTGTCAGTTGTAGACCAAGTAGGGAGCTGGTTGAGTGTTTTGGACAATCTCTGGGCCTCTTATGAATAGTTTGTCTGAATTTGATGATGGACGACACTTAAATTGGAATGGAGGTTTGTTTTGCTTGGCAAATATTTTATGAGGTAATTTTACGGTGAAAAATGTATCACTATGGGGCTAAAGGAAAAAGTTGCATGCACACCACACAGGACAACCAAGTTGGAAGCAATTCTGTACATGTACAAGGATGCCTGTGCCAGGGCTCTCTTCCATTATTTTTCCTTTTTATTTGTTTCCTTTCTCATTTTTATTTTTATTTTTATTTTTTGACCAAAGGACACATGCAATCTTGGCCAGAGCAAAAGCATTCTGCAGGTTCTTTCCTTATTGTAGCTACTGGATGAGGAAAAGGTTGTTACTGTTGGATATAGTGAAAAACAGATCTGAATTTGGTAAAGCAATCTGGTGTCACATTTATACAATTAAACTATGATCAAGGTGCAGCTATTGCCATTCCAAGTGGTAGGAAACACAAACAATAGTTCGTAGATGGCACATAGGAATTTTATTGGTGTAACTACACTTGTTTTTGATCACTTATCTGTAGCACAATAGGTGTAGAATAAGAAGTTACAAAGCTGAAAAAAATTATGTTTTTAGATGCAATGGAAATGTCCTAGAAAAAAAGCTAATATTGGGAACTGTAACTGTTTAAGTTCCAATCAACCTTTTCCAGAACTCTGCCTCCATGTGATTTCTGTCCAATGTAATTTCAATTTTCTGGCATTGATTTCAAGAACTAATACTTATGCTTTCTTGAAATCTGGCATTCCTATTTATTCCAATTTGCTAGTGTTTTTTTTTTTTTTACCTCATTGATGTGTGGTTATAATCTGCAGTTGTACTCATTGATGTTCTCAGATGTCCTGAAGTTTTCTTCCCTTGGTTTTTATTGGAAATTGCACCATGTGTTTCTCTGCAGCAAATGCCTTCTGTATGACTGATACATTTAATTTTCCTTGTGTACCTACAGATGCCAAGAAACAGATCCAACAATTTGCTTCTCAGACAATTGCATCACGATTTAGTTCGACACTGCAATCAGCTTTCAGTGTTGTATGAGATTGTATGGAGGGCATAATGTAAAAATCATGATATTGAGAAATTTTTGTGTTCTGGTCACCATGTAGTTTGTTTGATTCATGATGTCTTCCACCTCTAGGATACTAGCAGTAGGGGATCCTTCAATCTGTGATATCTTTGGATACAAGATGCTGAACTTTGACAAGCTGGTCTGCTCATTCTGTTCAATATCCCTGAGTAAGAAAAAAAAGCTCACACATTACCATGAGATTGTAGATTTTAATTTCGCTGTTGCAAGGTCGTGAAAGTGATTTGTTCCTGGCCTAGTTTTGTATCAGCTATTTAACCACCATTGCATTCACGACCACTTCTGGTCAAATTAAGTCTTAACATTGTTTGACAAAGCAAACATATTAAGAGGCCATAAATCTGTGTTTGTCAAATTTTGCCAATGGCTTGAGATTGCTATTTTGCACCACATGTTGCTTGACTAGCCAGGTGATATACTGAATTATGTCAGTCATTACTGTATATATTGTTAACTTATGTCAGTCATTACTGAATTGTAAACTGGAACAAATTTTGCTGGTTAACTATGCAGTTTAATACCAAGGTGTGAATGAATCATGGATTGTTTACCGAGGTTAGCCAGCTAGTGATATTGGTTGTTCCCAGCTTTTAGAAACTAGGTGAGTTCTCCACCGGAGAAACAAGAAAGCCTGAATTACACCAAACTCAAATCTCAACCTTCAAAAAAAATTCTAGTTGCCCTATTGATCCATAAACATCCCTGGTCTTTACAACTTTTAATTCTCGTCTAGGTGATTATACTTCTAAGCTTTCCAGTGGTTCTGTATGGGTTAAGGTAGGGGCTACAAACCATGACAAAACTTTTTATCTTTTAGCATTCGATTGTTAAAGGGAGACCAAAATAGAAAAAAAAAAAATGAAGATAGAGGAAAAAAAAAAGTGAATGTGAAAAATTGTACTCAAACTTGAATTTCATTTCATGATTTTAGAACCTTTTTGAGATTTTAGCAGACAAACAAGCACTCTGTATCACAAAATAACAATCAGTAAATAACAAAAAGGATATTCAAAGTAACTAATTGCACTGTAAGTGACATTCCAAGTGCTTTCTCTATTTATGTCACAGGCATCCAAAGATCCTCAAGCTCGAGGTTATATCAAGCTGAAGCAAGTAAATTATATACCAGAGGCTCAGATGAAAAACAACCGTATAAAACTCTTTCAACCTTTCTTTAATTTTTATTCAACATATTGCACAGTTGACATCATGATTATTGCCTTGTGATGTCCTCAACAACACAAGCATCAGCAAAAAGATTCAACCCATCAGTTTGGGACCAACTGTATGGTCCTGACATTTGATTGATCCCCATCCAGACATTTACACTTCGAACTTGATCTGCATCTTTGACAAATGCTGGATTACTCGGGTTGTCTGCTGGCCCCTTTGTGGTCGGAGAGAAATCCTTTATCATGATTCAAAGCAGGTATAGTTCCCGCATCTCAAAAGCCTGTTATATGTAGACTGTAGCTTTCACATTAGATGACGACCAGATGGATTCATAATAAAAGGGAGTGCAATCTACTGGATGGTGACCATTGATGCATCGTCTAAAAAGCCTCTGTAGCAGGAAACTTCTACCTAGAGTAGCTTACTGCTTTGGAAACTCTGTGGTAAATCAAAATGCACCTGCTTCCTAGCCAGTTTCTTACTTCTTCGAGTGTTTTTAAAATGTCCACTTTCACACGTTTGCACTGGTATCCACTCCCATGCTTGCTCTGATAACAAAGGTTTAAGGTAAGGTAAATCAGCTGAATTTTGATACCAGAATCCACTGTGACTACATTAAGCGATTATGGCATCAATCTATTCTTTACTGTATCACAAAACATGTTTTAAACGGTTAGTACTGTGTATAAAGAATTACAACTGTATCACAAAGCATGATGAAGTGAATCATGTTGGTTTTGGTCATCAAAGAACAATGTGGACAATCTATTTGCCTGAACAATAAGAAATAAAATGGGTGTACCACGAGAAAAGCACAGACTCATAAACTTTATATCAGCTGCCATATCAAGTGCTTATACTAATGGCTGTGACAAGTAGCAGAAATGAAGACAGGGCTTCCAACAAAATCACAATGAGTTTCCTAGGAGTATGGTTCAAAATACAATTACTCAGAACTTCGTCTTGCAAACGTTGTTTAGGATACAATTATTGATAAGTGGAATAGGAGTTGTCTGAATTGCAAGTCAGTGTATTCACATGGAACATTCTGAAGACCAGGGGGCCAAATTATGACCATAAATGATGAAGTATGCAAGCAAGATAAACATGTAACAGAAGTGTTGACACTTGACAGAACTGTATACGGACAGAATGAGAATACGTTAAGGTAAGGCTGGTATTGCAACAGAAATTAGAGACTCTAAAACAGACCTGAATTGGATTGAAAGGTCCAGGGTGTGAGCATGTGTTTGTAGAAGCTCGAATTGAAGCAGTAAGAGATGCTAAGAACAATTTTTTGATGGAGAACAAGGTCATGGGAAGAAAGTGATGAAGCATGATTCATGAAGCAATTCCAAATAGATACAAAACTATGATATGGTAGTTGCTGAAAGAGTTATTCCCTCATTCTGCTACATCCTAAATAGTTAAAAAAAATATATATTCCCTCAAAAGAAAAGATTGTTAAAGAGATTTCTTCATGAATTTTGACTCCATTAACTGTCCATTTTCATTGTAGAATTCTAGCAGACTCATGCAAGTTGCTGAAGTTGGTAAAGAAGGAAACAGAGATTTGAAAACAATCCAGTTTCAAAAAATATTTCAAAGTGAAGTGTCATACCAGAGGTTTAGTTAATCACTGTATGCAAGATTTGGCTCCAGAACACCGAATCCAAGACAAGTTACTTCACAAATTATCCGATCACACTGCAGAACATCCAAATTAATTGCTATATCTATAGCTCAAAAAATTATGAACTTAACTATAAAGTTAACATACGTAATAATGCATGGCAGAAAGCAGAATAAATTTTCATATAGATCAGGACAATCAAGAGAAACCAACAGCAGCATTTAAAGATAGAATTCCTTCTGGACTAAAATTTTCAGGAATTGCAAGGATAATATATATAACCAACTAGGCAAGGACATTGTAATTTATATTGTTAAACATGGTCAGAAATCACAAGGGAACAAGGTCAAGATTATTCTTGCAAGAAAATGACCAAAAACCTGTTGATGATGCATATGGCACTCAATTAGCAAAGTTCAATTCTTTTCTTTAATAATAGATGTAAATGAGCAAAGACCAGGAACCATCACTATGATAGACAAGTGCGATAATCATTTTATTCTCAATTTTTTGGGTCCAAATGAGATACACTTGGTTTGATTGCTCAGATTTGTAATAGCAACATTCTGCACACTTCTATTTGGTGTTAATCATTACTTTTGTATCTGAACAAGTTCAGAATTCAAACCTCAACAGCCGTCTTCTTTTCCAGGCTAACCTGGAGAATAAAATGCTCCTGCTTATGGACTTGCATCTTCATGAACTTGAGAGCCACTAACCAAGTTGATCATGTTTACCTGAGACTGAAATCTCCAGATGCTGCAGACAAACAAGTAATATGAAGAGAAATTTTGCAAGACAACAGGTTAAACAGAAAACAAATTCCTCTTGGAAATCAAATAAGTTTATCTTTTTTACAAGAAAGTTATATCCTATAGCATAACAAAAATAGCCAAACGGTTAATTAGCAACCAAATATATTATGGAAAAGATTATCAAGATAATCCGAATGATTTTAGCTACTGCAAAGCATACCTTCTCTATAATTCATATCTTGTGTGTTTTTAGACTTGATTGCCTCTATCAGTCTTTCAGAAACTGATCTGTCAAGAGTAAAGCCACGCTCCATCATATGGTCCCAGATCCTACAGGCTGCATTTACCTTTCCTTCCTTTAGAAGTCCTCCAATCAATATCTTGTATGTCACATCATCAGGAGTTACTCCCCTCTTGCACATATCTTCATATAGATTCATGGCTTCATTTACTCTGAAAGCCTTGCAGAGTCCATTTATCAAAGTGCCATAGGAAACTACATCAGGGGATATCCTCTTCTTGATCATGTCATGAAAAAAATTGTGAGCAAGTTCCATTCGACCGGCCTTGCAAAGGTGGTGTATCATAATATTATATGCATTGACGTTTGGAACCACTCCAGCATCAAGCATCTGATCAAAAAGTTCCTCAGCTAGATCAGGGTGCCCTACTCTAAAGAATCCATTAATCAGAGTACCATATGTCACTGCATCCGCAATTATTCCCTTAGAACGCATATCCTTGAACAACTTGTATGCAGATCCCATGTTTCTTGCCTTGCAGAGTGCACCAATTAATATGTTGCAAGATACAACATCACAAAATCCTATAGCATCCATTTCATGAGCTATTAAAGCATAAGCCTTTTCAAGCTGGTTAGCCTTGCAAATACCCTTTAATAGTTGATTGTAACTATGCCTGTCAGGGGATATTCCACTCGCATCCATCTTTTTTATCAATTTCTTAGCTTCATCCAGCATATTTTCATTGCAATAATGATTCAAAAGTATGTTGCATGTAACCAAATCAGGTTTGCACCCATATCTTTGCATGAATGACACTATTGCTTGGGCTTTATCAAATCTACCAGCTTTACAAAATCCACTTATAAGCGCATTATAAACAGGAATACTCAACTCAATCTTCATCCCTATCATTCCCATTGTCAGGTCATAAGCCATATCAACCTTCCCATGGTTACACAAACCAACTATTAATGCACCACAGGCAACACCATCTGGCCTAAACCCCTTTTTCAACATTTCATCCCATAGCTCTATGGCAGCTGAAAACTGTCTAATAACACACAAACCATTGATGATTGTGGTGTAAGAGACAACATCAGGCTCTCTTCCTTTCTGAATCATAGTTTGCAGCACCATAACAGCATCATCCAACCTCTTCTCTTTGCACAAAGAATTCAAATATATGTTATAAGCCCAGATATCTGGGACAGACCCCATTTTATTCATATCTACTAAGAGCCTCTCAACAAGCCTAAGATTCTTCACTTCACACAAACCAGCAATGAACCTTGAGTATGTAAACGAGCTCAAAGAAAATTTCTCTGGGATCATCTTGTTGTAATACTTCTCAGCCAAATCAAAGCAATGATTTTTAACTAGTAGACCTATAAACTTATTGTAATCCACACTAAATATGCGACAACCAGAAGCTATCATCTCATCAAAGATTTGAATTGCTGAATCTATCAAACCAGCCCGGGCATAGCCAGATATTAGAATCCGATACACAGAACGGTGCAATGAGAACCCACTGCTCCTTATTCTTCCTAAAAATTTCGATAGAAGATCAAAGTCTTGATCTTTCAGCAGCAAACAGATCACAGACTTGATGGTGAAGTGATCATGCTCGAAACCCGGCTGGGATTCGGCCCACACGAAAAAAAGGAAGGCCGTTTCGGAATTCGACAAGCTCTTTAGTACCTGATTAACAATATAGGTGTTCAAATGTACATCAAGCCGCTGCAACTCCATCTCCACCGACTCGGACCATTTGTTGGATTGCAACGCCCTTCTAATCCTGGAAGAGGAATCGGCAAATGTGGGTGCCGTTGGTTTAAAGATCTCCGATAGGTTCTTCTGGGGTGCCCGCAAGCTTTTTGGTTCTGTGGTGAGTGTGGAACGGAAGAAGCCGGACATGGAAGCGAAGGGAGAAAGATACAGAATGCCAACAGGTTTTCGGAATGGCCCATTCCATCTGACAGCCAGAAACATAAGAGTCTTCTCGGAGGATTTTCGTCGAACAATTGAGAGGAGAATACGTAGAACCAAACCATGTACCAGAGTAGGAACTCGAGGAGCTTGGAGAAGGAATCTGTAGTCGATAAAAGGGTTTGGAGGGGCTCTGAAAGATCGTGGGTTCAGCTTTGGATGGAGTGCCCGGAAAGACCGCTTCGCCGGCGCCAATGGCTCTGAGAAGATGGATAGCGAACGAGAGAAGGCACGGGAGTAATGCGTGTCAGTCTGTGAGACTCGGTCCCCTTTTGAACTACTCGATCCAGCGGGTAACGGCTGCAAGAGGTCGGGTCGGATCAAGTACGAAGGGCAAATTTAGCAGAGCACCCGAACCGATCCAGGTCAGAGAAGATGGATTTTATCCAATCCAATTCGAATTTGAGATAGGTATGAGTTTCCGATTTTTTTTTTAAAATATAAAAAAAAATAAGATATTTCTCTAATACTATATAAAATAATTAAAAATAAATTATATTTTTAATCCTTAAACTATATCATAGTTTTTTAAATAGTTCTTAAACTACAAAATCATAATTTTTAGCCTCTGATCTTTTCGAATCATCTTAATATTGTCTTTCCAATGACTTTCTCTCACCGATTTAGTTGTTTAGTTGGCACTGACGTGCTTACGTGACAAAATTATAGCACCATGGCAAAAAAAAATGTTTACCCTATTTTTTATCATCCTCATCTGAAACCCTTCTTTCATTCGCTGTGAGTGAAACCCCACTCCTCTCAAATCCTCTCGATCATCCTGTCGGTGTAAGAGATCTTCTCCAATCATCCTTCCGAAATCCTAATTTTTCAAACTTTTTTCTTATTTCCCCTTTACGGTAGACATCCTGTTACTGCATTCGCCATGGATAGAAGCTCAAATATTGAGTCTAGCACCTCCTACCGATCTAGGACTTTGAACAATGAGGGAGCTAGATTTTATCTTTGTGGGCAATGTGCTCAGATAAGGATCTCATGGATAAGAAGAAATCTAGATCAAAGATTCTTTGGTTGCCTATATTTTAGGATATGAGTTCTCTTTGATCCTAACTCTATTTTTTTTCGTCTTTTTGATTTTAAAAAATTGCCTTTGTATAGGGGAAGATGTCATGTGATTATTTTTAATGGTATGATGAGAAGATCTGCTCCCGTGGAAAGATGATGATTAATCGGCTCAATGAGAAAGTCGACGCGATGGAGGAGGAAGTCGGATGCTTCCGCCACAAACAGAGAATGTATCAGTTGATTATTTTGCTATCTTGATTGTTGCTGTCATTTTGTAATGTATTTTGGTAGTCAGAACTTGTTAGTGATGCAGGTTTATGGATGTAAGTTGGGATTCTAATGCATATAAATGAAACCCTTTTTGTGATATTATTGTATCAGAATTTGCCTTCTTTATTTCTCTGATTGTTTTTGAATGCTGTAAACTTATAAACAGATATCTCTATGGAACCATAAAAAATCACAGTAAAATTAAGCTGACCTGTTTAGATCATCAAATGTGCTAAAATTTCGAGGATCAAATGAAAATACTTCGAATAGTATGATGACCAACGAGATAACTACCATCCAATGGGCTTACGACAACAGTTCATTAAAATCTTAGTATAGCATATGCATAGAAATAGGGCTACGTCACAATTTGTATGGAATGAATCAAAAAAAAAAATAAAATATCTATAGACCACCCAATGCGTTAACTGACACTATCTTATCGGTAGACTATTTGAGATGGCCAAAGGTCTAAAGCAGATCCATTGATCTTGGTGGACCAAATGAAAAATATTTATAAAGTTCAAGGACTAATTGACACTATCTTATCTGCAGACCACCCAATGCATTACCAACAGTAATTCATGAACCCAAAATAACATGGACACAAACCTTCATTTTTTCTGTTCCTCAGGCTGTTCCTTCAAATCTGCCAAAGATCATAGAGACTTGAAGGAAAAGTTTGATCGCTCAACCCTCAGAGAAGAGAAGACTATATTTTTCTTGAGAAAATACAACCAAACATTAAGTGATCAATGTTTTCTGCTTGTATCGAGCACAAAGAATATCAACTGTAAGCACTTTTTGATAATAACATAGCCAATTGAAGATCTGCACTTTCTCCGAAATCAAACACTTCTATATGATTTTACTAAAGAACGATATTATTTCTCCATTGATGAGGAAATAATAACCATGTTTGGCAGTGGAGGTCTTAGAAGAGTGTCATTTCTAACTTCTGTAGTCTTGTCCAGATTGTATGTTTAGGTTATTAATAAAGTATTCATACAGAGAGTTCATTAGCTGCCTTGTAACTGGGAGGGAGTCTGAATTGATGCTCCCACTGATCAGAAACCAGATGCTCCACAATCGAACCCCTCATTTTGTTACTGAACAAGTACAGATTGGGCAGTTGTTTCGAAAAAGCAACGTTCGAAGCCCAAGCTTTTCATGCCAAAAGGAAGTCAGGCCACCATTTTGAACCTGAGGAATAGAGAAGAGTCGAAACAGGTTAAAAAGCTTGCAGATGCTTTTCTAGAAGAATAAAGTTTTCTTGATTCAGGTAGAAGCAAGATCTATTGGAGCTATCTTAGTGTAGTATATATTCGGAATCAGAGAGCACCAAGATCGATTGTCGCCATTGAAGAATTTGAAGCACCATTTTAGTAGTAGAGCTTTGTTGAACAAGAACAGGTTAATTAGTCCCAGGCCTCTGAACACTTTTGGCCTACATATACCAGATAAATTGATCAGATATTTAACACTACCTTTACTACTATTGCAGCCCAAAGGAAAGCACGGCAAGAACGATCTATCTTTTATATGATAGCCTCAAGCAATGATAACACAGACATCCAATATATCGGCAGTGCTCAGATGATGAAATTTACCAACACTAAATGATGAGCTATCGAGTGAATTGTTTTCTTCCATCCTGCCAATTTCTTCTCAACTTTGTCCGTTAAGAACCTTCACCCAGAAACCCTCATAGCTTTACGGTGTAACAGAAGATCCAGGTAAGTAATGGGAAGAGAACCCACCTCACACCCTAGGAGCTTTGCCATGTTGTCAGTTCGTTTCTCTGACAGATCTAACCTAATAATTTGGGTTTTTTTCAATAACATTGTTCAATCTTTTAGCAAGGACTTAGAGAAGATTTTGATGACTGCATGCTCCAAACATATTGGCCTAAAATCTGTGATGGTAGCTAGTTCAGATTTTAGGTATCAGCACCATGTGCAATTAGTTAAACCATTGAACATCTATTTTTTTTTGGTGTTGAATCGCATTTATGGCTCCAAACAAATCTTCATGCAATATATCCTAATATGATTGAAAGAAGGACATGGGAAATCCATCGGGTCTAGGCGATTTGTTCTTAGCCATGCTGAATATAGCTTCTTTAATCTCATCTGCATCAATGTCCCAATCTAAGGAGGATAGATCTAGGTTCCTTTGAGGGTATAAAGCACCCCAATCCATTTCAATGTAGGTTTCAGCAGCACTTCCAAACATTAGTGCATAGTGCTCGTAGAAGGATCTCTGAATCTCATCTTCAGTATCGATTAGGTTCTCCTTATACATGATTTTCAATATCTGATCTTGTGATGATAATTTAATGCACTAATATGAAAAAACTTCATATTTCTATCGCTATCACTAATCTATTGTTTTCTTGAATAATGCTGCCAGTATGCCTCTTCCACCTGTAGCACATTCCTCAGTTGTTCCTTGAGCAGGCTACGCTCATAACTTTCTGATTTAGACAGTACTTTTTCTTCTTTAATGCTATATAGTTGTTCCAAAAGACTCAATAATTCTCTTTTTTTCTCTACGTACTATACACCCGAGAATGATTCTATGCTCTCAATCTAGATCGGAGATAATGTAGCTTCAAAACAAAATTTTTGCATGCATCAGAATCACCAAGAGTTGATGTCCACCAGAATTGCACCATTTATTTTCTGCTAACCTGAAGTTATCAAACAATCTCAAAATGAAAAAGATGGTGCAACTTATGAGTGGTAGAGTGGAAGGAATTTTTAGAGGAAAAATAAAGATTTTGGGAAGACAGACGGTCGGTTTGGAGAAAAGGAGTTGAATCTAGGGCAAGCTCGAACCGCCCAAACGAGGAAGAAAGAGGAGAGGAAGTTGGTTCCTTAATGGACGATTTGAAGGGTGAAGATTGGTGGGAAGAGGGATTTTGAGAGAAACCTTCGGTTTAAGAGAGAAGAGAGGGAGAGCTTTCGTTCGATGGGAGAAAGAAGAATAAGATAAAAATCGGCTCAACGAAAAATTTCTCAATAAAAAGAGAGTGCCCGAAGGATTTTGTCAAAAATTACAAGTTTACCCTAGGGTCGATCCTGGAGGTCGACTCATGGCATGAAAAAATTCAAAAGAATGATGAAAAAATTTCGAAAAAAAATTTAAAACTTTGAGAGAAGGGTGTTTACCCAGAGATTGATCATGTGAATGATAGTTTTGAGCTTTTGAGCTCTTAAGAAAAAGGAGAGATGAGAATTGAGCTCAATAAATTTGGTTCCATGAATTTTTGGCATTAAGAACTTGGAATCAGAAAAATACTTAAGCTGATGGATCAAAGATTCCTAGTTCTCTCTTAATTTCACAAAATCTATCTTCACTTAAGGTCTTGGTAAAAATGTCAGCCAATTATTTTTCAGTACATACATAATCAAGAATTATATTATTGTTTTGGACATGTTCTCTTATGAAATGATGTCTAATTTCAATATGTTTTGATCTAGAGTGCTGAATTAGATTTTTAGTTAGATTAATAGCACTAGTATTATCACATCTTATGGGAGTTTTATTGAGTTTGATGCCAAAGTCCTCAAGTTATTGCTTAATCCACAAAATCTGAGCACAGCAACTTCCGACTGTAATGTATTCGGTCTCGACCGTAGACAGTGCTACCGAATTTTGCTTCTTGTTAAACCAAGAAATTAAGTTAACTCCAAGAAATTGGCAAGTTTCACTAGTACTTTTTCTATCTAATTTACATCCAGCACAATCGGCATCTGAATATCCTATTAAGTCAATTGATGAGTCCTTAGAATACTATAATCCTAGAGTTTGTGTACCTTTTAAATATTTAAGAATTCTTTTAACTGCGTTTAAGTATGATTCTTTTGAATTTGATTGAAAGCGAGCACATAAATAAATACTAAACATAATATCTGGTCTACTAGCAGTTAAATACAATAAAGAACCAATCATCCCTCTATAAAGTTTTGAGTCTACATTTTTACCTCCTTCATCCTTATCAAGCTTACATAATGGACTCATGGGTGCACCAATTGCTTTGGAGCTCTCCATTCCAAATCTTTTGAGTAGTTCTCTTGTGTACTTGCTTTGGGTGATGGAGATCTCTTCTTTTATTTGTTTGATTTGAAATCCGAGGAAGAATGTAAGTTCTCCCATCATGCTCATCTCGAACTCTCCCTGCATGTTTCATTAGTAGACCCAAAAATAATGTCATCAATGTATATTTGTATAACTAAGATATCATCGTGATTTTTTTTAATGAAAAGGGTTGTATCTACTTTTTCTTTTGAAAAATCATTCTTAAGCAAGAATTTACTTAACCTTTCATACCAAGCCCTAGGTACTTGCTTTAGACCATATAGAGCTTTATTTAATTTAAAAATGTGATTAGAAAAAGTATGATTTTCAAAATCAGGGGGTTGTTCTACAAAAACTTCTTCAATAATATAACCATTTAGAAAAGCACTTTTGACATCTATTTGGAATAATTTAAAATTCATAAAGTATGCATATACAAGGAAAAGCCTAATTGCTTCTAATCTAGCAACAGGTGCGAAGGTCTCATCAAAATCAATTCTCTCTTCTTGATTATAATCCTTTGCAACCAATCTTGCTTTATTCCTAATTACATTTCTATGTTCATCCAGTTTATTTCTATATATCCATTTTGTGCCAATTATTGGATAATTTTTAGATCTTGATACTAAAGTCCATACATTATTTCTTTCAAATTGATTAAGTTCTTCTTGCATTACATTTATCCAATTATAATCTTTTTCAGCTTCATCTATGGTTTTAGGTTCAAGATGAGAAACAAATGTAAAATGATTGTATGCATCTCTAAGTGAAGAATGAATTCTTACTCCATGTATAGGATCACCAATGATTAGTTCCTTGGGGTGATTGTGATCATACCTCCATTCTTTGGATAGATCATTTGTACCTTGAGGTTGTTCTTCATCATTTTGAATTATTGAGTCTTTTAAAGTGAGCTCCTTCATCCCTTCTATAAGAGGATCTGCATCAGCAATACCTTCATTCTTCCTTGAGGGAAGATCATTAGTCTCATCAAAAATAACATGTATTGACTCCTCTACTACTAAAGTTCTTTTGTTAAAAACTCTAAAAGCTTTGCTAGAAGAGAAATAACCAAGAAAAATAGCTTCAGTGGATTTTGCATCAAATTTTTTTAATCTTTCTTTACCGTTGTTCAAAATAAAACATCGGCAACTAAAAACGTGTAAATATACAATATTTGGTTTTCTTCCTTTCCAAAGCTCATAAGGTGTTTTCTTTAGTAATGATCTAATTAAAGTATGATTTAATATGTAATATGTCGTGTTAATTGCTTCTACCCAAAAGTATCTTGGGAGGTTGCTTTCACATAGTATGGTACGGGTGATTTTTTTAAGAGTCCTATTTTCTTTTCTACTACTCCATTTTGTTAGGATGTCCTAGGTGCTGAAAAGTTATTGTCAATACCTTTTTCATCACAAAACTTTTCAAAATCTTGATTTTCAAATTCGATTCCATGATCACTTCGAATATGTTGAATTAAAAAATCTTTTTCATTAGTAACTTTTCAATAAAATTTTGAGAACACATGAAAAGTTTCATCCTTATGTGCCAAAAAGAAAATCCATGTAAAATGAGAGAAATTATCAATAATTATAAAACCATATCATTTTTCACCCAGACTAGTAGTTCTAGTGGGTCCAAATAAATCCATGTGCAATAATTCTAATGGCCTAGAAGTTGAAACAATATTTTTAGATTTGAATGATACTTTTATTTGTTTACCTAGTTGACATGCATCACAAATTCTATCCTTTTCAAAATTAAATTTAGGTAAACTGGTAATCAATTTCTTTTTAATAAGTTTTGAAAGTGAATGCATGCTAATATGTGCAAGCCTACGGTGCCAAAGCCAACTAGTCTCATTAATTTTGACATTCAAGGCTACTAGGTATTGTATGTTTATCTTGGAAAGATCATTCAAATCTACCATATAAATATTATCATGTCTATGCCCAACAAATTTAATGCCTTCTTCATTGGGACTAGTTACTATGCATAATGAAGATTCAAAAATAATTTTGTACCCTTTATCACAGAATTGACTAATGCTTAATAGATTATGTTTCAAACCATCTACTAACAAAATATTTTCAATATACTTGAAGGGAGTGATACTAATGTTACCTATACCGATGATTTTTTTTTTGCTATTATCTCCAAAGGTGACCATCCCTCCATCTTTTGCATCAAGTGTGATGAATTAAAATTCATCAACGGTCATGTATTTTGAGCACCCACTATCAAGATACTATTTTCGATTTGTTTCTTGAGATGCAAGACACACCTGTATGCAAAAATCAAGTTTTCACTTTAGGTACCAAAGCTTTTTTGGATCCTTTTTAGTTAGTTACAGTGGTTCTTTTTGGAATCCATATTTTCTTCACATTAGAATTTTCAAATTTGTTAGAGAAACAAGTATAGGATTTATGTCTTACTATACCACATTTAAAGCAAGTAGTATTTGAAAACTTGTTGCTTGATGAGTTCGCATAGATATTTTTCAAGAATTTTTGTTTCTTTAAAGGGTTGTAGTCAAAACCGGCTTTATCATAAATGATATTTTCACTATCAAGTATCATTTGAAGTTTAGTTGAACTAAGAGTGAACTTTTCTACCATAGGTTTTAACTTAGCAATTTTATTTTTTAAGTTTAGATTTTTTTATGTCAAGACCAATTTTTTATTTGAAATTATTTCATTTTCTTTTAGTAAAGATTGATTCTTTGATTTTAATTCTTTGTTCTTTACCCCTAACTTCTTTAAATCATCAACTAGATCATAAAATACTTCTTGAAGTTCTTCGAAAGTAAAGTCATCAGGAGTTTCAGCGTTTATCTCATTTTCATGTGCCATAAGGCACAAGTTTGCTTGCTCATATAAATTTTTTTCTTCGGACCTTGACTCATCACTATCACTCCAAATAGCCATCATAGCCTTTTTCTTATACTTCTTGAGGTCCTTCTTAAGTTGTAGACATTCAGATCTGAAATGCCCTGACTTCTTACATTCGTAATAAATAAGAGGCTGCTCCTTATCCTTCTCTTTGCTATGTTCTCCTTTTGTAGGTGGCCTCTTCCTCATCTCTTATCTACTTTTCTTCAAAAATCTTTTAAACTTTCTAGTGATGAGGGCTATTTCTTCATCTTACTCTTCATTTTCAGTTTCTTCGGATTTCTCATCGAGTTGAGTAGTAGACTTGAGGGCGATTGTTCTCTTCTTCTTGATATTGTTTAATGCTTAGCTCGTGTGTCATTAGCGATCCTAGAAGCTCCTCCAAGGGTAAAATATTCAGATCTTTGACTTTTTGGATTGCGGTCACTTTGGCCTCCTACATCCTTGGTAAAGACCTAAAAATTTTTCTCACAAGATCGCTTTTAGAGTAAGACTTAGCAAGACTTTTTAGACCATTAATAATATCTGTAAAATGAGTAAATATTTCAGTTATTGATTCATCATGCTCCATTTTAAAGAGTTCATATTTGTACACAAGCATGTTAATTTTTGATTTTTTAACTTGATTAGTGCCTTCATGTGTTACTTCTAATCTATCCTATATTTTCTTAGCTGACATGCATGTTGAAATATGATTAAACTCATTAGTATCTAAAGCACAATATAAAACATTCATGACTTTAGTATTAAGTTAAGCCATTTTCTTGTCAACCTCATCTCATTTTCTTTCGGATCTGGTTGATTCTACACCATCAATTATCTTAGTGGGTGTGCGTGGTCCATTAACTATGATACTCCATATATCATAGTTAAGTACCTGAATAAAAATTTTCATCCGAGCTTTGCAATAGGTGTAGTTTGATCCATTGAAAAGCGAAGGTCAGTTTGTGGACTGCCCCTCGGCTAGTGAAGCACCAACTTAAGTTGCCATAGATTTTTAGCTCTTTGATGGTTAAATCAAAGTAGGACCAGAGCACCAAGCTTTGATACCACTTGTTGCCTAGCTATGCAACCCAAGAGGGGGGTGAATTGGGTTTTTAAAAAATTTAACGTTAATTTAGAACTATGAGAATTAAATAACAATGAGCAGGATATATGTAGAGAGTGATTTAAGCAAGATGTAGAAATTAGTTGCAAGAATATAAGTAGATAAAAAAATTTAAAAAGAGAGCAAGTAAGTACAACACAAACAAACAAGATTTATAGTGGTTCGGTGCCAACCTTGCACCTACATCTACTCCCCAAGCTCCTACTTGGGAATTTAAATCTACTAAATCGTATTCAACAAGAATACAACGTCGATACCTCCACTCTAGCTATCCCAAGCTAGAACATTTATTTCTCGGATACAAGCCAATCCGATACAATCCGATTCAAGGTTCGGACCAATCTTTCCAAGTTTTGGAACCATTCCAAAACTAAAGATCAAGACAAAACTGAGTATGTGAGTTAATCACATGAAAATATAAATTTAGCTCCTTTAATGAGCAAATAAAACTTTAAATGCACTTTACACAATAAGAAGGAAGCTTTTCTGATTTTTCTCAAGGTGGTTGAAGATTTGAATGAGCTCTTGAGGGGTTGGTGAACTTGAAATGAAAGCTTCTTTAACTTCAAGAGGGCTCTTTGCTTAGGACTGAAATGAATGCTTGAAGAACCTTGTTTATTCCCTCCTTTAAGTGCCTTTTATAACTTCAAATGATGGTGGAGAGTAATCTGGATACATTTAGAGCCATTGAAGATCATTAAATGAGTCTTAAATGTAGTCAAAACGAGCTAAAAACTAGCCGTTGCAAAGTTTTTCCGTCACAGGGGTCGACTCATTGGGTTGACTCATGCACATGAGTCGACTCATGGGGTCGACTTCTGTGACACAGAATAGAAAATAACTGTTCTGTAATTTTGATATACACAGCAACAGAGGTCGACTCATAGGATCGACTCATGCATAGGGATCGATTCATGAGGTCGACTCAATTGGGTGTGCCAGTCAAAAAATCAGCGTGCCGTTCAGCCCCTTTTGACATGAGTTGACTCATGGGGTCGACTCAATTTTATAAACATGATTTTCTTTCAAAATATATATCCATAAATTTTAAAATTACCTCCAATAGATCACAAATCTTCTGTTCTTGCTCTTGAGGCTTTCGAGTTAGGACTTGATGAAATTACGATTTTGCCCCTGATAAACAATAAATCTTTTTTCAAGTCAAAATTATTAGTAACTTCCTCAAATGCTTTGTAATCATCAAAATCAATTCAAGGAGCAACAACATGGTTGGGGACGGATGTCTATCCAGTGGTGTCAGGTTGGCACTCGGGAGTAAGAAGAGATCTTGGGTATGTAGTTATTGCTTAGGATGCTTTGTTATAGGTATGCTATTAAGCTAACAATGTGAGATTGTACCCGAAGAAGCTTGGACATGGATAGAGCCAGTCAATGGCCAATGAGAGGGCGAAGGGCCTAGACATGAATTTCTCTTCCAAGAATTGCTAGACTTTCTCTGACTACCCATCTCTCGTTTTAGAAAAAATATCTGAAATTGATTTAGATCAAATACAGATAATAATTTACTTACTTTGAATCCGATTTGATATTAGTTTAATCTATATCTTCTTTTGAAAACTATAATCATTTTATAATATTTACATATATCCAATCCAATCTAACCCTTCATATCTATCCGATTCGATCCGACTTACATCTCTACTTAATCTGACCCAGCTTGAGATGGATACGGAATGGATATAGATATGAGATTTTTAATTGTAAAGCAGGATATATATTGATCGATCTGATCCATTTCTAATTGATTCCCATCCTTTATCAAGAGATAGACGCATCTCAAATCCAAATTATATTTAAACAAGATCAAAAACTTAAGCTTAAATATCATTCATTTATACTTACGTAAAATATAATTATCTAATTTTTTATCTTAAGAGGTGAAGCATCTAATCCTTCCACATAAAAATAAATAATTATGTACTAAAATTGAGATTCACATCATTCATTATAACTTATATCACTAAAAAGTTGTAAAAAATATTATATATTTTACTAATTTCTAATTTATAAATTAGAAATAAATATATAATAAAATATTATATTATAATAATATATAAAATATTATATTTATCATAAATAAATATATAATCAAGTATTTAAGTTGAGAGATTGCTACAATACATTAATTTGATTTTTGGATATTTTTAATGAAATAGATTATGATCTACTATATAAATCTTGATTTGGATACCATATCATTTATTTTTTTGATAAATTAGATAAATTAAACCATTCAAATATAGATGTTTCTATAGTAATCAAAAAATAAAATATTTAATAATTACACTAAAATATTTATCAAAAAAATATATCATATTGATCAAATTTATTTTGTCACACTATTTAATCTATTGTACTACTGTAAATATGTGCATTCTCGATAGAGAGCGATATAGATATCATCTGTCGATAATCCTATAAAAGAAGATGGAGTTTGGCATAGGTAGAAGGTCGATCTAAGAGCCATTTGAAAGACAAATATTAGAATTTTTGTTTTCAACTAAGAAGAACATATATGCTCTCTAATTTAGAGTTGAATTGTTTTTATTTATATTGGATCCTCTTTAGTCTAAGATTGAATTGAAGGGGTCAAGTCTCAATTATGACTCTGGTTGAGTGAATTCTAAATGATATTTTATTTTAATTGCTGGAATCCAAGACAAATGAGTTTAATATAGAAATGATTGAGAGGCTTGATTTTGGCTCAATATTATAAATAACAACAAAAATTAATATTTATATTTAAAATGTGCTATTAAAAAAAAGTTTTTTTGATTTAAAGGATTGTAAAATATATGATAGAAATAGAGTAATTTTTTGTGCATCATATACGATGCAGCAAAAATGATGTAAAGTGCACCGCGGTCGTTAATTGGTCCATGTAGCATTGAAAAAATATCCCTCCTAGCAATCAACTTAATATCTGACACCATAATTAATAATGAAAGCTGCATCATTTTTCAATACTATAAAAATTTAATACAGCTGGACTTAATTTTAAAAATTTAAAGCTGATGAAAATATCTTTTTCCTTTAAAACAACTTCAGGTGCTCTATTTTGTTCATACTTAGCCATTTTGAATGCTATTTTCTTATTTTTCTTCCTCATTTCATTCTATTTCTGTCTGAAAATCGAACATCTAAGATTTTTCTATAGCAAATCATGTATGTCCG
Source organism: Elaeis guineensis (assembly GCF_000442705.2). Lineage (NCBI taxonomy): Eukaryota > Viridiplantae > Streptophyta > Magnoliopsida > Arecales > Arecaceae > Elaeis > Elaeis guineensis. The sequence continues at coordinate 14,957,084 of NC_025997.2, forward strand.
AGGTTATACTAATATTTTATCTGTTTTAAATGCTTCAAGACAATATATCATACTCGTAAGATTTATTTTTTTCTTTATAGATCTTTTTTTAGTAATTCTTTTTATTACCATAAATTTTTTGACAGTTAAATAGAGTTAATGTATTGGTAAGTTGAAATGAAGTTTTTTTCTATTAGTACAATAGTAAGAAATTATACTATCATAAAAAGTCATAAAAACTAAGCAGCATATCATAAGAATTATCAAAAAATTATATAAGCCATTAAGAAGTAATATAGAAGTCTTCTTTTTTCATCCTATGACATCCAGATAAAAAAATATGACCTACTATCTTTTAATATGACATTATATAGCCCTGTTTGACTTTCTGTTTTATCAAATGAGTATTTTAAAGATATATATTACTTCATATAAATTTGTATGAATATTAATGACTCCTCATTACTTAATAAAATTATAAAAATAATAGCTATGATTTTTTTTTTCTGAATGATATGTTGAATTAAATTTTTTTTTTTAGTACAATAGAAAGTAATAATATTATCATGAAAAGTCATAAAGTAAATAGGATGTCATAATAATAATCAAAAAATCATATAAACCATCAAAAAATAATAATATTATTTTTTGTATCTTATGACATTCAGATCAAGAAATATAATCTTCTATCTTTTAGTATGACCTCATATAGTCTTGTATGACTTTCTATTTTATCAAATGAGTATTTTAGAGATATAAATCATTTCATATGAACTTCTATGGATATAAATGACTTCTTATTACTCAATAAAACTATATGAATAATAGCTATAATACATTCTTCTTAACAGTATTGTTGAAATAGAATTTTTTTTTGTTATTGTAACAGAATGTAATAATATTATCACAGAAAGTCATAAAAAATAAATAAAATATCATAAGAATTATCAAAAAATTATATAAGCTTTCAAAAAATAATATATAAATATTTTTTTTTTACATTCTATGACATCCGGATTAAAAAATATGATATCTTACCTCTTGATATGACATCATATAGTCTTATATAATTTTTTATTTTATCAAATAAATATTTTAGAGATATATATCACTTCATATGAACTTGTATAAATAAATAACTCATTATTACTTAATAAAATTATATGAATAATAGCTATGACTTTTTCTTGTTAATGATATACTAAAATAGATTTTTTTTCTTTTGGTGTAATAAAAAATAATAATACTATCATAAAAAAATAATAAAAAATAAATAAGATATCAAAATAACTATTAAAAAATCATATAAGCCATCAAGAAGTAGTATAGAAGTATTTTTTTTTTATATTTTATGACATCTAGATCAAAAAATATGATATTCTATCTCTTGATATGACATTATATAGCCTTGCATGACTTTCTATTTTATCAAATAAATATTTTAGAGATATAAATTACTTTATATAAATTTGTATAAATATAGATAACTCCTCATTACTTAATAAAATTGTATAAAAAATAGCTATGATTTTTTTTTTAACAACATTACTGAAATAGAACTTTTTCTGTTAGTGTAATAAAAATTAATAATACTGTCATGAAAAGTTATAAAAGATAAACATGATGTCATAGAAACTATTAAAAAATTATATAAATCATTAAGAAGTAATATATAAGTCTTTTTTTTTACCTCTTATGACATTCGAATCAAGAAATATGACCTCTTATTTCTTGGTAAGACATCGTAGCATTGTTTGACTTTTTATTTTATCAAATGAGTATTTTAGAGGCATATATCACTTTATATGAACTTGTATAAATATAAATAACTCCTTATTACTTAATAAAATTATATAAATAATGGCTATGGCTTCTTCTTCTTAATGGTATGTTGAAATTGATTTTTTTTTTTAAATACAACATGAAGCAATAATACTATTATAGAAAATTATAAAAAATAAATAGGTTATCATAATAATTATCAAAAAATCATATAAATCATCAAGAAGTAATATAGAAGTTTTTTTTTGCATCATATGACATCTAGATAAAGAAATATGACCTCCTATCCCTTAGTATGACATCATATAGCTTTGTATGACTTCTTATTTTATCGAATAAATATTTTAAAGATATAAATCACTTTATTTAAACTTGTATGAATATAAATGACTCTCCATTACTTAACAAAATTGCATGAATAATAGTTATAACCTTTTCTTCTTAATGGTATTGTTGAAATGGTGCTTTTTTTTTCTATTAGTACAACAAAAAGTAATAATATTATCATAAAAAATTATAAAAAGTAAACAGAATATTATAAGAACTATCAGAAAGTCATATAAACTATTAAGAAGTAATATATATTTTTTTTGTATCTTATGATATTCTAAACAAGAAATATAATATTTTATCTCTTAATATGATATCATATAGCTTTGTATAACTTTCTCTTTTGTCATGTGAATATGTTAGAGGCATACACTTCATATGAACTTATGTGAGTGTTCGTGATTCTTCATTCTTTAATAAAACTCATGAATAATACCTATAATTTTATCTTCTTAATGGTTTGACATACTGTTGGATAACATCATTGAAATGAATTTTTTTTATTAATATAATAAAAATTAATATTATTATCACAGAAAGTTATGAAAAAGATATCTGATGATCGATCCATCAATTGAAGAAAATAATAAAAGATCAGCTAAAAAATAAAAGATGGCTCTCCATAAAATAGTAGAGGTAGTACAGTAAACAAATAAAACTGTTCGACCCTCTGATTGATGGATGAGTTTGATGCTTACATGTGTAGTCAATTAATACTTGAGAGAGTAAAGAATTAATGTGCATATGATAAATTTTTATCAATTTTTATCATAGTTTTATCACTTGGAGTAATATTTTATGATATCCTATTATGATTTTATCATAGTTTGTTATACAATGTGATGTTCTACATGTAATTTGCTATCAATTTTTGTGATGGCATTCCATATTTATTTTATGAGTTTCTTATTTATCTAATTCATTTATAAAAGTAATATTTTATCCTAAATATCTATTTCAATATAATGTTAAAATAAAATAAATATATAAAAAAAATATATGATCATGACTTCTAGAAAAAATTTATGACATCCTATATTGACTATATTATTCAAAAAGTTAGGCAATAAAAAAAAATATATTATCAAAGTAAGACTTTATTGAAATTAGGTTACTAAATTATTATAACATCATGTTTCATATTATAAATCTATAAAAAAAAATGTATGACATCCCATAGTAATATATGACTTTTGGAGAAAATTATGATATTCTTTATATGCTATATTACATCTAAAAAGTCAAAAATATAGAAAAAATATAGTATTAAAGTAAGCCTTTGCTGAAATTAGCTTACTAAATTATTATGACATCTTATAAAAATTAATAATCTCATGTAGTTAAAATATTTTATTATTTTAATATTTTATATTCACTCTTATATATTACGCAAGAAAAATATTAAATTATCACATTCCACAGCAATACATTCATCAAAATCAACTATATCCAAAAGAATAATTATACTTCATCGAAGATTATTTGTTATAATACAATAATCAAATAAAAAATTAAAAAAATATTTTATCAATTATAAAGATTGTATTTTTTTCAAATACTTTCAATATTCTCAATGGCGGCATTCACTTTCTATGCAAGTTTTTTTTTTTAAATTCTCACTCCAATATTACTTTTTGTTACATTAATAAAAAAATTCTATTTCAGTATACTATTCAACAGTATTCTTGCCATCAAGAAGAAGTAATAACTATTATTTATATAATTTTATTAAGCAACAGAGAGTTGTTGATGCTCATATAAGTTCATATAAAGTGATATGTGCTTCTAAAATACTAATGTGATAAAATAAAAATTCAGATAAGATTATATGATATCATATCAAGAGATAGAAGGTCATATTTCTTAATTTGAATATCATAGGATACAAAATGATGACTTTTATATTACTTCTTAATAGCTTATATAATTTTTCAATAATTTTATGACATCCTATTTACTTTTTATGATTTTTTTGATAGTATTATTACTTTCTATTGTATTAACAGAAAAAAACTCTACTTCAGCAATACTGTTAAGAAGAAGCCAAAGCTATTATTCATATAGTTTTATTAAGTAATAGAGAATCATTTATATTCATACAAGTTCATATAAAATGATTTTTGCCTCTAAAATACTCATTTGACAAAACAGAAAGTCATATAGGGCTATACAATATCATATCAAGAGATAAAAGATCATATTTCTTGATCTGAATGTCATAAGATGCAAAAGAAAAAGCTTTTATATTACTTCTTAATGGCTTATATGACTTTTCAATAGTTCTTATGATATTCTATTTATTTTTTATAACTTTTTGTAATAGTATTATTACTTTATATTGTACTAATAGAAAAAAAAGTTTTAATTTTAGCAATACCGTTAAGAAGAAAAAATCATAGTTATTATTCATATAGTTTTATTAAGTAATGGAGAGTTATTTATATTCATACAAATTCATATAAAGTGATTTATATCTCTAAAATATTTATTTAATAAATAAAAATTATACAGAACTATATGATGTCATATTCAAAGATAGAAAGTCATATTTTTTGATTTGGATATCATAAGATATATAAAAAAGACTTCTATATTATTTTTTGATGGCTTATGTGATTTTCGATAGTTATTATGATATTCTGTTAATTTTTTATAACTTTCTATGATAGTATTATTATTTTTTGTTATACTAATAGAAAAAAAATCTATTTGAGTAATACCGTTAAGAGGAAGAAGTTATAGCTATTATTCATATAATTTTATTAAGTAATAGAGAGTCATTTATATTCATACAAGTTGATGTGAAGTGATTTATACCTCTAAATCACTCATTCGATAAAATAGAAAGTCATATAAGGCTATATGATGTCATACCAAGGGATAAGAGGTTATATTTCTTGATCTGAATGTTATAGAATGCAAAAAGAAGACTTCTATATTACTTTTGATGGTTTATATAATTTTTCAATAGTTATTATGATATTCTATTTATTTTTTATAACTTTTTATGATCGTATTATTGCTTCCTATTGTAATAAAAAAAAGCTCTATTTCAGCATACTATTAAGAAGAAAAAGCCATATCCATTATTTATATAGTTTTATTAAGCAATGAGGAGTCATTTATATTTATATAAATTCATATAAAGTGATACATATCTCTAAAAAAATTTATTTGACAAAACAGAAAGTCATATAAGACTATATGATGTTATACCAAGAGATAGAAGGTCATATTTTTTGATCTAGATGTCATAGGATGCAAAAAGAAGGCTTCCTATATTATTTTTTAATGGCTTATATGATTTTTTGATAGTTCTTATGACATCCTGTTTGCTTTTTATAACTTTCTATGATAGTATTATTACTTTCTATTGTACTAACAGAAAAAAAAATTTATTTCAGTAATGCCGTCAAGAAAAAGAAATCTTAGCTATTATTCATGTAGTTTTATCAAGTAATGAGGAGTTATCTATATTCATACAAGTTCATATGAAGTGATTTATGTCTCTAAAATACTCATTCGATAAAATAGAAAGTCATATAAGACTATATAATATCATACTAAGAGATAAGAGATCATATTTCTTAATCCGAATATCATAAGATGCAAAAAGAAAGCTTCTATATCACTTCTTGATGGCTTATATGATTTTTCAATATTTATTATGATATTCTGTTTGCTTTTTATGATTTTCATAATAGTATTATTATTTTATATCATACTAAAAGAAAAAAATTCTATTTCAGCATATTATTAAGAAGAAAAAATTATAACTATTATTCATATAGTTTTATTAAATAATAAAAAATTATTTATATTCATACAAGTTTATATGAAGTGATATATGCCTCTAAAATATTTATTTGATAAAATAAAAAGTCATATAGGACTATATGATGTCATACTAAAGATAAAAGATCATATTTCTTAATTCAGATGTCATATGCTATAAGAAGAAGATTTTTATATTATTTTTTAATGGTTATATGACCTTTCAATAGTTTTTATGACATTATACACTACAAAAAAAAATATTAAAATGAAAAAATCTATTTTTAAAAAAGAGAATTCTGTTGCTAAATGTATTTAGCAACAGAATAGAAACGAAAAAATTCTGTTTCTATGTATCCCATTGCAACATTCATCAGAAATAAATTTTTACGTCTGTTTCTAAATTTACAAACAGATTTGTAACGAAACTCTTTTCATTTCAAATTAGCAACTGAAATATATTTGTTTCAAAATAGCAATAGAAATATTTCTATTTTAAATTAGCAAAGAAATATTTTTCTGTTGCTAATTTGAAACGAAAATATTTCTATTGCTAATTTGAAACGGAAAGAGGTTCCATTGCTAAATAGAAATAAAATATTTTATTTTTATTTTATTTTTAATTAAAAATAAAAATTTTATTTTTAAATAGAAATGAAAATATTTTTCATTTCAAATTAGCAACGAAAATGATTTTCGTTGCTAATTTGAAATGAAATATCTTTTGTATTTTCGTTGCTAATTTGAAACGAAATATCTTTCGATTTTTATTTAGAAATGGAAGTAGTTTCTGTTGCTAATTAGAAATAGAAACAACTTTCGTTGCTAATTAGAAATGAAAATTTTATTTATGTTCCGTTTCAAATATACGCTCTAGCTTATAGATGTTAAAAGAAATCTCTTCATTTATTTGTAACATGTCTTCCTCTCGAATTACAGTCGAAGTTAGCTCTCTGAAGAAATTACTCAATTCTGTCAATGCCTACCAAAATTTACTGACAGTACTTCACGAAATGCTATGGGAAGTAATCTTTGCATAAAAATATGACAATCATGACTTTTCATCCCAAACAGCTTCAACTTTCGCATGTCCACACATCTGACCATGTTTGACACATATCCATCTGGGAATCTTACATTTTTAAGCCACTCACACAACACTGCTTTTGATTGTTTGTCTAGAGTGTAATATGCCTTTAGATATTTTTTCGTCACCTCATTCCGTTCCAACTCAGGCCGATGACATAATTTCTTTAAATCTTTCCTTAATTTGGCATTGTCCTTAGTCTTTCCTTCAACATTCATTATCTTGTTGAAAATATTTTCAAACATATTTTTCTCAATGTGCATGACATCAAAGTTGTGTCGAATGAGATTCGTACTCCAATAAGGCAAATCCCAAAAAATACTTCATTTTTTCCAACCACTAGTTTTAGCAATTTGGGAGTTAGTCTCATCTGCACCCAAATCAGAAACCTTCATTAATCACAAATCATCTATTTGTTTTAAAATCTCAGCACTAGATAGAATGGGTGGAGCCATTTTTGTTACTGTTTTATTTTTTCTAAAAGCTGTTTTATTCCTTCTGAACGAATGATCAGGAGGTAAGAACTTACAGTGATTGTCAAACTATGACTGTTTATGATTGTTTGTCAGAGTAAATGCATCTGACTCTATCATGCAATATGGACAAGCAGTCCTACCTGCAGTATTCCATTCTGACAATATTGAATATACAGAAAAATCACTTATCATCCACATAAGTGCAACATACATTTAAAAATTATTCTTCTTTGAAGCATCGTATGTCTCAACCCCCACATCCCACAACTATTTTAACTCTGCAATAGGGGTGTAAGTACCCATCCAACTTATCCTTTGGGTTCGGAGATAAAAAATAATTACAGTTAGGAACATATACTCCTCCTTCATACACAACCAAGGAGGCAAGTTGTATGGAGTGATAATGATAGGCCAAGAAGAATATTGTTGACCTGACTATCCAAATGATTGAAACCCATAGTGCACAGTCCTAATCTTACATTTCAAATTTCTAATGCAAAACAATGATATATTTTATTGAAATGCTTCCATGCAGGTGCATCTGAATAATGATGCATAACCCCTTCTTCAGCTTCATGCTCAGCATGCTATCTCATTTCTTTTGCTGTTACATTCGATGCATATAATCTTTGCAACCTTGGCATGAGAGAAAAGTAATACATCTTCTTATATGGAACATTGATTTTATGCTTAGAAGATCCTCCTCTTCGTCGCTTGTATCTAGAATGCTCACAGAATTTACAACTTGTTAATTCACTATCTTCATCCCAACATATCATACATCTATTATTACAGCAATGAATCTTTTCTATTGGTAGTCCCAAGGCTTGGACCAACTTCTTTGTGTTGTAGAAGTTGTCTGTCATTACATTATCAATCGGTAATATCTCTTTTATAAATTAATAGATGTCATCAAAACATCTTTCAGACAAATGATGTTCTGCTTTTATGTTCAACATCCTCGCGACAACTGATAACTGCAAATAATTTTCGCAACCCGACCATACCTCTTGTTCAGCAGCTCTTAACATGTCATACAATTTCTGAGCTGATGGATTTGGAGGTTCCTCTGTATCATTCAAAAAGAAATCAGGACCTGCAGCATCCATTACTATCTTCTGGTATGCATTGGATGATGTAGTCTCAACATCTATAACAGGCACTTCTATCCTAAATTGCATGTTTTGATTAACTTCAACATTCACTCTTCTGATTTTTCCATGTAGAATTCATTGATAATAATTCGGTACAAAGCCATACTTCATCAAATGATACCTCACTATATTCTCATCAACAAAGCTACGATTCTGATACTTAGGAAAATTACATGGACACTTGAGTTTGTCCCCATCCATACATTCTGGATGCCTTTTAGTAAAATCAATAAATTCTCCTAAACTTGCAAGAAATCTTGATTTAATAGGCCATCCTTAAGCCTAAAATACATCCACCTCCGATCCGAACTCATGTTGTCAATCTGTGTTATTATCAGAGAATATTAGTTTTTCATGCAATTATTAAATGTATAACATGTACCTAAACCCCTTATAGCTCCATCTTACATTGAAAGGTAAGGACCTAGCCTATTCAGAAATGCACCGTCACTTCCAACAAAGATGGATAATATATGTCCATATATTTATATAAATTTTAGCAGTATCTCCCTTAAGTTCTCCAAGTGCACGATATGAAATATGCACCCAGAGAACAAGGAGAGATGATACCAAAATTATACAAATATATGAATAAAAATTTAAATCCATCCCATTGACAAGTACAGTAAGCAATTCCAAATTATCCAACTGGACAATTCAGTGCCCTCTCACATCACTCATGAGTAAGATACTGAACGGGTTTCTAAGTTTAAGGAAAACTCTACCGAAAATCTGATAGATTTTTCTCATAAAATTTCAAACATCATCAAAAAATTAATATAAAAATCAAACATTATCAAATAACCAGGTGCCCTCTGTATTTAATATAAAAATTAATATAAAAATTCCAAACATTATCAAAAATTTCAAACATTATTTTTCCAACATGTCAAATAACTAGCATATATGATAAAATATACAATAAAATAATACTCCGTGCCCTCCCTTTCCCCCTGCCTCCTCCGTGTCCTGCCTCCCCCTCCCCCTCACCCCCATGCGGTCCCTGCCTCCTCCGTGCCCTACCTCCTCCCTGCCTCGTCCGTGCCCTCCCCCTCCGTGCCTCCTTTACGGCCTAACCCCCCATGCGGTCCCGCCTCCTTCGTGCCCTCCCCCTCCCCTCCCCCTGGCCATCTTACCTCCTCTGCGCCTCCCCCCTCTGACCCCTCAGAGCCGGAGAACTCTCAGGATGGCAGGACATGCAACGGCGAAGGAGGACTTCTCACTCTTGCAACTCCGACCTCCTCTATGGCCTAACCCTCCATGCGGTCCCACCTCCTCCGTGCCCTCCTCCTACCCCCCCGACTGTCCTGCCTCCTCCGTGCCTCCCCCCTCCGATCCATGTCTCAATCTCAAAGAGAAAAATCAAAAAAAAAAAACCATCGAAGGAGGGACTCACAAGCCTCGAAGCTCGCTATCGCCAGCTCACCGCATGCTGACGTTGTCTTGATGCCAGTGCCATTGTTTCTCTCCTCCTTCACCGCTTGGATGCCAGTCACCTCACTGGACGTGGTCCCCCCAATCGATCAATCCCTAACCCTAAATGCCGTCGCCCAGAAGAAGAGAAGAAGAAGAAGGTGAGAAGACGTATCATGGTAGGCAAGAAGCCATGGGTCAGATGTTTTATTTGCTTAGGCGATGGGAAGGCTTAACCCATCAGTCCATCCCATGGTGGATAACACGCCACACCACCCCTTGTGTTTCACCAATTCCTGATTGTGCATTCTCCACCATGCATGTGCTCTGGGATTTGCCTTGGTCTACTTGAACCAGGTGCATGCAAAAATTCTTAGTGAGAAGGGTTTTTAGATAAAAGATTTTAAGTCCAATGATTAGATCTAGTCATGAGTAATCTATTTCTTGAACTTATCCTAATGTCAGATTCAAACCCAACCTAATAGAAGATTGGATCAAATTGGATTCGGTCCATAATCAAAATTTTCGACTCAATAGAACATTTGTGCTGAGTCGATCTATATCTAACTAGGCCTCAACTTAAAAATTTTGGATTTGAATCAAATCTGAGTCAAGTCTAGATCACAAAAAGCTAACTACATCTTAACTTAATAGGACTTCAATCATTATTCAAAACTTATTTCCATTCCAATAGGACAATAAAAGAAAATCACAGCCGTCCATATAAGACTCGAGTTAAGGGGGATGGATCAGGCTTACTATTCCAACACCGACTTGAGATGGGTACGGGTTGGATTCAGAATTTTTAATTATTAGTTATGCTAAATTTTATCATAGAAAAATTATATATTATCTTAGCCTAAATAGTTATATTAATTAATTTCTTGATAGCAAGGATATTTTAGAACAATAATATAAAATTTTTAAAAAATTAAAATTAAATTATTTTTTACTTTTGATATTTTTGTTCATGATGTATATCAAAATTTCATAAAATTTAGATAAAAATGTTCTATTCACCCAGTCATGAATCTTTCGTACCTCATTTTATTTTTAGGTGCATACTTAGAAATTGAGAAAGTAAGGGAGATATTCACAATATTTATGAAAAAATAGAAACAGAAATAAATTCTATTTCAAAATTTATAAACAGAAAGTTATTCTGTTTCTACATTTGCAACAAAAAATATAATTCATTGTAAATTTTAAAAATAGAATAAAAATTTTGTTTCAAATTTTACAAATGGAATCAAAGTGCCATTTCAAATTTTAGATACGGAATATGTTTTCATTTCTAATTTAGCAACGGAATTATGATTCTGTTTCTAATTAGAAATGGAAATAATTTCATTGCTAAAATGAAAACAAAAATATCGTTCTATGTCTAATTTAAAAAGCAAAAAATTCATTCCATTTTTATATTTTGGTGTAAATAAAAAATCACTAAATTAATTTTGATGGATACATTGATGAATTTTTTGATTGAGCAATTAATTACTTGCATAATCATATAAAGATATTTCTTGATAGAGCAGTTATTTCTTGATGGAGCAGTTGAAAGTGATTGAGTTAGAGCCAAACGTGGTGGCTAATCTTAAGGTTGAAGGAGGTGCTAGGGGTAGTGGTTGCTCTGTAAGTTGAAAAAATTGAGGGAGGAAGATATGAGATAGCTAGGTGAAATTGTCGATATGAGAATAATTAAAAGATGGTCATCAAATATTTTAATAATTAAAATAACTGAATTAGTTATATATCTATTAATTAATAACATATTAAGTTAATTTATGTAATACTTAAAGATTTTATTTTAATTTATTATAAAATATAAAATAATATTAAAATAATTTTTAATCTCAAAACATATTATAAATAAAAAAAAATTTATTGTTAATATTTGAAATGGATATTAACTATCTGTTGATAAATTAGAAATGAAATCTCATTTCATTTCTGAAATTAGAAACAGAAACATTTCCGTTGCTAACATTAGCAACGTAATTTTATTCCATTTCTAAATTTAGAAACTGATGGCTTTTTCGTTACTAAAACAGAAATAGAAACACTATCCATTGCTAAAATCAGCAATAAAAAAAAATTTCGTTCCTAATTTAGCAACCGTCGATGGTTTCGTTTCTAAATTTAGCAACGATTGATATTTCAATTTTTAAATTTAAAATAAAAATTTTGTTCGTTTCAGAATTAGAAAAAGAATTATTATCTATTTCTAAATTTAGCAACAGAAACTTTCTGTTTTTAATTTTCGTTGCAATTCTGCTTCTGATTTGTTTTAAAATTTTTCGCCAAATATTGATGCTTAATTTAGAAACAGAAAGTTTTTCATTTCTAAATTTTGTTACAAATCCATTTCTAAACCATTTCTAACACTTTTTATTAGATTTTGTTTTTTTTTCATTTCAAATCCATTGCAGATTAGAAATAAAAAAATTTCATTTCTAATTTTTGTTGCAATTTTAGCTATTTTTTATAGTGATATTTACTTTTCATGACTTTCTGTGACAGTATTATTCCTTCCTATTGCACTAACAGAAAAAAAAAACTCCATTTCAGTAATACTGTTAAAAAGAAGAAGAAGTTATAGCTATTATTCATACAATTTTATTAAGTAATAAAGAGTTATTTATATTCATACAAGTTTATATCAAGTGATTTATATCTCTAAAATATTTATTTGATAAAATAGAAAGTGATACAAGGCTATATGATGTCATACGAAGAAATAGAAGGTCATATTTTTTTGATCCGAATGTTACATAATGAAAAAGAAGGCATCTATATTACTTCTTGATGGTTTATGTGACTTTTCGATTGTTATTATGACATTTTGTTTACTTTTTATAACTTTCGGTAACAATATTCTTGTTTCCTGTTGCACTAAAAGAAAAAAAATCTCTATTTCAGCATACCATTAAGAAGATGAAGATATAGCTATTATTTATACAATTTTATTAAGTAATGAAGAGTCATTTATATTCATACAAGTTCATATAAAGTGATATATGCCTCTAAAATACTCATTTGACAAAACAAGAACTCATATAGGACTATATGATGCCATACCAAGAGATAGGAGGTCATATTTCTTGATGTAGATGTCATAAGATGCAAAAAAAAGATTTCTATATTATTTCTTGATAATTTAGATGACTTTTCGATAGTTTTTATGATATGCTGTTTGCTTTTTATGACTTTTTATGATAATATTATTATTTCCTATTGTACTAATAGAAAAAAAACTCAATTTCAACCTACCAATACATTAATTCTATTTAATTGCCAAAGGAGTTGATATAATAAAGGATTTACAAAAAAAAATCTATATAGAAAAAAATAAATTTTACGGGTATGATATATTGTTTTGAAACAATTGGAACATGTAAAATGTTAGTATAACTTCGAAGACGCAAGGCTCACTATAGAAAAATCTTGAACGCCCAATGCTCAGATAGAAATAGAACAAAATGAGAAAGACGAAAAAAAACATCATTCAAAATATCCAAGTATGAGCAAAATAAAGCACCTCAGGGTATTTTGGAGGAAAAGAATATTTTTATCAGTTTCAAATTTTCAAAATTAAGCCAGCTGCATTAAATTTCTACAACATTGGAAAACGGCATGCTCCTATTATCAATTGTGGTATCAGATGCTGAGTTGATGGCTAGGACGGATGTTTCCTCTATGTTACGTGTATCAATCAGTGGCTGTGGTGCACTCCACATCAAATTTTCTACATCGTAGATGGTGTACAAAGAATTTTGCCTCGGTAGAAATAATTTCAAGTCGGTTTGGGCTTGAATTAGGTATCCAGTAATTCAGATCAAGGGAAATTCTTTGTGCATCGTGAGTGGTTCAAAAAATTTGATGTGGAGTGCACCACCTTATCCGATTGGTCACATAGTCACCGCTTTCCAATATGTATTTAATACTTATAATTTTTTTTTATTTAAAAATTTTAAATAATGAAAATACTTCTATTTTTTAAAAAAATTATGACATTCTACGTCATATTATGGCATCCCGTGCAAAAAAATTATGACATCCTATGACATATTATGACATCCTATGGCATATTATATCTTTGTGCACATAGGAAGTTATAATTTAGCCAAAAATATCACAATATGGAAGGGGCATTTTTGTCCAACCACTTTCCAATATGTATTTAATATCTATAGCTTTATTTTTTTATTTAAAAATTTTGAATAATAAAAATACTCTTATTCTTTGAAAAAAAATTATGACATTCTGTGCATATTATGATATCCTGCATTATATTATGATATTCTATGAATAAAAATTATAACTTTCTGAATGCAGGATGTCATGATATGGATATAGAATATCATAATATTTTAAAAAATAAAAATATTTTTATCATTCAAAATTTTAAATAAAAAAAATAAAATTATAAATATTAAATATATATTAAAAAATAATGCTCCACGTTGAATTTTCCACGCTGCCTCCCGTGCACTGAGAATTTCTCCTCAAATCAAATCGAGAATCCGAAAGACATCCGGCCCAAGTTCAGCCCAACACGAGAAATCTGAACCGACCCCCTTCCTCTGCTCCGTACTCTCTCTGTTTTCCCCTTCAGAGATCGCGTCGCCGCTCGAAGAAAATCGAGGGAGGGCAAGATGCTGCAGTGCATCTTTCTACTGTCGGATTCCGGGTAATCCCACTTTCAATCCCGACTCTTTGTTCCGCCACAACTACTCCATATCCTATTTTTCTCGCTTGGATTTGGAATTTTAAGGTAGTTTAGATGTTTGGATTAATGCCGCCGCGAAAACAAACAGGGAGGTGATGCTAGAGAAACAGATGACGGCGCACAGGGTGGACCGCTCCATCTGCGCTTGGTTCTGGGACTATGTCCTCTCCCAAGGCGGCGATTCCTCCAAGGTAATCCAACGCCCCTCCCCTCACCTTTTTTTATTAATAAAATACTGATTTAGATGCGAATGGTTGCAGAAAGATTTTCTTCTTTAGCAACTTGGCTAATTTGAATGAATTATCCCTTGATTCTTTCTCTGGTGATTTCTAGATCTTGCCAGTGATTGCCTCGCCGACTCATTACCTCTTCCAAATCTTTCGCGAGGGGATCACCTTCCTGGCGTGCGCGCAGGTCGAGATGCCTCCGCTCATGGGCATCGAGGTGAGCTCCTTTCTGTCAAGTTCAATACTTATCAATGAATTATAACTGCAGTTTGGTAATGGATCACAGTGTTGGCAAGAATTAAATTCATTTGTCTGTCTTGTTGGTGGAGAATGGCGTGAAAGTTGGTGATGCAAAATGTTGTTGCTTTTTTTGATTGCGCAAAACACCGTACATGTACAAATTTATATGTATTGCTCAATAATCTCGACGAAATAGTCATTGCTTACCCATTGGATATGTCGTTTGGCAAAATGTGAAGTGGTGGTTGCAGGGGAATGGAGGGTTTGTTAGAATATGGTATGTTAAATGGTGGAGCGGAACTATTGCGAAATTGCATGGCTTGATTCTACACGGAAGAATCTTGCCATGTATGAAAGCTTGACAGATGTTTATTTTTGGGGAGAGGAATAAGTGAAATACGAGCTTACTTAGGTGGGCTGGATTTAGGTGTTGGAGTGAATTTAGATATGAAGGTAGGCAAATAGAGTACAAAGAAATTTGTGGCATAGAAGCATGTAGGAAGTGTTGATATAGAATAAAGTGTCATTATGAGATGATATAAGTTTTCTCACTTGGTTATTGCATATTGAAGAACTACATGAGATATACTCAAGTCTAGTCACGTAAGCCTTAATTCCAAACTAGTTCTTTTCATCCATTTTGTTTAGTTTAGGGCCGTACTTTCTAAGTGATGTTCAGATGTCAAATCCTTGCTTATTACTTCATACCATGTGATTTCAGTCCATCTCTATCCCTTTTTCCTTTTATATGTATCAAATCGCTCCTTCCTATAGTGTATCTGTCGGCCTATGTAACTGTATAAGATATATGGTTTAAAATTAATGATAATATGGTCAATGGCACATCTGCTGTTTAGCTGAGATTGCTGGTGAAATATAGCAGGGTGGAAATTATTATGGAGACGGTATAGGATAGTAAGCAAGATTCAAGGTGGCCATGCCATCATAAGTAGAAGATTGAGGCCCATAAGGTCCCAGGTGGCTTGTTGCATGCTGCACTTAAGGTAGATGTGCAATTGTGCATGCTTGTAGCCTTAGTCTGTCTTTATATGCAATATATATTGCAATGTGATACGACTCAAAACATTCATTGCGGTGCAATGATGATGCACAAGGTGCAGAATAATAGATGCATGTGTATTGGTGCTGCGAGCCTAGGTTGCTAGGTCTCATGTGCAAACCATGTCAATTATATATTTCTTCTACTTTCATGTGTTCATCTGGGTTATATTCTGTTTTCCATAGAACTATGCTATTAATCGTTACTGCTATCTAGAACAGGCAATTAATGATCTTAACCTTTGACCTTCTGTTTTGCAGTTCCTCTGTAGAGTTGCAGATGTTCTGACCGATTATCTTGGAGGATTAAATGAAGACTTGATAAAGGATAATTTTGTAATTGTATATGAGGTACATGCCCCAAAATCTCTGAATACCAAACTGCAATCTACAGATTTTAAGCACTCTTCCTAACCATGAAATGGTAGTTAAACAGGGGCTATCTTAGGGAAAGTATACCATTTTCAATGAGTCGCTTATTCAGAAAAAAGAATTGTCTTGTATGTGCCTTATATTACTCCTGTTTGATCCTCATAATATAGAACATTGGCTGATTGTAGTTTCTTTCATTGATCTACTAATGCCCAGCTGTCTTTGATTTAGGACAGTGATAGAGTGTTGTGTGTAAATTGCAGCTTTTGGATGAAATGATGGACAATGGTTTTCCTCTGACAACAGAACCAAGCATCTTGAGGGAGATGATAGCTCCACCAAATATTGTTAGTAAGATGTTGAGTGTTGTGACGGTAAAAGTTCCAATGTAAGCAATACACTTCCAGATGCAACATCATCTTTTATTCCCTGGAGAAAATCTGACATGAAGAATGCAAGCAATGAAGTTTATGTGAACCTTGTTGAAGAAATGGATGCAGTTGTAAACAGGTCCTTGTACAATTTAGCCTTTTATTCTTGATTCTTGGTCCCATTTATCACTTGGACTTTGGAACTTTGGTGCTCTATTCTATGAACAATTCTTTTATTCCATAGGATTTTTTTTTTTTTTTGCTTTCCAAGATATCTAAGTAACTTATTTATCATATTGCTCATCGTGAGTAATTCTGGGCTGGTTATATCTGTCCATTATGCTTTCTGAGGTTGTCCGTTATGATGGGCATTAAGAGTATTACCTGCCACTGGAATGTCTTTACTATTGCTATTAATTATACCTTCTGTTCCATCATCCTATGTTTCCACTTTTACTGCCTCTTATTGGGGGATGAAGAATGCATGGTTTTGTTGCTTATAAATCATCAGCTGTTGATTCTTGTGTTGTTAGATTGTTTGTTGTTTTATTTCAAAAAAAAAAAAAAAAAGAAAAAACAGCCTTCTTTGTTAGCTTTAACCCTTCTCAGTGGTTTCCACAATTATGCATGTTTTGTTGTCAGGATATTACTAAGGCAGTGCATGGCTTTGCATCTGTCTCAGGCATAAGAAGTCCGGAAATGCAATAAATTCAAGGCCATTTACAATGTACGCTGAATAGAGTTTCACCCAGATATTCATTTAAGTAGAACTTGGCCCCAAGTTTTCCTTCACTTGGCTTGAATTAGGTTTTTCTCAGGCTTAGGCTTAGCTGTTGTTTTTTTTGTTTGGCCCACCTAATCTACAATAGTTGTATCTACATTGTCACAGAGAGAGAGAGAGAGAGAGAGAGAGAGGCTGGAGAACAACCAAACTGAGATAAATAAACTTTTGTGTCTAATACTAAGCTCACTTGTTTGGGCCCACCTAGCTGGTCTCTGGTGCCTTTTGCATCCAAGCCATTTTTAAGAGCTTAGGTTCATCATACGAACCAAATAGTCCTTCAGTTTTATGAAGGGCCAATTTTTGTAGAAGAGCTGAGGTTTCTATGACTTTTGACATCACTTTAGTATATAATCAGAAAGCTCGAAGCTCTCTATATCCTTTTTTAATGGTTCAGCTTCTGAGCCAAACATACATAGTTCAGGCTTTGCCTTATAATACACCAATTTGTAAGAAATTGGGGTCAACCGTGATCTTTGACATTCCTGTGCGATATTATCATTAAGCTTCTATCTCTCTATATTCTGTTGTGTTGGTTTTTCTAGAACTGAGTTTTTTTTTGTTTTTTTGTTTTGGTCTTCAGAGAAGGGGTTTTGGTGAAGTGTGAAATCTATGGTGAAATTCAAGTAAACTCACACCTTCCCGGTCTTCCTGATTTGACTCTGTCATTTGCAAATCCTACTATCCTGAATGATGTGAGGTTCCATCCTTGTGTTCGATTTCGGCCTTGGGAATCAGATCAAACTCTGTCATTTGTGCCTCCTGATGGGCAGTTTAAGCTTATGAGTTACAGGTTTGCCTCAATTACATATGGCATTTTGTGGACACCGGTGACCCATCATCCGTTTGACTCCTTTTTAACTTTTTGCCTTTTGCTTTCATCTGCCTTTCCTGTTTACATTACTTACAATGGTTTCTGACTTGGACCAGGGTTAAAAAGCTGAAGAGCACACCAATATATGTGAAGCCACAGCTAACTTCAGATGCTGGAAGTTGTCGCATTAATGTTTTAGTTGGAATACGCAATGATCCTGGAAAAACAATTGACTCAATTACAGTACAGTTTCAACTGCCGTTATGTGTTGCCTCAGCAGATTTAACCTCAAATCATGGCACAGTAGACATCCTCGCTGATAAGGTTTGTAAATGGCCCTTCCAGACTTTCTATATGTCATTTTCAATGATGCTAACATGCATTGAGTTTTTATTGAATATAGGGTGAAAAAGATTTTAAGCAAAAAAAAAAAAAGAGGAGGAAAGAATGACAATGTATTACAACATTAGATTTATATGTATATGTTAGACCTTGGACTTTATGCACCTTTGTAAATGTTCGTTGTATCACCACATAGATTCACATGCTACACCTGCAGCATGTAGATTTGACTCTTATTGTATGTTTCTTCCTTTTTGCAGACCTGCAATTGGTCAATTGGACGAATTCCAAAAGATAAATCCCCATCTCTCTCAGGTAATCTAGTTCTCGAGGCAGGGCTAGATCGGTTGCATGTATTTCCTGTTTTCAAAGTTGGATTCAAAATCATGGGGGTTGCACTCTCGGGCTTGCAAATAGATAAATTAGACATCAAAAATACGCCAAGCCGTCCATACAAAGGTTTCCGAGCCCTCACTCAAGCTGGGGAGTATGAAGTGAGGTCCTGATAGGCACTCATCTTAGTGCATGCATAACCTGTAGCTTTTATTTTGGAATATCAAGTTCCAAGGCAGTTGATAACAGGTTTCCCTGCTGCTTTATTCATCAACCACATCATGCGAAGCTCTCAGACCACCTGTTAAATGTATCTTGTTGTATATTAATGGAAGAGCTTCCAACTATATCTACAGAACCTTTTATGCTATAAATATGTTGGCATCCATTGCCGCTTATGTTTTGCACCATTCAATTGATTATCCAGAGCAATGATTCGTAACTAGGCTGATGTGCATGCCCCTTTATCTGCCATCTGAGATTGAATTGGCAAAGATCTCATGGTTCCTTTGGCAAAGTTGAGTTCGTTCTGACCGTCTTTGGTTTTAGTTGTTGTACAATAAGTTCACAAGGTTTTTGTTCCTGTTTGATGCCACTTATTACAGTTCAGAATCATTTGATGTAAATCTCCAAAATGATTGATCTATTGCATGAAGACAACTTGTGCTTCTAGTTGGAGAGTCTGCTTGGAATCGATTGTGTTATTATCAGTATGCTAATTTTAGCACTGGGTAATGTACTTGTTTTTGGAATGATCTACTTATGAAATAGTATCTTTCCTTCTTCCTTTTTAGTTGATATGAAGGGTCAGAAATAAGATATTTCAAGTCTATCATATCTCTCAGGCATTTTTTTTTTTTTATTTTATTATTATTTTTTTTGTTTTGTTTTGTGATTTATAGTCATGGTGGATGTTAAAAAGTTGAAAAAGTCCTTGTTGGGTATGGCATTTACACCCTGATCTGACCCATTATTTTGCTAGTTCAGATCAGGTATGGTCCCTTCTTGGATTTGGTACTGCTTTGCAAGATCCATGCCGGATTAGCAGAAGGTGGGTCTTAATTCGTAACTCATGCTTGATTTAGGGGTCTAACTCCAAATATGACTTGGATGCAAGTCATGTATCAGCAACCTACTTGTGTTCTTACTAATTAATGATTAATTATAGAGGGTGAAGTTTAGATATGTCCACTGTATATGCCAGCATTGACTTGACTTTGACACGTCTCTTAATTAGAGATTGACAACTGTTAATTTGTTTTGTAAATTTTGGGAGACAGACATCAACAACTGAACTAATCCTGTGTCGAGTTGCTAGCATCTGCATGAGGGTTCGCATCATCAAACCTTGCTACTTGGATAGCATGTAATCTTTGCTGAATGATACATATAGAAGGATATAACAGATGCCTTGCATACTGAACGGAGAATTCATAAAATATTGAAAACTGTAATCTCAATTTGTTTTTTTAAGAGTAAAATAAGAATATTAATGAAGGGCCCCTTAATCAGCAGCATCCTATCCAACATGCCATAAATCATACCTTCTCAAGAATTATAAAATGACCTTTTTAAATGAACTAAGATTTTTACAAACAATTTCCATGTTCTCCACCATTTAAGAGCTGTCATAATTAGGAAGAAGAATGATGAAATCATTTCTTAATTAAATAGCTAATCCAACATTACAGCTGCCATGAAGGTATTTCTAATGGTTCATCTGATTTTTCTTACCCAAACAAATAGGCCTGCCAGGCCCAAACATGAACGTAGAAACTTCATAAACTTGTGTCATATTGAGCTGCCAACTCTCAACTCCAGAACTTACGGTGCAGCAGTTTTCATCTGTAACTTGGAAGCTATGAATTCTATATAGTCCTTTATCCCCCTATTTTTCCCAGTTGTAATACAAAAGAGACCATCAAATATGGTTTCAGTGGAGGAACCATGCAAGCTATGGTCCATTTGTCATACCATCTTTATAAACCCGCTCCGATGGTTTTGAAGTATGAACAGATCTCGGGTTCGGGTTGTGTCTTTTGCCACCGACGCCAAGCATTGAATCATACTTTGCACAACTTTTAAAGTAATCCAATCTCTTTCTTCGATCCCATGGTTGACGTCATGAAAGATACAACCACTGAGTGACTTCAAATTTAAGCTCACCGCTACCCTTTTGTGCTGTCTCTCATTGATTGTTCGCTTAACATGATCTCTATCATTGGCCTTCACTTTGGCACCCTCATGCGCTATTGGCACTTTGGAAACATGGACCAAGAGTGCCTTTCTTTAGCTCAGCTTTCTACCTACTTTAGCGAAATTTGAAGGCTTTTTTTTTTATCGACACGTGTTATGGAAGGGAAACAGATCAGAAAGTGACTTCAATGTCAACAATTGCCTCCGTCCACCAAGTGTTAGACGTGCCACCTATGGTATAGGAAGAAAATCCTTCCGATGACACTTGTAGTTGATCTCCTTTGACAGTGGTGCTAGACTGCCGGTGGACGCGATCCGAAGATAAAGTGGTCCATTTCCTTTGCCATGGATAAGCCACAGTTGGCGTCACTAATTCTAACTCTTCATCAACCCTCAAACTGTTTTAAAGTCACCATTCCTCAATCTGAGAGAGCATGGGCATAAAAGGTGTGAAACAAAGTATTGGTTAATTAGTAACCAACTAACACAAGGAATTGAGTGGGCACATGGATATTACAGAGGAGAAAATTGACACATGGTGTCCGTAGAGTTGATCGTAAGTCAGATTTGGATACGAAAATGTCAAATTTTACGTAAGCTCAACCTAAAGCCAGACTAAAATGAATATAGTTGAGGTTTGAGACTCAGTCCATTATTAACTTTAGTGGTAGGTATTATTGCATGATATGTTATGGCCTTCTGTTACAGCGTGAGGTAAAAGCCACACACAATGGGAATTTTGCATTAAAATTATAGTTATTAAGATTTAAACCCTAGTCATCCATGAATGAATTTGCACAAAATTAGAAGATTCCAAAGAAAGTAAGATTAGAAAAGTATACCTAGATCACGACAAATGCACTATATCTAGATAATCTAAGAAAAATCTTTTAAGCTTTCAATCCTCATTTCTACTAAAATCCTTTTTGAAATTCTATCAAATACATCGCCATCCTTAGCTTTTCACCTCCACTAAAGCTACATTTACTACCTGGATCATCATTCTAGTCATCTTCATCATCGTTGAATCATGTGAATACAAACCATACCTTCTTGTTAACGTGAAAAAGAGGAATATGCGAAAAGAGTCGACCGACGACCAAGAATGGCGGTGATGGTGGCTACGAAGAAGAGATTACAAAGAGATCATCCATGTTCTTTTCTCCAAGCGTTTCTTGGCCTTTGGCACTCTCAAAGACTAAAAATTAACTAAGAAGAACCAAAGCCGTGTGAAAGAGATCTATTAGGTCCTAACAAATCATCCCACGCCAATGAACCACTTTGTTGGAAGTCACTCTCACAAGACTCCTTTCATGCACCTGGCCACTTAACCTTCCCTTGGTGACACATGGTGGCTCCTCAAGCGAACAAACGATACTACATTAAGGGCCGGAAAAGAACCCTCACATCACTGTTGCAGCTCTGACTAGGACGTATAATCGAGAGGAAGATGGATTGTTATTGTGGATAAAAAGAATGTAGTGGAGAGTGAGAAGGATGATTGTTTTCCCTTTTCTTCTCCATTGACGCAAGCTGAAGAGAGATGGAGGGAAGGAGAGGGACAATGGAGTCACCTTTTGTTCATGGTACAATCATATAATTAAACTAGTAATTAAGCTCATGATAACCCTGCCTAGTGGTGCAACAACATGCTCCATGAAAGAACGCTTCCTTTTGTTAAAGCAGTATGAATGCCATTGTATCTATAGAAAGGAAAATAGAGAATTAGAGACTAGAAGATCCATGTTTGGCTTTTGTGTGGTAGCAAGTAAAGACAGCAGCTAACACAAGAACACCTATGGGTCTCATCTGCACATTTTTAATGTGGCTTCTTTGAAAGCCGAGGCTATGTTACTTTTAGGTTTTTCTGGTTTCTTTTTCTTCTATTCTTCCCTCTTTCCAATCATACCCTTGATATACTTTGGACATACAAAAGAGCTTATTTTTGTCAAATTTACTTACATAGAGCCCTAACTATTGTGTGAAGACCACTATTCCAAACATCCAATGTGATCGACCTAGTTCCATTTAATAATCTCAACAAAATTTTCTTTCATATTTAGTTAGTTGTCACTTAATGGGACATCTCCAAAACCCGAGTTGCAACAAGTTGGTCGGGGGGTTCAGTATAACATGACTCTATTGACCAGATCTTATCTGGATTTGGCGAAATACAAGTACCAAAACATCTTTGACATCATTAAGTTCCGTCCATTGCCAATTACTTCTGCTGCACTAATTGGTGAAGCCCACCTAATTTGAAACCCTCATCCTTGCAGGTGCCGTTACTTCTTCCATGAAAATTAAACCGAAAACTGAAACAGTCAAGATATATTCGACCAAAACTTGGCATGCTGGGTTTCTTAAGATTTCACTTGAGCATATCTACATTAAAATTCAGAGGTTATTCATGAACACAGTTTATGGAAGGGCTATCTCAAAAATAAAGAACTAAAACCCTGACTTCCTTTTCTTCTGAAATGCTATCTATCTATATCTATGTATGTGTGTAGAGAGAGGGAGGAAGAGACGTATGTATGTATTCCAAACTTGTTTGTTCGGCAATCAAAGCTAGAAAAACCCTGTGGCGGTGTGAGAAGGAACCTCATTATCATGGTTGTTTTATTTGGATCTACTTGATTTAGTTTGTAGCTATAACGTTATTTGAAATATCTATGAGTTGACCACTAAAACCTAGCTACAGGTATGTCAATGGTACATCTTATATTTATCTTACACTTGGCACATAACCAGAAATTTTTTTAAGTCATTTTCTTTCTACAAGAGAGATATAAATCCTACGAATGCGTTTATGTTTTGTTTGGTTCTTAGTTGGATTTTTTTTTCAACCACTGCGAGCTATCACGGGGAAGAGAACAACTAATGAGACCGACTTGCAGAGCATGTCTTCTTGTTCATTCCCCCCATTGGTGATCCATATCCACTTGGATGGATGATGCTGGGTGAATAACTGAAACTGACAAAGAAAGCCGAACAGTTCTTTCAAGAACAAGGGAAAATTCTAGCCGTAGTTTTGTTATATAATTGACAAACCTTGAAAGTGATGAATGGTATGTATGAATCTATTTGCATTGTTACGCTTTATATTAAGCACACAACATCTAGAAGTTTCCAAGTTCTAAATACTTTCCCATTAGGAATCCTAACTCATCCATGATGGCATAATAACTCTATATACAACTACCCAAAATTTAGTACATCTCATGTATGAACATCGTTTTGGAACAAGACTCTTTGTAGGCTAAATCAGCCTCAATCTAGAACCAATTTAAAGTAAATTTTGGTTAGAATTATGGCATTACTTCTCATTTGCACATTCAACAATCTTAGATGTCATATGTTCTAAAGAGTGTTGATTACTGCTATTAAGCTGGAATACGCGGCCTCCAACATCTTCTGGCTTTTCTTGGTGGGTACGTCCTTTGACTCTAAACGTCTTTTGATCCCAATGCTCCAAAGTCTTCCAATCGGTTACTAAAACATATATGTTTGAATCCAACCCCTAAAAAAACCAAAAAAACATCATATAGGTTTGAATTTGAGCACATTTTGGTCAAACTACTACCTCAAGCTCGATTATTCTTGTCCGATTTGGATTCTATAGTCCTCATCCATGCCAAGGTCCAAAGTGGGACTCAATGCTAGTCTAACCAGTAGAATTTGCAAGAGATGTACAGGTATAAATCCAATAAATCCATACCATATTTCTATAAGCGTTTGGAGGTCAAAAAGATAAAAAAGGAAGGGGAAGAAATAAACAACAATATCATCCAAATAGAGATTGGGTCAAAGACGCTTCAGCTAAAGAACAAACGCTCAAATTCACCCGCGATCCCAAAAAGGAAAGCAGGCCAATGGGTTGCCATCGCCCCATGAAAACACGGGCACCTTTTTTGTTTGACGGAAATAACCATCGTCAAGTGTGCTTCATTTTGACACTTCTACCCACCTCACTCATGGTAATTTCGTCCGATAAAAATTATGATCTCTTTACTCCGGGTGATTATTAGGGATGGCAACAAGTTAGATATGAATTAGATAGATTATTATCGTATCCATTTCATACTTGCTTTGAAGGGGGTAAATACTCGTGATAGGATGGAGTGAGTAGGCTAGATGATGCAGGTTAGATGGATCAGGTTAGATAAAGGGATTTTTTTAAAAAAAATTATGAAGAATAACATATATCTAGATTAGATTCAGAATAATTTTATTATGATCTATTGCTGTCAACTTTCTGTCGTTTGTCGCCGATGATGAGCACCTGCAAAATAGCGTCCTCATAGACTGAAGTTGTGTCTGACAGGAATCTTCCGATGCTTAAGTCAGAGAGGAAATTGGTGAACAGTAGATTTGAGAGTAACAGAGTTTTGGCCTCGAAGTGGCTTGCCAGTACTGTTCCCTTACTCCCTTTTTATAGATGAATCTGATGTAACCGTCGAGCACGGGATCTCATTTTTTATGACGCTAAATCATCGGACCATAAATGTAGAGTTAGTGGGCCATTAATTTTTCTTAATGACCGTGACACGTAGTCGATAACTGTTCGCAACGGTTATGGTAAGTTGAACAGATTATCGACCATATGTCGGTAGGATTTATTAGCGTCCGTCGGCTAGTAGTTCTGTTATACTGACGGTTCCGATTATCTGTTGTTGATCGGTAGTAGTTGAACATTAGTCGATCTGCCGATCATAGATCGGTGAGGTTTGCTCAGTTGATTGATGAAAAGTCGGGACTGCACATTCAGCCGATGCACAATCGGAGTCCTGGTGACAAAAATCGGGGGTCGATCGATTTATCCTAACAGTTGTCCCCCACTCTCAAGTCCAAGATGAACCAACGTGTATATTGTCATGTGGTTTATCACGTTGGACGAAAAAAATTATTTCTATCACATCAAACTTCGATTCAGCTGCCATTTTTTTGAGTACGAGTAATCGTTTGTTTTGTCATTTTAGCGGATACAATCATCTTTATCCTGTTACAGGATGATTCGATATCAAATATCATTATTATGATCTATACCCCATTCGAACTCATTATAATCCAGTAAAACCTACCGGATCGGATCAAACATCAGATGGAGTGGAATAAATTATCGTCCTTTAATTGCTCTTAAGTCGAGGCTGATGGGAGACAGGATTGCCTTGGTTTTAAAGAAAAAAAAGAAGGTTAAGCGTGTCCCTTTCCTTCTGGGACATGTTGCAAGTTCCTGGTTCTTTGGTCCGACTTTGTTTGTCTTTTAAACCACCGGTTCCCTCTGGTAAGTACAAACAGTGGAGAAAAGAGAGAGTGAGAGAGGGAAAAGGGTGGGGTACGCCCTTTCTAGAATGTCTGGGTTTTTTTTTTTTCTAATTTTTTTTTGGCAACCAATGTTTGGGGTAAGATGGATCCGTACTCTTGGTTTAAATGTTTTTTTTATATGGCACGGCATTTCATTCTCTTTCCCATCCTTTCCCACCATACCCAACTAAGCCTTTGTCCCATTAGAGAAGAATCAAAAGAAAGGTTATTATGCCATTGATTTGTTGCATTACTATTAACTGTTGAAGTACACTTAAGTAGATTAAACTATGGGCATAATGATAGGTAATGGCGTGGAAAACCCTGAGGTCGCTTGCTTATTCCACAAGGTGCACCATGATAGGGATGGATTAATTTCCTGTCTATTATTGACATGATTGGGACTAACAACCTATCGATGTATATAAATTCCAATGAAGAATAATTGAAAGAATTTTGTCCATCCTGTAGCATGATGTATTTTTCTTTGTTTGCATCAAAGACCTCACTTGGTTGGTCAAGCACCTTTGGAGTATTAGGAGCAAACTAGGCTTCTAAAAGTTTAAAAAAAAAAAAAATCATTTTCATAAATTTATAGTAAAAGATGCTAAGATATGGGAGTCTGATTAGTTTTTGCAAAAATGTATCAAAAGTTAAGCTTAAACTTCATGCAATTGTAATCATATTTTGCCCCTACTTACAAGAATCAGATATTTTTGTTTTGGCAATTAAAAGCAGAAAGGACCAAAATATTCTAAGCATAAAAACAATGATTTTTTTAATCAAACGTATAAGAAAAGTGTTTCGGCGTATTGCTATGATTGGAATCTCAAGTAATTTCTACAATACGTATCAAAAGTCAGCTTGAGACAATAGAAAGGATATCTTTATTATGCCCCACAAGATAGAAAAGTTGTATCTATACCTTCTTATAATGAAAAATATATCCAATAAAAAAAAAAAATCAAAAGAAGACAATATCCATGTATAATATGTCATTCAGTTCAATAATTTAACAGGCAAGCTTTGAGAAGGTCAGGATAAGGAGCTGTGCTTTATGTGGTGTTGCTAATATTCCACTCAAAAACATTTAATCACTCATCATCACTACACAAGCTGCTATCACGAGCACACAATATGAAACTATCACATTAGGTGAAGTTTTTGAATAAGATTTTTGAGTTTCTCAGCCATCTCCAAAAGTTAAGCACACCTAGCTCCTCGGCCTCTCCCAGCCTTTGCCCTTTCTCCTCTCCTTTCCATCAAATTTTCTGCTATTATAATTTAGAAGACTTCAGGTCCGCTTTTGAGAGCTAGCATCCTTAAAAGGACTCACTCAAAGAAGAACCCTCTTCTCTATGATGACCCACCGTCCTGGAATTGGACGGAACACTTCCTCTTTCACATGCTTTTATCCTCGTAATGCTATATAACATTAACTTAAAACGCTTTATGTCTCCTCAAAAGTTGTTCCCAAGTATACCCGCTTTGTATCACAAGCCTCATTTGCTTCTTCTAGAGCGAAGGTGTTTGTTCTTCACTTTTGCTGAGGAAAGGTGTTCTTTTCTACAGCATCCAAAGTAAGAAAGAACAATGTGATAAAATAATAGACCAATAACAACAAGGGAATCAGCTAAAGCAGTGCTATGACATGCTGCTAAGTGTGCTTGCTTTGGTTTTTTCCAAAAAAAAAAAGTGTGTTTGCTTTGGTGTTTAAGAAGCAAGTACGAGTAGACACTGCAATAAGAAAAAAAAAAGGAAGCTTTGCTTGGAGATTTTCTCTCTTCTGCTGCATCAAGGAATGGCATAGCATGGATACCCATCTTTTTGGCGAATGGAAAATTAAAAAGAAAAAGATGGAATGTGCTTTTGTTGATGCCATTTTCCCCCAATGACAGCATATTCGCTTTTTAATCCATGACCAAAACATGCGAGGTTCACTTCAATACATAATTTAAGCGTGGAACATGCTTGATGGTGCAAATGACATGAGATATGGGAACCAATCTGCCCATAGAGTGACCGTCGTGTAGCTTACGGTCCAGCCAGTTAGCCTTATTGCAGTGTGGGATAACTTCTAAACTAGACATGCATATATTAATGTACCCATCGGGGGAATAAAGTGAGAGAAAGCCTTTGGCATACATAGAGACTATCATAATGTGAATATTCCCTCTCTAATAATTATGTATTTCTTAAAAGTCTACCGAATTTTCGCCAAATGCTTATAATACAAGTTATTGTGTCATCATTCATTATTATGTTACATCATTTTTTTTTTAAAATACGAAGATGCAGAGTTACAAATTGATATTTTTGTCTCATTAACTAAAGCTAGCTAATTGATACCAAAAATAAAAAAAAAATAAAGCTAGCTAATTTTTTTATATGCATTTTATTTATACAAAGCAAGGTAATATGTTCAAAGCATGAGGAACTCCTTTCTTTTGTTTGTAATGTGATATTAACCTTTTCCCAAAGCCACTTTGAGTATTGGATTTTAGATCGATGATGTGAACCAAGTTAATTAGGAGGTCCAAGTGTTCACATGAATTGATGAACATGTTTCAGTTGCCTGAAGACTTCCTCGAGTCAACTCGAGCAGGCAACTAAAGTTTATTATTTTTTTCCATTGTATGTTTCTCAACAATTGGCTATATCGATCTATACATGAAAATTAATTTAATAGGATGAAGCTTCTTTCTAAAAATAATGCGAGTGGCATCAATCATGTCGATAGAATGATATGGAAATTACCCACGTCAACCTGAGCATCTATCTGATTTTATGTCCACCAAATTATTTTTGACAATGTCCTCAAAAGGTTCTTTTGGATGCCACCATCCAAACCACCTTTGAATCTCCTTGGAACTGACGAAAAAGAAGCCTCCTACAATGCTTATTTCTACATGCTTCAGCCCTTGCATCGTCCTTTTTCTCCTCTAATCTCATGTTCCCCACTTATAATTAAACTAATGGCAAAGGATAGGATGCCATCAAGCTCTAGGTAAAAGCCGAGAGAACACTCTCTCTCACTCATGGGCACATCAATCTCTTATTTTAGTCATGGCCGACTTGGTGTTAACCCCACAAGAACTTAATAACTTCCCTTCAAGCTCCTTTTTGGAAGTACATGGGTTTTGAAGCCCGGGGTTGGGCCTTCTTTGTTTGACCCCAAGGCAAGTGTCTTTCAACTTGCTTGTTTGGTGAATTTTCCTTTCCGCAACTCTCACTTCATCTTTTTATCCTCATGACTCAAATGTCCAGTTTCGAGAGACACGCAGGGGAGACCTCAGGGCAACCTTCATCATATTCCTCCACTACTAAAATTTTTTATAAAAAAAGATATATAGGCCGTACAAGATTGTCACAACATCAACTATGAAAAGTCAATTTATAAACCTAGATATGAGACATTTTACATGTGAACATAATATTATTATAACATTATCCATGTCAGCAAGTGCGTCTTAGGGAACATTGCCTCTAATTTAATCAAAATCAGACATCTAGAAAGGTATTGCAATGTCTTTGCCGACCGTGTTTCTTGGCAATGCTCTAGATTCTATATCACCCTAAAGTAGTTAGTTCGATGAAATTAACATGGCCAATGCAGAAGTTACCCTAAGAAACTTCGATAAATTTATTAGCAAGATTGATATTGCCGTCTAGTATTTGATGCTTGATAGGAATGCGCTAGAATGATTCGAATGTATCTCTTCCCGTCATCTTGGCAATAGTGAGATATATTGTTTTTAGGAAAGAGGAATATTTCAACTTGGTTAGACAAAATGAGACATGAATATCTATTTTAGTTGGTTCATGAAAGCGAATGCAGCAATCAGCCATATATATACTTAGGGTGCGTTTGGTTACACTTTTTGATTTTTGATTTTTAAAAAATATTTTTTATTTTTTTTATTTTTGCTATTGAGTAAAAGCAAAAAAAAAGTAAAAAATATGTTTGGTAATTTCGTTGCTATAAAGCAAAAATAATATTTGGAGATGGTAGGTGAAGAGTTCGATGAGGGAGAAAGATTCAAAAAAGGAGGGAGAAGGAGGTGGGGGGTGAAGAGCTCGACAAGAAAGAAATGTTCGGATTCTTTACTTTTTGATTTGGCTTTTTAAATGTGCGGAAGCAAAAAAAAAGTAAAAAAATAAATTTTAAAAAGTAAAAAATAATTTTTTTACATATAAAATAATTATTTTAATTTTTTTTATTTTTATTTTTTGCTTTCATGATGCTACCAAATATTACTTTTTAATTTTTATTTTTTAAAAATTAAAAATATAAAAATATATATTTTTTTAATGGCTAACCAAATGCACCCTTAGTGGAGTCATATTTGGCTGAAGTGAGTTGCTCAAGCAAATTGCAGTGCACCGTTTTAATCAAGTTCCTCTTTAGCTATACTAAGAATCCATTGCCCTGAGTTTTAATATGGCAGCAGTCATTATATCATTTGTGCCGGAGGTATCGTATCGTATCGGTAACATTCATGTTGGAGTGGTCACAAATGATGATTCCAAACAATTATATTGGACATAATGTTTCAGCTGACAGCTGCGGAGAGGAAAATTTTTGCCTAAATTAATTCGCAAGTATGTCTTGACCGTTGGGAGTACTCATTATTTATGTCACAATAGCTTTCCTGTTAGCTTGTAGAAGATTATCCATCATCCTCTTAGAGTACTTTTACCTTGTATGAATCATCTTATGTGGACTATTATCTTGTATTAGTATAAGTGGGAATCATGAAGGCTGCTAGTAATATTTACAAATAATTATAAATTTGTTCCTTGCTCTCTTTGCGGTTTAAGCGCAAGGAAAGGTGTCCTTTGGAGTTTCCCTCGGATCACAAGCACTCTTTATCACAGCTTGTTTCCAACATAACCTTCAACATCTATAATATTTTCAAATTGTTGGTAAGACGAGTGCTCTGTGTTATTTGGGTTTCAAAACTTTGAAAAGAAATAATGACACCCCATGCATAAGCTGCAATATAGCCTATTAGCGCATGTAAGTGACCCATCTCTCTCACCATTTGTTTGAAGGATTTAATCTAGTTGGGAGGAAGCCTGGCCAGAATTGAATTGACAATTCAAACTAGGTAATGCATATCAACATCTAGTTTAACAATCAAGCTAGTTGGTGCTTGCATGTCACATCCGAATATTGATACTGTGTATTGTCATACTTCTTTTCTTTTAATGAAGCTAAATGGCCAACACAGACATGTCACGACTACTGCACTCTTTTTAAAAAGGCTGTAGTTTATCTCATCCACCAACTTGCATCAATGTGGTAACGATCCGAAAGAATCATCGGATTTGATGTATATCATTAGCCACTACGAACACCATTGGATAAGAATTGGAGTAAAACCCATCATATCGAAAAGTCGAATTACAAGCCAAATTTGCAGAGATCATAATTTGGTCATGCGACGTCTGATTTTGATTATCTTTTTTTTTTTTTAAATTAGATAACTTTTTGAGATCCACATCATGACATCTCATCTTTTTAGATAGTATCATTCTTAACAATTGGACTGAAATTTTATCATTTTGATGGCTTGAAATAGACTCGTCAAATTGATTTTTTTTTTTGAAGAAGATAAAATTTTGACCGAATATAAATATTTTCTAATTCGACAAGAAGCTAGTAGAGATTTAGAAGTTGAGATCTATCTATGAAAAATTTTAATTTTTTTTAAGTTATTTTTATGAGATATGTTCATTTTAAGTAAAAGAGAGAAATTTGGTCCGAACTGCGAGAAATCTTTCCTCTCCTGTGCAGATGAAGTAGGGAAAAAAAAAATCTGGCTCTATATATTAGCATACCTATTATTATTTAAATGATTAACAAAGAAAACAAGTAGAATACGGTTGTGTCGTATGGAAGACCATTCCCTCCTTCAAATGCCAAAAGAGTCCAAGCCAATGACAAAATATCGTAATGCACTGCACCCAATTTTTTCAACCCCAACCCGTGGAAACCGACCATCCCAGGCTCAGGCGCCTCCGGCGTTTGCTGCGGCCATCAAACTAATGGATGCAATTTAAACAAAAAGGGGAATCCAAATCGGGTCTGCTCTTCTCACTCATGAAAAACCTCTCTGACAGCAAGAAGAGTCCAAGTGGGAGAAGAAAACCCGCACATGGAGAGCAGAGAGATAGAGAGGGAGGACAGGGGAAAGACACGGAATGAGAAGTGGAAGAGTCAACTTTCAAAGCCCTCGTTACGCTGTTTGAATTAATTAAGATTTAAAATCCCACCACTTTTGGCTTTACAAAGCTTAAACTAAACCATAATCTCATTGCGGCGTGCTCCATCACATGTCTATTTCCCTGAAGCCCCTCTATAAAAGCCGACCCCCTCTCTCCCCCACCATTTTCATCGAGTCCAATCCCATCTCTCCTCTCTCTCTCTGTGTGTTTCTCTAGCTACCATTCTCCTCATCCAACTTTCTCTATAGTTTGCCTCTCTTGATACAACTAGAAGACAGAGAAGAAACTATGGAGATGGGGGTAGGAATAGGAGGGGAGGTCCATGGAAGGACTTGCAGCTCTGCCACCCCACCAAGTGAAGAGGACATGGATTTGAGAAGAGGGCCTTGGACTGCAGAGGAAGACCTCATACTTATGAATTATATCGCTGCCCATGGTGAGGGCCGATGGAATTCTCTTGCTCGTTGCGCAGGTATTGGATCTAATTCATTCCCTCTGGATTGCTTCATGTTTCTTCACATGCAGGATCCTCTTCTAACATGTTAAGGAGAGAGAAAAAATATCGAATAATCCTCTACTTCTTTATCTCTTAAAAGCTTAAACTGGGAGGAAGGAGAGAGAGAGAGCCATAATTAAACACTCATAACATTAAATTTTGCAAGTTGTGTCATGTTTAATATGCCACACAAGATTATGGCCTTCTTTTTTTATAATACCTGCTAATCTTCTATCCTTCTTATTCTGCTAAACAGGACTAAAGAGAACAGGCAAGAGCTGCCGGCTCCGGTGGCTCAACTATCTCCGTCCGGACGTCCGGCGTGGCAACATCACCCCTGAAGAGCAGCTGCTCATCCTCGAGCTCCACTCCCGATGGGGAAACCGGTAACTAATCTTACTGAAAACCCCTTGGTCATCAAATGATCCTTACATTCTAGTCCTTACCAAATTAATTGTTTTGGATCGTGAACAAATAGGTGGTCGAAGATTGCGCAATACTTGCCAGGGAGGACCGACAACGAAATAAAGAACTACTGGAGGACCAGAGTGCAAAAACACGCAAAGCAGCTCCGATGCGACGTCAACAGCAAGCAGTTCAAAGACATCATGCGATACCAGTGGATGCCTCGCCTCATGGAGAGAATCTGGGCAGCCTCGGGCAGCTCCGCCGGCACCGTGTATCCGAATGTTGGCGTGCCGATGGCCGGTGCTCACCAGCCGGTGGAGCCGGGCAGCGAGTCTGGGCAGGTGAAGCCAAGCCCGGAGACCTCCAGCGCTGCGGGGTCGTCGTCGGACTCGGTCGGCATGCAGTTCTCGTCACCTCCTCCGCTCCCAGCTGACTGCTTCACCGACGGCTACGGCGGCATGCAGGAAGGTGAGAACGAGGGCGGTGACTGGATCCATGACGTGCAGATGGGCGGGTGGTGGCCGGAGTCGCTGCCCAGCCCCGGCGGTTACAGTAACGTGGGGTTGCCGGACTTCGACCAGAACGCATGGAGTGACAACTTGTGGAGCGTGGAGGACATTTGGCTGCAGCAGTAGTTCTAAAAAAAGAAGGAAAGAAAGATGGCTTGTAAAGACCGAAGCAAGATACACAAGCATAGATTGGATTGCTGAAAACAAAACAGAAAGGAGCGAGGAAGAAAAGGAAGGAAAAGGGGGAATAGTTGGGACCTTTGAAGTCCTCCAATCTCTTTTTGTGAAGAATAGTGGAAATTTTAAAGTTTTCCGACCTCTTTCTTCTTTATTTTTTGTTTTTTTTTAATAGAATGATTTGAAGTTTAATTTACTCACATTCTTTTTATGATAAAGATGTCACTGCAAAACTCTTGTTTCTAGATTTGTAATAAATCCAGCGTACTTGTTCATTAATTGTACCATTACAGGTCTACAACTGTAACTTGATTCCATTAACAAGAACAAAGGATGATAATAAAGGAGTGGGGCCTTTGTCCATTTCTTTTCATCACTCCCGGATGAATGGAATCGTCATCATGCGTCGTTTAATTTT
Source organism: Elaeis guineensis (assembly GCF_000442705.2). Taxonomy (NCBI): domain Eukaryota; kingdom Viridiplantae; phylum Streptophyta; class Magnoliopsida; order Arecales; family Arecaceae; genus Elaeis; species Elaeis guineensis. The sequence continues at coordinate 14,992,089 of NC_025997.2, forward strand.
TATCGTTAGATCTTAGCTTTACTAAACTGCTAATAATAAACATGCAGCAACAAATATATGTGCATGCAGAGCCGTCCCTGGCATATTTTAGGCTTGAGATCAAATTAAAAAATAAAATTTTTTATTAAAAATTAATATATTTTAAATATTAATTATTATTAAAAAATTAATCTATATGTAATATTTTTATAAATATGTTTACTAAGTAGCATATAAAATTATCATTAATATATTTAATTATTTTTTATTATAATATTATAAAAAATCAATCATGCACTTCATTAAATATCAATGTAGCATTTGAGCATGAGATCTGGGTCTGGGGCGGTCATCCAGTTTGATCTATCTCACAATCGATCCCGTATGGATGATTATTGTTTGAAACCGGTCCATGAGTTTTGAAGTAAAATTAAATAAGTTTTGCCACTCAAAATTGCACAGGTAAAATTATTTAACCAGTAAAATAAACAGCAACATATATATATTATAATAGCAAATCACTGAATCTAAGAAGTGGGAGCTAATTGTGGGAAGTGCTGGTTTCCACACGTGGAGACCTTCCATTAGTCAGTGGAGGTCTCCATCGAGTTCAATTATATTGGGCGCATGGATGCGTTCCAATGTATTTATATTGCCACTTGGAGGGGAAAAGGTACGAACCTCCCTTTCTTTAGGCATCCATCAAGTTTTTCTATATCTACTTTATTATTGGATAACTATTAATAAACGGTAGTTGCATCAAAAACTATTATTAAACGACAGATCACTTATTTAAGTGAGAAAAAAAAATATTTTTCATTTTCTAAAATATATGACATATGACAATGAATCAATCCCGGTGTTCAATGTTTTACATACTTTTAACCTTTCAAGTTCAAAGTCTCTAACTGCACGTCAAGCGCATATTACAAAATGCTTAAAAAGAATGTTTTCTATTTTTTAAGTACATGACGGTTGTTTAACATGACTTACATTTGAACCTGAGGTCTCTAAATTGGAAAAAAAAGGTAAGAATCAGTTGAATACTGTTTCCTAGTTGCACAGAATTTGTCAATAAGGTTTCAAAACCATGTTAATCAATAAATCACATCAATTATGAAAATTTGATATTCTCATAAATGTTAATTATTAAAAATAATATTAAAATTTGACAAATCAGGTTTGTCTCGTGATAAGATTATCCTATGCAAATGTGACAAAGTTAGCATAACACCCCTCCCTTAATTACTATGCAAACCATGCGTGCGCCCATGGTTAAAATGTCAATTGTCTCATCATAAAATGACGCAATCAGAATTCAGTGGTGTTAGGTGCTATTCATTAGCGCTTACATCTCTGCCTACGCAAGCAATGACCCACTTAATTCCACCCCATTACTATACACCCTAATGATTAGGTTAGCCCTCCTTCAGTCCAACAAAACATGGGCAAAAGAAAATAATATAGAGAACAATGGAAAATTAAAGGCTAGTGTTATCTATATATAGCTAGATAGCTATCATAATCAGAGCAATAAAAAGAGATCAAGACAGGAGGCTAACTAAGGGAGATGGTGAGATGGCAATGCCGAACAAGCAGTAAGCTCACCGGTATGATATTTATATCCAACAGCGAAAACAATTTATTTCAGAAAAAGCTATTGCTTCGCTGGTTCAATGGTAGGCGAGTTTGATAATAAAAAGACATACATAGAGAAAAAGGGAGTAATATATATCATGTTGTGCATATCTTGTGTGTATCCTTTCATGGTTGGATTGGTTCACCGTTGAGCTGGTGGATCTGATACAACCGATAATTTTCTCCATCTCAGACTCTCGAAGGAGGGCCTACGGCACCACCACGTGTAGGTTTCCAGCCGCCGGCGCTGCGGCAGCGGCCGCCGCAGAATGAGCTGGAGGGCACCATCTGGACGGTCCGAAGGTCTCGGCTTTCTAACGAGGGGAACAGGCCCCACCATCGGACTACGTAAATCCTGGTCTTCGTCTTCTGGTCAACGACGACCGGATAGCCCCCTCGTGCGAGTTTGGTCGTGGCCACCACCTTCGCGTCGGCTTGTAGATTCTACACGCATTCCACGATCCGAGTCGTCCAACGGTAGAACATTCTTTGACCCTTCTCTTGCTTCGTGTTTACCAAGAAAACAATGGGTGGAGGAGAACAAAACAAAACCAGGGGTGGATTGGATGTTACGTCATGCTAACTCACTGCTATCAAATCAATCTCATTAGATTTTTTTTTTTTTTTTTTTTTTTTTTTGTTACATGATAGTATAGGAATGAAGCATTTGGTTAATATTACAAAATGCTACGTGTCTTCGAGCTTCCTGGTTTCTGGTAACATCTTTGTTTGTGCTACTTATATCTATGGATGATTTGATGCCTTCCAATGCCATCCTTGTCTAATATGATGAGAGATATTTCAATCACTTTCTGGCCTTGGCATCTACAACCATTGGAGAGAGTGATTGTCCGAGGTTTTGGACTCTATGCACTTGTATTTAGTAGGGAAACGAGCACTGCAATATGTGATGCCGAGCATTGTTAGGCTAAATTTTGACTTTGACCGTGGTAGTATTCTCCATATATATTCATGTGTGGCAGATAGCACAAAAGCTATACAAAACCGGTTCCGCGCGGCACGAGATGTTACCTCCATATATATTCATGTATGGCAGATAACTCAAAAGCTACAAATCCGGTTCGGAGCGGCACGAGATGTTACCTGTGGAACAGAAAATGTTGCGGAAAGAAAAAAAATTTAAAAAAAATTGTGTCTAGTTAGTTAGAATAAAAACTTTAAGCTAACTCATTGGAAAACAGGTTAATGTTTGAAAATAATCAATGGACCATCCAAACTCTAGAAACAAATCAGTTAAATATAATCTACATCATTGAAAATATCTAAAAATTAAAATTTATATATTTTAATAGCCTCTAATATAGTCATCAAGTACTCAGGTGCCAGGAACAGTTTCAATAGCATGATATCGTATTTTATTATGGTCTAATCATTAAAGCCGAATGAATTTACATTTATTTATAGTTTAAGATCGATGCATATATTATGATTCATGAAGTAGATTCTCTAGATTTTTTTTTTCTTTTATATATTTTACTATATCAAGGCAACTGATATTGTGTCAGCTTGAAGCATAGGCGGGGTCATCGAAATATATAAATTGTGGTTTCTAGATATTTTTTGTAATGTAAAACACGTTCAACCATTTACATTTTCAATGGTGATGGTCAATTATTGGTTCTAAATCATTAACTATTTTTATAAAAAAATAATATAAAGTGCACATATAATCCTGATTCTTTGCACATTCTTTTACTTTTTTTCATCTATATATATGTTTCCTCCTTATTGTAAATATATCTAGTCTGGTTAAATTCTTAATATGATAAAGAGAAAGGAGATAAGAGCAACTCTGGAAAAAATAAAGTTATGTTAACCTATATGAATAATAAAGAAATCATAACAAGGTAGGCAGCTATTTTTACTTCTGCCAATATGCGTTAAGCATGCACCACGCCAGTCCGTGCGTAACTAGAATTCTTCTGCCATTGAACCAGTGCCTTCCTATTTGATGCCAAGCACAGGGGCGGCTGAAGGGTAAGGCCACCGAAGCCCTTGCCTTAGGCCCCCGCCCCCAGGAGGCCCCCCGCCTCCGTCTCCGGCATCCTGGTCCCGCCTGAGCCACCCTCCAGGCCTCCGACGCTCCGCGGCTCCGCCTCCATGTCTCCGCGGGACCGCGGCTCCGCCTCCGGCCGGACGGCCCCCGCCTCGACGAGATCCACCAGGGAGGCGCCTCCCCTCCCTCGAGGCCTCCGTCCGCCCGATCCGCGCCCACCGCGACGCCCTCGCTGCCGTCGGCGGCCATATCGACCGCGCCGTCAGCCCCGCTGCCGCCGTTCTCAAGGTGTTTGACGCAATGACGCCGTCCACGGCCTCGAGCGGCTGCTGCGGCCCCTCCTCTCCGACCCCGACGCCGACCTCCCCGGCTCCCCGGCTACCTCTCCGTCCTCAAGCACCTCGAGGAGGCTCTCCGCTGCTTCTCCGACGGCGATAACTGCGGCCTCGCCGTCCAGTGGCTCGATGACATCGTCCGGTCAGCCGTCCAGGACCACCACCGGTAAGTTTCTTCTTTTTTTTTGTTTTTCGGCACTCCCCCTCCGCCCCGCTTGGTGCGCCGGGCCGGCGGCCAACAGGCCGCCGGTCTGCCTTCGTTTTTCGAAAGCCAGAGCCCGGAAGAACCGAAGAAGGCCCCTCCCTGGCGGCGGTCCACCCCCCGACCTCCACCGGTAAGTTTCTTTATTTTTTTTTGTTTTTCGACACTCCCCCTCCACCCCGATTGTGCGTCGGGCTGGCGGCCCGCCGGTCCGCTTTCGTTTCTCGAAAGTCGGAGCCCGGAAGAAGGCCCCTCTCTGATCCCGCCTTCATTTTTAGCTTTAGGCCTCCAAAGATGTTGAGCCGCCCCTGGCCAAGCACATTTAGTGGCGGTGGGAAGCAAAAACCAAACCAAGCAAGAAAGGATAACGAGGTAGGCAGCTATTTTTACTTCTTCGGATGCGCGTTAAGCATGCCGCACACAAGTTTTCCGTCTAACTAGAATTCCTCTAGCGTTGATCCAACGCTGAAAAAAAAAAAAAAAACTAAGGATTTGTTTTGTACCATTTTTTTTCTTTCTTTAAAAAGAATAAAAATATAGAATGCAGAAATATGTTTGGTTATCTTTTTATTATTATTTTTTTTATTTTTTTATAAACAAATTCCATTATTTTTGGGCATAACAATTATATCCAAGCCACTAGCTAGATACCCAATCTAATCCAACACATATAACATTCGAGGCAGGTATAGGAAATATATACAATATCTGAAGCAGGTTTGAGTTAAGTGCAGGTAAGGGTATGCCCTCCCCCCAAACCTGACCTACCATAAAGATAATGGATTAGATAGATAGATAAGTATATGATGCAGGGGTGAAAGTGGTATAGATATTATTCATCCGGATATATTTTCGTATCTAAATCAATACAGATATGGATAAAAATTTGAGAATCCAACTATATAATATCCGAATTTGTATTCATATTTATGAAAAAAAATAGATATAGATATGGATAGATAACTATCCCACCCATATCTGAATATCTGGATCTATATGTAACCCTACATCATTATATTTATATTTTTAGTATCCGAATTGTATCATTATATATTTAAAACAAATATGAATATAAATTTTTGCATCCGAATAATATCTGTATCCGTATTTATATTCATCAGACAAAATAAATATGAATATGAATATACTGGTATCCAATCCATATCCGATCCAGTTTCAATCCTAATATGATGTGAGTACATTATTCGATCCGATCTGATTTATCTTGTATATCCGATCTGTCCCAACTTGACCCACACCATCTATTTTCTCCGATCCACTCTAACCTTAGGTAGGTATAGGTTATGCATGGGTATTGTTGGTGCAAAAATCTGCTGGCGCCGGATAAGCTGGAGTCGGGAAAGCCACGGTCGCCGCCGGGACCTGCAAGGGAAGTCTAAACCGGAGGTGGGGTTGCTCCGGCAAGACCCTCCGACGCTCAAGTTAGTTCTCTGCCTCAACAAAAATGGAGTGTTCGAACGGAGAATTTAGCAGAGTTTTGAGATAAGAAATGAGCTTATAGAATAACGTATCTGGATCCCCCTTTTTATAGGCGGGAGAAGTAACGGATTGATGGCGACGTTTGTAACCGCCTGGTAGTGGGCTGCCCAGGGTCAGACGGGATTTGCTGCGGAGAGTAGGGGAGTAGGCCCGTGACCATCACTGGGGCGTGCCACATGGAATCTACCGCGGGAAGTGAGGCGCGGATGTTGTCGCATCTTGCCAGTGGATGGGAGAATCGTGCGATATCCGTTGCAGGAGGTGGAGCAGGATCGCGGTCGTTTATCGTGGCCTGTCAGGTAGTAATGGAGCCGCGTGAGCGTGGGATCCGTCGTAGGGAGTGGAGCAGTGCTGCGACCGTTACTGCGGCCTGTCAGGGAGTGATGGAGCCGCGTGGGCATGGGATCCGTCGTAGGGAGTGGAGCAGTGTTGCGACCGTTACTGCGGCCTGTCAGAGAGTGATGGAGCTACGCGGAATCCGCCGCAGGAAGTGAAGCAGGATCGTGGCCGTGATTGTGGCCTGGGAGTGCAGATCTGCTGGCTGAAGCTCGACAGTGGTCGGGGCTGATGACGGAGTTCGGCTCCCGTAGGAATTCGAACGAAGTCTGTCTTGCTGCCGTAGGGGTTGAGGATGAAGTCCGGCTCCCGTAGGAGTCCGGGCGGAGTCTTCCTGCAATTTAAAGTTAAAGGCGGAGTCCGGCTCCCGTAGGAGTCCGGACAAGGCTTACCAGCGGTTGATGTTGAGGACGGAGTCCGGCTCCCGTAGGAGTCCGGACGGAGTCTTCCTGCAATTAAAGTCAAAGGCAAAGTCCGGCTCCCGTAGGGGTCCGGACAAGGCTTACCGGCAGTTGATGTTGAGGATGGAGCCCGGCTCCCGTAGGAGTTCGGGTGGAGTCTACCTGCTGTTGAAGTTGTCGGCGGAGTCCGGCTCCCGTAGGAGTCCGGACGAAGGCTGCTTGTAGCTGTTGGAGTTGAGGACGAAGCCCGACTCCCGTAAGAGTCCCGGCGGAGTCTTCCTGCAATTAAAGTTAAAGGCGGAGTCCGGCTCCCGTAGGAGTCCGGACAAGGCTTACCAGCGGTTGATGTTGAGGATGGAGCCCGGCTCCCGTAGGAGTCCGGGCGGAGTCTACCTGTGGTTGAAGTTGTCGGCGGAGTCCGGACGAAGGCTGCTTGTAGCTGTTGGAGTTGAGGATGAAGCCCGGCTCCTGTAAGAGTCCGGGCGGAGTCTTCCTGTAATTAAAGTCAAAGGCAAAGTCCGGCTCCTGTAGGAGTCCGGACAAGGCTTACCGGCAGTTGATGTTGAGGATGGAGTCCGGCTCCCGTAGGAGTCCGGACGGAGTCTACCTGTGGTTGAAGTTGTCGGCGTAGTCCGGCTCCCGTAGGAGTTCGGACGAAGGCTGCTTGTAGCTGTTGGAGTTGAGGACGAAGTCTGGCTCCCGTAAGAGTCCGGGCGGAGTCTTCCTGCAATTAAAGTCAAAGGCAAAGTCCGGCTCCCGTAGGAGTCCGGACAAGGCTTACCGACAGTTGATGTTGAGGATGGAGCCCGGCTCCCGTAGGAGTCCGGGCGGAGTCTGCTCGCTGTTGAAATTGTTGGTGACGGAGCCCGGCTCCCGTAGGAGTCCGGGTGGAGCTGTCATGTAGTCGATTCCGCTGAGGACTTCGGCTGTGGATATTTTATACCCAACACCAGTCCCCCTACTTCCGAGTTTGAATTTCAAACGAAGAAAGTACAGAGAGAGAGAGATGGGCACAGCCGAAGCCGTCCTTTCGAATCTCGCGCATTGTCGCCCCCAGATATTTTGGCATTAAACGTGCGCGTGCCGGAGTCTTTTCGAATTGGAGCGGTACGAGGGGGCGCTTCGAAATTCTCGCAGGTACACTGGCCTAGGTACGGTGCAATTATGATCCTGCCAACCGTCAGCCGCTTTTAGCCGCCTGCCAGTGGGAGTGGGACACGTGTCGGATGCGGACTGGCTTGGGGGGATTCGCGATCATTATGGCGCCGGATCCCAGGGTCTATTTAAACCCATCCTCCCACCTTTAGGCGTCCTACTCCGCTCCTGAGTTCTCACCAGCGTCTGTCTTCTCTTCGAGAGCCCTGCTTCAGTGAGCGTCTTCTCGAGCCGTAGGTGCCTCCCGTTTTTCATCCCTCAGGTCCCTCAGAGTAATATAGGTTAGTGCCAACCTTCCTCTCACCGCCTAGGGGCTTTTTTTTTTTCCTGTCATTACTTTTGTGCATCCCTCCGAGTAAGCCTGCGGTCTCTCGTTCCCCCTTCTGTCCGCCCTCTCAGGGTCCTTTAGAGTTCCCCTTTGAAACTACTCAAAATATCTTCTGGCTCTTCTGCTCCCAGCAGTTCTGAGAGCTCTTCCGCCTCAAACCCTCAGGTTCCCGTCTCTGTAGACGAACCTGCATCTGGGGCCGGACCCCGCCCGGTTTTTGCGCCGGGCACCATCCCGTGTTCCTTGACCTCGGAGGAACTCCTTCTGATAAGGGTTCAGTATGGAGTTCCTCCGGAGTACGACTTGGAACTGCCAGGCCCTTCTGACCGGGCCAGTAATCCTCCACCCGGTCGCTTCTGTTTGTACCAGGAAGCGTTCCGTGCCGGACTTCGGCTTCCGCTTCCTTCCTTTGTTGCCGCCCTCTTTCGCTTCTTAGACATCTCCTTGGCTTCTGTGGCCTCGAATTCTTTTAGGTTCTTGATAGGATTTCTCTCCCTCTGCCACATAGTCGAGGTTCAGCCGTCTCTCTCCTTGTTTAGGCACTTCTATACCTTCAAACGCCATCCTTCGATGAAGGACTGGTGGTACTTCTCCTCCCAGTTCGGTAAGAAGGGGTTGCTGAAAGGCGCCCCTTCTTCGATCCACAATTGGAAGGAGAAATACCTCTTCGTCCACTGCCCGATCCTAGAACTGGGCCTGCCCCCTTGGGGCTCTCTGAGGGATTCTGTCCGCCGGGCTCCCAGCCTGGGGGAGGACGACCTCCAAGCCGCCCAGAGGCTTCTAACTTATCCCGCTCCTTCCCTTCCTAATCTTCTGAGGGAGTAGCTTCTTTTCAACATCGGCCTGAGCCCCCAGGATCCAGCGAGTATTCATCTTATCTTTTCTTTTCTTGCCTTTCTTCTCTTCTTCTCTTTACCTCTTCTTCCTTCTCTCTCTCTTTTTTTTTTTTTTGACTTCTGACTCTTGATTGATTGGTTTGCTTCTTTTTTCCCCTTTCTTTTCTCCTTTTTAGGAATGGACGCCGAAGCAATGCGGATGCTTGCCAGGGGCATGAGGGCTCAGAAGAGAAAGGGCGCTGCGACCTCCGGATCGGCGAAGAGGGCCAGGGCGGAGGAGACGAGCTTGGCTGCGCCCGTCCAGGCGGCCCCGGCCATCGATATTCCCTCAGATGTCGAGCCAGCGGCCCCCCGGGCTTCCTCGAGGAGTCCGCCGATTGGGACCCCCGCTCCAGGGGTTCGCTCCACGGAGGCGCCCGCCGTGGGGAGGAGGAGGAAATCGGTAGCTCGTAGGGTGAGTAGCCACCGAGCTGCTGCAGATGAGTCCGTCTGCTCCGAGGAGGGGTCGGAGAATCCCTTCAACGATAGGGACTTGATCAGGTGGCTGATCGACGGCTGCATTCTGTCCAACGTCGTGGAGAGGATCGACCGCGCCGATCCTGAGCAGCGGGCTTGGGACTCTTTGGGGTCCTTTCTCGAGATAAACGGATCTTTATTTACACGGTCACTCGGCCTTTGTCGTAATTCTCTATCCGTCCTTGCAGATTGGGCACCAGCTCTTCGCCTATATCGAGGCGATGAGCCGCATGAGGAGGGACATCCTCCAAGCGGAGGAACGCTGCCAAGCCGAGGTTGCTCGCCTCCAAGCGAAGACGGCTGAAGTAGCCGCTCTCCAGGAGGCCCTGGAAAGAGAGAAGCAAGCCCGGGAGGAGGAGAGGCAGATCTTGGAGGAGTCGGCGAGGAAGGTGGAGGCCGAGGTCGCCCATTTGGTCGAGCAAACTCCGGTCCTGGTCTCGGAGGCCAGGGCCCTTGCGGTGGAGGAATTCAAGGCCTCCGCGGAGATGAGGGACCTGAATGACCAGTTCGGCCAGGAGGCGTTCATCAAGGGGTTCGATCTCTGCCAAGAGAAGGTGGCCAGTAAATTCCCCGAGCTCGACCTCGGCTTCCTTGAGGAGTCTGAAGACGAGGCCGGCCCCTCGTCTGCCGCCACTGCGGTCGCAGCCCCTGCGTCGAGTTCTCCACCTCCCGCCCCTGAGGTCTGAAACCTCCGATCTTGTGTCCTTATTTTGTCGCAATTTTTCCTTTCTGTTTGTCTTCAAAATTATTCAATCAATAAAGTCGAATTTCTTGTTGTGGACGGCTTCTCCTTCCCCCTCCTCCTTCTCTCTGCTTCTCTTCTTGCAATGAGTCATTCTTTGATGCTTTTACCTTCCGATGGCAGTGCCCTGCAGAAGCACTCCCCTTGCCCCTGGGGGTCTCACTGAAATCGACAATCCAGCGGTTGAAAAAGGAGGTCCTTCACTTGACGAAGAAGTTGAAGAAGACGGAAGGCGAGCTCCGCAAATCGAGAGAAGGCCATTCTGAAGCCGCCGCTGAGGCCGCCCACTTTCGGAGTCTCCATGTGAAGGCGATCATGGATTACAGCCGGAGGAAGGCGAACCTCGCAAAGGAACTCGAGGAATGCAAGAAGAGCACCAGCGATCGAATTTGGGCTCAAGAAGCCAGGATCAGCGCCCTTAAGGTGGAACTGTCAGCTGCGAAGAGGAAGATCGACCAGCTGGAAGAAAATTCATCCCGGCTCTTGGCCCGAGTCGATGATGAACAGAAGTGGTCGCAGAAGGTCTCCGACCTTCAGAAGCAGCTTCAAGACGCCGAGATGAGCCACGACGTGCAGCGGGCTAGCTGGCGCCGGCAGGTGGAAGAGTATAAAGGGAGATTTCGGACTGCGGCCGACGAAGTCGTTCGTCTCCAGAGGCAGCTGGCTAACAGGGTGCAGCTTACTTCCGCCCAAGATTCTGAAGAGCTCCAAGCCCTGAGAGGCACTGTTGAAGGGATTTCTGTCTCCCTCGGGGAGAAGACAGCCGAGCTGCAACAAGTGAAGATCCAACTGGCACTTGAGCGGCGGGCCGTCGCAGACGCGGAGGCGGAGTCCGAAGTTTTGAGGAAGAGGCATCGAGAGGCGGAGGCTGAGAGCCAGCGACTCTATCGGGCGCTCCAGGACGCGCTGCGGAAGAGGGAAGAGCTAGAAGGAGAAATAGAGAATCTGAGGCAGTCTTGGTTGAGGGATGGAATAGATAACTCTAGGTCGGAGGGAGCAGGGCCTCCTTAGAGCTCTTTTTATCTTTCTGTCTTATCATGTAGTTACTTCCTTTTTGTCATTTTGCCCTTCTTTCCTTGGCCTTCCTGGCTTTGTAGTGTGTATATCGGAAATGGAATAAAAAGAGCATTTTGCGTTACCTCATCCGCGCGCTGCACTAATATCGCTGTCTGCTGAACCTTTCTTGCCATTTGACTTGCCTGATGTAGACGTCGTTGGGAGGGGGCTTTTTTCTTTCATCTGATCTTGTTAGCCGGCCAGGTTTCGCCACCATTAACCCTTGCTGCAGAAGTCGTGGATGGAGCCCGACTCTCGTAGGAGTCCGGCTGAAATCTTCCTTATAGGTGGAACCCGGCTCCCGTAGGAGTCCGGGTGAAGTCTTTCTTGTGGGCGGAATCCAGCTCCCGTAGGAGTCCGGGTGAAGTCTTCCTTGTGGGTGGAACCGCTGGAGCCGGGGTCTTTGGGGAACCCGGCTCCCGTAGGAGCCGGGTGAAGTCTTCCTTGTGGGCGGAACCCGGCTCCCGTAGGAGTCCGGGTGAAGTCTTCCTTGTGGGCGGAACCCGGCTCCCGTAGGAGCCCGGGTGAAGTCTTCCTTGTGGGCGGAACCCGGCTCCCGTAGGAGCCCGGGTGAAGTCTTCCTTGTGGGCGGAACCCGGCTCCCGTAGGAGCCGGGTGAAGTCTTCCTTGTGGGGGAACCCGGCTCCCGTAGGAGTCCGGGTGAAGTCTTCCTTGTGGGCGGAACCCGGCTCCCATAGGAGTCCGGGTGAAGTCTTCCTTGTGGGCGGAACCCGCTCCGTAGGAGCCGGGTGAAGTCTTCCTTGTGGGCGGAACCCGGCTCCCGTAGGAGCCCGGGTGAAGTCTTCCTTGTGGGCGAACCCGGCTCCCGTAGGAGTCCGGGTGAAGTCTTCCTTGTGGGCGGAACCCAGCTCCCGTAGGAGTCCGGGTGAAGTCTTCCTTGTAGGCGGAACCCGGCTCCCGTAGGAGTCCGGGCCTTCCATTTTGCTCGAGCCGGTGTGAGGTTCTCCTCTCGTTACCAGCCTAGCTGTGGGGGCGCGTTAGGGCGCTATAAGGCCTCTCCCCCCATCCGGTCTAAAAGAACCGGGCCTTCGACTTTGCTCATGTCAGGACGAGGTTCTCCTCCTGTCCCTAACATGACTGTGGGGGCACATTAGGGCGTTGTAAGGCCTCTCCCCCCATCCGGTCTAAAAGAACTGGGCCTTTGACTTTGCTCATGTCAGGATGAGGTTCTCCTCCTGTTCCTGACATGGCTGTGGGGGCACATTAGGGCGTTGTAAGGCCTCTCCCCCCATCCGGTCTAAAAGAATCGGGCCTTTGACTTTGCTCATGTCAGGACGAGGTTCTCCTCCTGTTCCTGACATGGCTGTGGGGGCACATTAGGGCGTTGTAAGGCCTCTCCCCCCATCCGGTCTAAAAGAACCGGGCCTTTGACTTTGCTCATGTCAGGACGAGGTTCTCCTCCTGTTCCTGACATGGCTTTGTTTTTGGAGGGATCATATCCAGTCATAATAAATTCACGCCGGGTGGGAAGAGCACGTTAAGTAGAAAGAAAATTAGATTCAAGGTGAAATCGTAAGAGATATATTTACAGTTTTCCTGCTCCTTCTTGAGGCCCTCCGGTGATGGAGTCGATGGTCCCGATGGGAGGCCGGTCCCCGGGTTGCTCCTCCCTTCTCTGCGGTTCAAGCTGTGGAAGAGCTCTTGGCCGGTCTCTTCTACCCTCAGGCCTGCGGTGGATTAATCTGTCGAGTCGACCTCGCCGAATGAGCTCCTCGATCTCGTCCTGGAGCTGGATGCATTCCTCTGTGTCGTGGCCGTGGTCGCAGTGGTAGAGGCAGAACTTGTTGGGGTTGCGCTTCCCGGGGTGTGTGCGCATCCTCTCCAGCCTAGGGAGCTGCTCCCTGACCTCCATTAATACTTGGGCCTTCGATGCGTTGAGGGGGGCGTAGTTGCGAAATCTTCCTGGTGGGGAACCCCGCGGTCCGGGCTTCTCTGCCTGCGCGCCCGGGGTGGAGTATGGGCGCGCTTATGTCCAGGAGGGGATCGAGAACGCGGCCGGGCTTTCTTTGGCCTTTTCTCAACTGCGGGTTTACTCGAATCTCCCGCTTGCCGCTTCCTTGCTGTCTCTTCGTCCTTCATTTTGAAGGCTTCTTCTGCTCGGGCGTATCCTTCAGCCCGAGCCAGCAAATCGGCAAAATCCCTGGGGTACTTCTTCTCCAGGGAGAACAAAAGATCATTCTTCTGAAGGCCACCTTTCAGGACGGCCATGGCAACTGATTGGTCCAAGTTCCGGACCTCCAATGCCGCGATGTTAAAGCGGTTGACGTAGGCCCGTATGGACTCCCCTTCCCTCTGCTTGATGTTGATGAGGGACTCCGAACCCTTCCGGGGGCGCCGGCTACTGACAAAATGGGCCACAAATTGGTGGCTCATTTGATCGAAGAAAAAGATGGTACCCGACTTCAAAGTCGAGTACCAGTTCCTCGCTGCTCCCTTCAAAGTAGACGGAAAAGCCCGGCATAAGATGGCGTCAGGAGCGCCGTGAAGCAGCATCATCGTCCGGAAGGCCTCCAGATGATCAACCGGGTCCGAAGTCCCGTCGTAGCTTTCGAACTGGGGAAGCTTGAAGTTTGGCGGGATCGGCTCCTGCATGATCATTTGGGAGAAGGGAGGGTCAGTGCAAATATCCTCACCATAAGCGGGAGGCGCGTGGCAGAGTTCTTCAATCCACCGGTTCATCTCCTAGAGCCTCCGGTCCAGGAAATCCTCTCGACTACGAGTCTCGAGAGTCCTTTGGCAGAGCAGGGGCAGGGATCTTCTAGGGGTGGAGTCGTGGTCCGATTGAGGGCTCTCTACCCTCGGATTTGTTTTCCCGGGAAGGACGGGGCGGCTGGCCCAGGTGGCCCGCCCCGCCGCCGGGTTCTGGCATTCCGGAGATGCCCTTTCCGGATGCGCCGACGCCTGCGGTTGCTGCTGCTGCATTGCTTGCACAGCTTCGACGAGGCCTCTGACCTGCTGTGCCAGCAAGTCAAATTGCTCCATGCCGACCGCCGCCGTTGGAGGAGGAGGAGGAGGCTGAGAAACAGGAGGGGAGGCTGGAGCCTGAGATCTGGCCGCGGAGGCCGTGGACCGTCGTGTGGATGCCTTGCGTGGAGGCATCGAGTGTGGATCTCACGGGGGAAAATTAGGAGTGGGTGTCGGAGAGACGATCGGAGGCGGCTCCGTTGAACACTCCTTTAAGAACAAGGGTGCTGCGAAGACACGCCCTTCCTCTAGCGCCAATCCTGTTGGTGCAAAAATCTGCTGGCACCGGATAAGCTGGAGTCGGAAAAGCCGCGGTCGCCGTCGGGACCTGCAAGGGAAGTCTAAACCGGAGGTGGGGTTGCTCCGGCAAGATCCTCCGACGCTCAAGTTAGTTCTCTGCCTCAACAAGAATGGAGTGCTCGAACGGAGAATTTAGCAGAGTTTTGAGATAAGAAATGAGCTTATAGAATAACGTATCTGGGTCCCCCTTTTTATAGGCGGGGGAAGTAACGGATTGATGGCGACGTTTGTAACCGCCGGTAGTGGGCTGCCCAGGGTTAGGCGGGATTTGCTGCGGAGAGTAGGGGAGTAGGCCCGTGACCATCACTGGGGCGTGCCACGTGGAATCTGCCGCGGGAAGTGGGGCGCGGATGTTGTCGCATCTTGCCAGTGGATGGGAGAATCGTGCGATATCCGTTGCAGGAGGTGGAGCAGGATCGTGGCCTGTCAGGTAGTAATGGAGCCGCGTGGGCGTGGGATCCATCGTAGGGAGTGGAGCAGTGCTGCGACCGTTACTGCGGCCTGTCAGGAAGTGATGGAGCCGCGTGGGCGTGGGATCCGTCGTAGGGAGTGGAGCAGTGTTGCGACTGTTACTGCGGCCTGTTAGGGAGTGATGGAGCTGCGCGGAATCCGCCGCAGGAAGTGGAGCAGGATCGTGGCCGTGATTGTGGCTTGGGAGTGCAGATCTGCTGGCTGAAGCTCGGCAATGGTCGGGGCTGATGACGGAGTTCGGCTCTCGTAGGAATCCGGACGAAGTTTGTCTTGCCGCCGTAGGGGTCGAGGATGAAGTCCGGCTCCCGTAGGAGTCCGGGCGGAGTCTTCCTGTAATTAAAGTCAAAGGCAAAGTCCAGCTCCCGTAGGGGTCCGGACAAGGCTTACCGGCAGTTGATGTTGAGGATGGAGCCCGGCTCCCGTAGGAGTTCGGGTGGAGTCTACCTGCTGTTGAAGTTGTCGGCGGAGTCCGGCTCCCGTAGGAGTCCGAACGAAGGCTGCTTGAAGCTGTTGGAGTTGAGGACGAAGCCCGGCTCCCGTAAGAGTCTGGACGGAGTCTTCCTGCAATTAAAGTTAAAGGCGGAGTCCGGCTCCCGTAGGAGTCCGGACAAGGCTTACCAGCGGTTGATGTTGAGGATGGAGCCCGGCTCCCGTAGGAGTCCGGACGGAGTCTACCTGCGGTTGAAGTTGTCGGCGGAGTCCGGCTCCCGTAGGAGTCCGGACGAAGGCTGCTTGTAGCTGTTGGAGTTGAGGACGAAGCCCGGCTCCCGTAAGAGTCCGGGCGGAGTCTTCCTGCAATTAAAGTCAAAGGCAAAGTCCGGCTCCCGTAGGAGTCCAGACAAGGCTTACCGGCAGTTGATGTTGAGGATGGAGTCCGGCTCCCGTAGGAGTCCGGGCGGAGTCTACCTGCGGTTGAAGTTGTCGGCGTAGTCCGGCTCCCGTAGGAGTCCGGACGAAGGCTGTTTGTAGCTGTTGGAGTTGAGGACGAAGCCCGGCTCCCGTAAGAGTCCGGACGGAGTCTTCCTGCAATTAAAGTCAAAGGCAAAGTCCGGCTCCCGTAGGAGTCCGGACAAGGCTTACCGGCAGTTGATGTTGAGGATGGAGCCCGGCTCCCGTAGGAGTCCGGACGGAGTCTGCTCGCTGTTGAAATTGTCGGTGACGGAGCCCGGCTCCCGTAGGAGTTCGGGTGGAGCTGTCATGTAGTCGATTCCGCTGAGGACTTCGGCTGTGGATATTTTATACCCAACAGGTATGAAGTTTCTTTATTCTCGGATGAGTATAGATATTAACCAATTCAATCCATGCTAGATTTATTGCCATCCCTAACAATATAATCATGTGCACGAAGAATATAATCCTCCATAAGAAGTGGCATAAGCATGTGCAATATAAGTGTAAGTTTGCAAATCCTTTATGAGTATCCGTAGGACTAAAAATTAAATGATAACGGACAAGTGACCTTATGCTTAAGTTCGGTCATGATATTACTTTAAAAAAAAAGGTTCGGTCATTAAAAAGTATGCAGGAGTAATTTTTCTAGTAAACAATTAATATACTTGCTCTCCTCATTGATGATTTAGGTGTAATTTGGCACGTCGGAGACCATCTTATAGTAATTAAAGCTTGCATCTCAAGAAATAGTGTTTCGTGCAATTCTCAAAATATCCTAGCAATATTGGAACACCCCACAATCATTTAGAGGATGTATGGACTCTGGATGGCCGAAGAACTTAGGCTTGGGATAGAGGCCTATGTCAGAGTGAACGGTCTAGGGAAAGAAACAAGCTCAATCTAGCTGATACCTTCCGAATCACACAATCCAAAAGAATCTGAAGTACTTGCTAAGTGTGAAAGATGATTTACCTTGTCTTCCTCTTTGGAGAATTATATTACCTTAAACTCTCTCTGATCAGAAAAGATTCTTGCTTCCTGCTGCTAAGATTTTTCTACCACAAACTGCATAAATAATGCTCATCGTAAAAGCTAATTGGCTGTCCAAACAAGGCCTTCGTGATCCATAAAGTAGCATCAGTTTGCTTAATGCTACATGTAATACAAAAGTAGTATCATCTCAAGCTAACCAAGCCGTATATACGCAATAAGATTAGCTATGTCCAATCTAAAGAAGACCTAGAACTATCATGCCTATATAATAACCAAAACCAACCAGCCTTATCCAAATGATTAATGATCTTTCATCTTTCATTACTATTAAGAGCTTTATCTTCTACCAACACAACATTTTTTTTTCGGGTAATGAATGCGTATTCAGCATTGACTGCACCATTTGTGGTTGGGCACTGCAAGCAAGTTCCATACCCCAATGGATCAAATGAATCATGATTGACACCAGCTAGAACTTCTTTATTTTGTTCTCTTGACTTTTGTTTCCTTAACTAGAAAGATTGGTATGTCCAAGAGAAATCCACATACTCACTTTGGCCTCACCTTCAGGTATACCTCAAATGGTAAGGACATTTGGTGGTCTCCCCTATGATATCCTGCAAAGAATTGCTATATGTGTTAAGAAGGCATTGCCAAGCCGCAACAATTTTAGGAAATGGTCAAGATACATACATCGTAGTATGCACGCTAATTGGTGCCTCCTTTCTCCACCAATGATTAGGATTCCAAAGAATCCAATCCATCAAAAAAACACTCTTTTTCCCCGTTTTCGTAGCAACCACTGGGAGCCACAAGTTGGTTTGTCTTGTGGCCCAGGATACCTTATCCCAGAGATGGCCTAACATGGGAGGAGTGGCTTTCACAGGGGGGGTTCTTGCGAGTTCATGATATCAAGGAAGGTATTGATTAGACCGTTGAGGTAGCTTGAGACACCAATGCTTCCGTATGGATGTAGTACTTTTCTTCGTTATGCATCCAATTTTGGCAATGAGAGCAAATGTGAACGTTAGGAGTAAGATTTATGAGATTCATTTGAAATGTGACAGCTCATTTGCTTGCAATAGATAACAAGCTAAGTGTGATTGTCTGATGTTACATATAGAGTTGGGCATACAAGTATTCAGAGTATTGAAAGCAGAGATTGGTAAATTTCGGTATCATATCCAGTAGATAGCGATGCAAATGGCACCCGAAAACTCAATGAGATAACTTGATTGTTTTATAATAATCAGGTATTGGTTTAATTAAATTAACTTTTATATTTCTATGGTCTCATGAGATTGAATTAAATCTTTATGTTTATGATTTATTTTCTTAGCGGATTGAACTTGGATTTAACTGCGTTCGAATCCAAAAACTTGATAACTCAAATATTAAAAAACAAACTATTTATTTAGTATATGGAAATATAGGAATATAAAGAAAATTAGCTATAAGATGTATGTTAATTCTTTTCTTTATATTTGGCTTTATATATTTTTCTTACGTATGCTCTCCTTCCCTGCTATTTAAATTCCAAAATCCCGACCGATATTTAGATTATGATTATGTAAATAGAAATCATAAAACCAATCATTCACATCCAATATCATGCTCCTTTCTTATTATAATCTGCCATAGACAATTGTGAGAGTCCTTTTATTTTGGTAAATTGTCGATGTTTAGTTAGTTGGCTTGCTAGAATTATGTGCTAAATTGAATCGTGGAAAAATTAAATTTCAACCCCAATCTGATTATCTTACAATCTGGGATACAAGTTCATAGTCTGTCCATTTCGATGGATCTGAACCAAATTTGAAGTTGATTTTCTCATTCAATTTGGACGTGGATACAGCATGGATCCAAATCCGACCAGTTTACAACCTAGATGGCATCGGAAATGAGTCTGCTTGCACTCCTCTACATATTCCTACTCCACATGTTATTTTGACTAAATAGTCATAATCCTCTGCTCCTTGATTGTTCTTGTTCTTGTTCTTGTTCATGGCCTCGAAGCTTCGAATATGTTTATCCAAATATGTATTAATTGCATCCGCATTCTCTGGGCTAGTGTGGATGATGAAGGAGCACTATGGAGATATTGCATGTATAATCTTGCTTGTAGGGTAGGCTAGCATAGTCCAACAATGGCTCTGGCTACCAGAGCACATACATGCTACATGGCAACCTTGACAGGCCTAGAATATTTCTATTGGTTTTTGAATTGCATCTATTTGCAATGAAACACACCATCCAATTATATAGAATCATTCTAATTCATGTCCTTAGGCTTTAACATCCCATAACCATGCTCTTTGTTACTTGAGTATACCTCACTGTCATCACCAGCATTGCTATACCTTCACCATCTCCATTGCTATTTCCACTACTTCAATCACCAAATCACATATATTTTTAGAATAATTAATTATATGAAATATATTTATAATTTAAAATAGAAAAGAAACAAAGTTTTGTAAAAAAAAAAATCTAATGTAATAGGCCGGCAATTTCGTTGGTACCTCTCATCTTGGCCTGGCCCAAGAAATCTTCGTTTCTAGTTTCTAAATGGGCCACAATTGGTTGAAGAAGATGGCGTACATGTCCATTATGTAGTAGCAGCAAAGTCGGTTAGAATCATAGAAGTGCA
The DNA here is from genome assembly GCF_000442705.2 of Elaeis guineensis. NCBI lineage: Eukaryota > Viridiplantae > Streptophyta > Magnoliopsida > Arecales > Arecaceae > Elaeis > Elaeis guineensis. Next base: position 15,011,420 of record NC_025997.2, read on the forward strand.
TCTATCCGCTGATTTATTTATTTTCCTTCTTTGGAGGGGAAGGGGTTCGGAGAGGCTACATTATCCATTAGATGGCAGCAGACGAGTCTGATGGAGTGGTGGAAGTGCATCTCTGAATCAAGTGACAATCCAAGCAAAACTTGTGATTTTTCTTTTTTAAAGTAAAACATGACTACTGGCCACAAATTACTGGGTTTTGGTTTGTATCTTTCGCACGAAACGATTGATCTTCGCTTGCAATGGTGTCCCTTGGATCGTGCCCCCACAAAGCTCTCAAAGCACGTCGAACTCTCTCATTCATCAGCCTGCACAGATCTCAGAGCGACATTTGCATGATCAACCCGATGGTGGATTGGTGCCAAGGAAGGTGAGTCATACTTCCACACAAATTACTAGCTACCTTTTTGAGCTCCAAAACCCACACTTCTTTAAGAAATTGAAGAGAGTTATGGGATCGGCATGGAAGCAGTTCTTCTGAGCTTGCCCGCAGGAGAGGAGAAGAGTCGCAGAATCTGACAACGGAGCCAACTGGCAGAGGAGGCCCAGCACCCCAAACGTAATGCAGAGACCTTCCTACACTTTTTTAAAGAAGCCCACGGCAGCCCAAAACACACAAAACGGCTCCTTCGGTCCTTCCCCGTTCATCAGCAATAGTAATAAACTAATATTTTAACTACATATATACTGAGAGATCGATATATGTGACTGGATGGCACCATATGTAGCCAATCACATTGAGAACTACTTCGGAGACTGCTGCGACAAACATTCCTTCTGAATTTTCAGATATTTTATCCATTCTCATGGTATATTTATAATAGATTGGTATGATAAATTTAAATTTACAAAAAAAAGAGATTGATATATGTGCAAAGAAAATTCATGTTTTCTATCGTTGAGTCTACTATATGGTCCAAACTCCGAATAAGTGTGTTTGTGAAGAAGCTCTGCAACATCTCCACCATGGCTCTTCATGGTCATATACTCTGTCATGTCTGTTGTGTCACAAATTCTATTAACCGAATTGAAACAGACACCGGACTTATGATGACTGTTGCATTGCACTCAAAGATCTTTTGGAAGAATTTTCCTGGTTGGGACATTGCTGATGATTGATAAATAATAATTTTTATTGTTCTGTTGTTTGGAAATGTCAATTTATCGAAGATGTAGACGTTTTGCTAAACTAAGAGTGGCATGGGAGGAATTAAAGGAGATTGTAATGCACTAGATTTGGGTGGCTTGTGGATCGTAGAGGATTCTTTTACAATATTTTTGTCACGCCCCCGATCCGAGATTTGAATCGAAGGTCATGGCAACCGCCGCATACTCATAGAATACTTTTACCATAAATATGCAAGGCATCTCATCATGATATCTTCACACAAAGTTAAATAAATTTTTTAATATTTAATAATCAAACTTTAGTTCAAATAACAAATCAAAACTCAGTGTTCAAAAGAAAATAACTGTCTGACAAAGTTAACACTAAAAAAAAACTAAAAGTCTTGAATCAATTTTGAGAAATATCCTAAATCAATGAGCTAACTCCATCTCTAATCGTTCTCCCAACCGAAATCCCGCATCACGCTAATTTTCTGGATCTGTAAGAAAAACATAAAACTCATCATGAGCTAAACAGCCCAGTAAGCAGTGTATTCCTTTAACTGAATAAATCAGGCAATTATTTCTATACATATCAATTTACTGATATAACAAAATAAATATGTAATTTTATGAAATCATAATCATACTATTAATCATATATATAAAAGTCAATTCATCATAATTTTCAATTATGCTTTTCATCTTAAATTCATCAATTTCTTAAGTTCTTCTTACCAACCATAACTATGACCATATTATCCCTGTGGCAGGGTCATAATACCGCGTATCTGCTTGCGGTGGGCTGCGAATCATCTGGCAGCCAAGTCCTTTGGAACCGCTGGTCTCGCTGGCGGTTTGTCGCTGGTCTCTCTGGCGACATGTCGCTGGTCTCGCTGGCGACATAAACTCTCAGGACAGTCAATTGCCAACGTATATGCCCCCATTGGCGGGGTCCTCAACACAGTCAGGTTGTCAATTTAATATTATCTTCCAATTCATATATTATTTTCAAAAATAATATAAATAAATGATATTCGAATCAAATCAATCATATCATTCTTTGAGATCATATATCATCATAATAATTATTCAACAAATAACTTCAATCATAAATAATTTTCTACAATTAATTTTAATCATAAATAATTTCAATAATTATTTCAATAAATAATTTCAATCACAAGCATGCATAAATTTATTTAATTCAAAATTTTATAATTTACCAGATAAATTCAATAAAAGTAAACACTACTTACCTCAAAAGAAAATCTAAACTAGAAATTCTAAGAATCTCAAAAATCCTTCTCTGAACCTGATACGTCAAATATCATGTTTTTAATCAAAATTTTATCGAATTAAAAATAACTAAAATTGTTAAAATCTAATATCCCCATAAGGATCAATCTTGACAACAGCATCCAAGATTTTCGGACTAATCCATGGACACCCTAATTATCTTTATTTTATTTATTTATTTTATTATTATTATTATTTTTTTAATTAATTCCATAAATTCTAAAAATCTAAAAGAGAGAGAGAGAGCAGAGAGAGAAAGTTTCTCTCTCTCTCTCTCTTTTTTCTTTTCTTTTTCTTCTTTTTCTTTTCTTTTTCTTCTTTTTCTTCTTTTTCTTCTTTTTTTTTTCTTCTCGGCTCCTTCCACGCCGGAACAGGGGACCGGCGTCCCCTCCTTTTATCGGGCCCTTCAGGCCGCGGCCACCGCGGCGGAGGTCGGCGGCAGAGGGAGGCTGCTCCCCCGGTTACGGAGGAGCATGGCCGGCAGTCGATTGTGATCGCCGGCGCCGAAAAATCAAAGAAAAAGAGGCCCAAAACAGGAGTCTCTTTCCCGACCAAAAATCGGCGACACTCGTCGCCGGCCGTCACGCGCAAGGGTATGGGAGGAAAGGGAAGGAAGAGAGGAAGGAGAGGAAGACTCACCTCGACCTCCGGTGACCCCACCGGCGAGCAATCACGACGAGAATCAAGACGGTGTCCGCGGCTCTGATTGAGAAAAATAGGAAGAAAGAGAGAGGGAAGGGGCCGATGGTCGATTTCTAAGGAGAGGAGAGGTCTTCTTATAGAGGGTCCTAGGACTTCGAGAGGTCCTAGGACTCCCAAATTGCTGGGGTCTCGTCGGAGAAGAAGACTCCTATCGGGAGTCTTCTTCCCGATTTTCCTTTATTATTTTTTTTTTGTGGGCTTGGGCTATGACATTTTTCACCCCTAAAAAGAAATTTCGTCCTCGAAATTTTTCATACCTGTAGTCTCGAAGAGCTGGGATATTTTTGCTTCATTTCTTCCTCTAGCTTCCAAGTAGCTTCTCTTTCCGAATGTCGACTCCACTGTACCTTGACATAAAGAATATTGCGACATCTCAGCACCTGTTCTTTACGGTCCACGATCCGTATCGGATATTCTTCATATGATAGATCTTTTCTGGCTTGTACTGGTTCAAGCTCCACGATGTGACTTGGGTCTGGTAAATATTTCTTTAACATAGAAACATGAAAAATATTATGTACTCCTGCAAGTGAAGGGGGTAAGGCAAGTCGATAAGCCACCTCACCAATCCTTTCCAAAATCTCAAACGGACCCACATATCTAGGATTCAATTTGCCATGAATGCCAAATCTTGAGATTCCTTTTGAAGGAGATACTTTGAGAAATACGTGGTCACCAACTTGAAATTCTAATTTTCGTCTCCTGTTGTCTGCATAACTTTTCTGTCTGCTTTGTGCTGCCCGAAGTCGTTCTTTAATTAATTAAATCTTCTCGACTGCTTGTTAAACAAGTTCGGGACCCAATATTCTCCGCTCACCAACATCATCCTAGTGAATCGGTGATCGACATCTTCTACCATATAAAGCTTCATAAGGTGCCATACCAATGCTAGCCTGATAAATGTTATTGTAAGCGAACTCAATCAAAAGTAGATGCTCATCCCATGAACTTTTCATATCCAAAATACAGGTTCTCAATATATCTTCTAAGATCTGAATAGTTCTCTCTGACTGACCATCAGTCTGTGGATGAAAAGCTGTACTGAAGTTCAATTTTGTTCCTAATGCCTTGTGTAAGCTCTTCCAAAATTGTGACACAAATCTGGTATCTCGATCCGACATGATGGTCACTGGAATTCCATGTAGCCTTACAATTTCTTTCATATACAACTTTGCTAGTCTTTCCAAAGTAAATCCAACTCTAATTGATAGAAAATGTGCAGACTTTGTCAATCGGTCCACAATCACCCAGGCTGCATCATTTTTACTGGGAGTCTTCGGTAGTCCAGTTACAAAATCCATAGTGATATGTTCCCACTTCCATACTGGAATATCCAAAGGTTGAAGTAGTCCCGCAGGTCTCTGATGTTCAGCTTTAACTTGTTGACACACCAAACATTGAGCCACGAATTGAGCGATCTCTCTCTTCATATTATTCCACCAGTACATTTCCTTAAGTCTCTATACATCTTAGTACCTCCCGGATGAACTGTATAACCGGTCTGATGTGCCTCCTGAAGTATTTCATGCTTGAGTGCTGAATCATTGGGTACGCAAATCCTATTTTCGAATCTCAACGAACCATCTTCATGTATCTTGAATTCAGATTGAACACCAACTTCCACTGAATTTTTTATTTTCATTAGTTGTGGATCATCATTCTGGGCAACTGTAATTCTTTCAATGAGTGTTGGTTGAACCCTCATGTTGGCTAATCGTACTGTTGAGTCATATATTCGGATGTCTAATTCTAGTTTTTTTATATTCTGTAATAATTGACTTTGATGTGTAATTAAAACTGCCAAATTTCTCATAGATTTTCTACTAAGGGCATCAGCAACAACATTAGCTTTTCCCAGATGATAATGGATTGTTAAATCATAATCCTTTAATAGTTCTAACCACCTTCTCTGTCTCATGTTTAATTCTTTCTGTATAAAAATATACTTCAAACTCTTATGATCAGTAAACACTTCACACTGCGCACCGTATAAGTGATGTCTCCAAATTTTTAAGGCAAAAATCACTGCAGCTAATTCCAAATCATGTATCGGATAATTCTGTTCATATGGTTTCAATTGTCTTGAGGCATAGGCCACTACCTTACCATGTTGCATCAAAATACAGTTGAGTCCCTTTTTAGATGCATCACTATATATTGTGAATCTTTCATCTCCTGTTGGTATCGTAAGGATAGGGGCTGAAACTAATCGTTGTTTTAATTCTTGAAAACTCTGTTCACAATCTTCGGTCCACTCGAATTTAACCCCTTTATGAGTAAGACGAGTCAAAGGTGCAGCTATGCGGGAGAATCCTTCTACAAATCGTCTGTAATATCCTGCCATTCCTAGAAAACTTCGAATCTCAAAAATATTTGTAGGTCTGTTCCACTACATCACAGCTTCCACTTTTGCTGGATCCACAGAAATTACATCCTTAGATACGATGTGTCCTAAAAAGACTATTTTATCCAATCAAAATTCACACTTCTTAAATTTGGCATAAAGCTTTTCTTTCCTCAATATTTGTAGTACACACCGTAAATGTTCTTCATGCTCCAATTTGCTTCTTGAATATATCAAGATATCATCAATAAATACGATAATAAACTTATCAAGATAGGATCTAAATATTCTGTTCATTAAATCCATAAAGGCTGCTGGAGCATTGGTTAACCCAAAAGGCATTACTAGAAATTCATAATGTCCATAACGAGTTCTAAATGCAGTCTTTGGTATGTCTTCTGTTTTGATTTTTAACTGATGATATCCTGAACGAAGATCAATTTTAGAAAAGGCTTGTGCACCTTGCAGCTGATCAAACAAATCATCAATTCGAGGTAGGGGATACTTATTTCTGATAGTATTTTTATTCAACTCTCTATAGTCGATACAAAGTCTCATACTACCGTCCTTCTTCTTCACAAATAAGACTGGAGCTCCCCAAGGAGATACACTAGGCCTTATAAAATCTTTATCCAATAAATCCTGTAATTGATCTTTTAACTCCTTCAACTCCATAGGGGCCATTCTGTAAGGAGCTTTAGAAATCGGACTGGTATTGGGTGCCAACTCAATGGTAAATTCAATTTCTCTGTCTGGTGGTAGTCTGACTAAATCATCAATGAATATATCCAAAAATTCATTTACAATAGGAATATCCTGTAACTTCAATTCATCATGTTCTTTATTCTTTATTGATACTAGGTAACCTCTACATCCCTTTCTTAGCATCTGTCTAGCTTGCACAAATGAAATAATACGTGGAGGGGTGGTTCCTGTACTTCCATCAAAACTAAAAGTTAATTCTCCCGGTATGTGAAAGTTCACTCTCTTTCCATGACAATCTACAGAGGCATGATAAGTAGCCAGCCAATCCATTCCTAGAATGACATCGAAATCATGCATATTTAGGACCACCAAATCTATCGGTAATTCTCTTTCTCCTATTCTGATACTACATGACTTGCACACACTTTCGGTACTCAGAATACCACCTACAGGTGTCTCAACATATAATTTGGTTTTCATAGGTTCACATATTATATCATGTTGTCTAATAAAAGTAGTGGATATAAAGGAGTGTGTAGCACCAGAATCAAACAAAACTGAAGCATGAATATCAGATACAGGATGGTACCGGTCACCACAGCATTGGAGGCCTGAGCATCCTGTTGAGTGAGTGCATAGATCCTTCCTTGAGTTTTCGGTCTTTGACCTCCGTCCTTTGCTTGTGTTGATTTATTTTCATCCATCTGGAGGTAATCGCAATCTTGTATCCTTTCTGTCCACATCTAAAACACGAACCAGTATTCCATGGATAATTTGAAGACTCGTGCTCTCTTTGGTCGCATCTCGTACATCTAGCTGCCTCATTCTCACGATTCTTATCAATTGCTGGCTTCTTTGCTGGACCCTTATTATTCTGATTTCGTCCTTGAGTTTCACTAAACCTATTTCTCTTCTTCTGATTCCGTTCTCGCTCCGCATGAGCTTCATTAACTTCTCTCTCAATTATTAGAGCTTTGTTCACAACTGAGGCATAGGTAGTTAGCTCATAGGGTACAACCTATTTTTTGATTTCTGTCTTCAGTCCCATTTCAAATTTGTGTACTCTGTCTTGCTCAATCTCAACTAATCTTGGAACAAACTTGGCTAATTCCGTGAATTTAGCTTCATATTCTGCAACGGATCTGTTTCCCTATTTCAGATGAATGAACTCTTGCTCTTTCTGTATTCTGACACTTCGGGGGAAGTACTTGTCAAAGAATTCACCTCGAAAACTCTCCTAAGTGAGTGATATCCTATCGTGCTCATATTTTTGTTTCAGTATACGCCACCAGTTGTATGTCTCACCTTGTAACAGATATGCTGTATAGCGGATCTTCTCTTCATCGTGGTATTCTTGCACGGCGAAGGCCTTCTCCATTTTCATAATCCAGTTATCTGCTTCTAGTGGCTTGATGGTCCTTTTGAAGGCTGGAGGAGCTAGCTTCTTAAATTCGACGATATTGTTTCTCTGCATCGGATGTTCTCCATGTCCAGGTGTCGGTGAAAAATGCTGACATGGCTGTGCATGTTGTTGTTGAAGTAATTGTCGCTGTGTTTGAACTACTCCGATCAGAGTTTGCATTAGTTGAGTCATGTTCGGCTCCTCCTGTACTGTCGGAGTATTATCTGTAGGATCAAGGATTCCCTCTTGCTGAGTTGTGCCGCTATTTAATTGAGGAGTATTATCGCCAAGTGGATTTGATGTCCCTCCTACCGCTCCTTGAGTATTCTTCGCTCGTCGTGGAGGCATATTGACCTATGATAGATTTGAGGTAATAACTTATCCTTAATAAGGTTATAACTTACTTGTGACAGGTCAAATCATAATCATCATAACTGATCTATCAATTTCCTAATATCTACCCATCACTCACTCACTCTATTCTACATGTCTCTATCTATCTACTTATGCTCTGATACCATATTAATTGTCACGCCCCCGACCCGAGATTTGAATCGAGGGTCATGGCAACCGCCGCATACTCATAGAATATTTTTTCCATAAGCATGCAAGGTATCTCATCATGATATCTTCACACAAAGTTAAATAATTTTTTTAATATTTAATAATCAAATCTTAGTTCAAATAATAAATCAAAACTCAGTGTTCAAAAGAAAATAACTGTCTGACAAAGTCAACACTAAAAAAAAACTAAAAGTCTTGAATCAATTTTGAGAAAAATCCTAAATCAATGAGCTAACTCCATCTCTAATCGCTCTCCCAACCGAAATCCCGCATCACGCTAATTTTTTGGATCTGTAAGAAAAACATAAAACTCATCATGAGCTAAACAGCCCAGTAAGCAGTGTATTCCTTTAACTGAATAAATCAGACAATTATTTCTATACATATCGATTTACTGATATAACAAAATCAATATGTAATTTCATGAAATCATAATCATACTATTAATCATATATATAAAAGTCAATTCATCATAATTTTCAATTATGCTTTTCATCTTAAATTCATCAATTTCTTAAGTTCTTCTTACCAACCATGACTATGACCACATTATCCCTGTGGCAGGATCATAATACCGCGTATCTGCTTGCGGTGGGCTGTGAATCATCTGGCAGCCAAGTCCTTTGGAACCGCTGGTCTCGCTGGCGGTTTGTCGCTGGTCTCTCTGACGACATGTCGCTGGTCTCGCTGGCGACATAAACCCTCAGGACAGTCAATTGCCAACGTATATGCCCCCATTGGCGGGATCCTCAATACAGTCAGGTTGTCAATTTAATATTGTCTTCCAATTCATATATTATTTTCAAAAATAATATAAATAAATGATATTCGAATCAAATCAATCATATCATTCTTTAAGATCATATATCATCATAATAATTGTTCAACAAATAACTTCAATCATAAATAATTTTTTACAATTAACTTTAATCATAAATAATTTCAATAATTATTTTAATAAATAATTTCAATAATTATTTTAATAAATAATTTCAATCACAAGCATGCATAAATTTATTTAATTCAAAATTTTATAATTTATCAGATAAATTCAATAAAAGTAAACACTACTTACCTCAAAAGAAAATCCAAACTAGAAATTCTAGGAATCTCGAAAATCCTTCTCTGAACTTGATACGTCAAATATCATATTTTTAATCAAAATTTTATCAAATTAAAAATAACTAAAATTGTTAAAATCTAATATCTCCATAAGGATCAATCTTGATGACAGCATCCAGGATTTTCGGACTAATCCATGGACACCCTAATTATCTTTATTTTATTTATTTATTTATTTATTTTATTATTATTATTATTATTATTTAATTAATTTCATAAATTCTAAAAATTTAAAAGAGAGAGAGAGAGCAGAGAGAGAAAGTTTCTCTCTCTCTCTTTTTTTCTTTTCTTTTCTTTTTCTTCTTTTTCTTTTCTTTTTCTTCTTTTTCTTCTTTTTTTTTTTCTTCTCGGCTCCTTCCACGCCGGAACAGGGGACCGACGTCCCCTCCTTTTACCGGACCCTTCAGGCCGCAGCCGCCGCGGCGGAGGCCGACGGCAGAGGGAGGCTGCTCCCCCGGTTACGGAGGAGCATGGCCGGCGGTCGATTGCGATCGCCGGCGTCGGAAAATCAAAGAAAAAGAGGTCCAAAACAGGGGTCTCTTTTCCGATCGAAAATCGGCGACACTCGTCGCCGGCCGTCACGCGCAAGGGTATGGGAGGAAAGGGAAGGAAGAGAGGAATGAGAGGAAGACTCACCTCGGCCTCCGGTGACCCCACCGGCGAGCAATCACGGTGAGAATCAAGACGGTGTCCGCGGCTTCGATCGAGAAAAACAGGGAGAAAGAGAGAGGGAAGGGGCCGATGGTCGATTTCTAAGGAGAGGGGAGGTCTTCTTATAGAGGGTCCTAGGACTTCGAGAGGTCCTAGGACTCCCAAATTGCTAGAGTCTCGCCGGAGAAGAAGACTCCTATCGGGAGTCTTCTTCCCGATTTTCTTCTGTTTTTTTTTTTTTTTTGTGGGCTTGGGTCTTGACATTATGGGCTTGGGCTATGACAGTTTTCCTAGATGAGAAACAAAAATCCTGAAGGTTTATCATTATAGTATCTGTTGTGGATTTGTGCATCGGTCTTGACTTTTATATTTTCGGTTCCGACCGAGCTATGGAAGATGAACACTTATCAGATCATGTGTATATGATAGACACGAAGATTGTTGAACATCCCATCGAATTGGCATTGGTTCCCGTTTTTCGGCTTGTCTCTAGTTCACCTCAACTTAAGATGATCTATTATATCTCGTCAATGGTCGACTAATCCCAAATCATCTAAAGGTCAATGCGTGCTCCATGGTCTCCAGAACTTCGGCTTCAGGCGATTTATTTTAGCTCATCCGTAGCCGAGCTAAGCTCTCTATCACCAGATCTACCTCTGTCCCAAATTAAAAAAATCCAGATAGAGTGGAATTCCTCTGTGATTGAGACTCCCATAAAAAGAAACAACTTCTTCGAATCAATTTACACGACATATCCAGAAAGTTATCAAGACTCCGAAATGGATATAACTCAAACTCCTCCCTATAAATAAAAAGACTCCAAGATCCTCAAAGTAAGTTCTCGATTTATCGCTCTTTCCTTCTCATTGTTCTCCATCTCTTGACTTGAGCGTCGAACGGTCTTCACTAAAGAACATTCTGGTGAGGACTTTTTATAGATATTCAGACGAAGCTCCAGCAGCAGTCTCATCTCGGTCTTCTCCATCTCGACGTCCGACCTCAGATGGGAAGATCAGGAGCAATAGTATCCATTAAATTTTTTCTGCTCTTACCAAAAGTGCCGGTACTAGTTCGATATCAATTAACATGATTTCGCACAGTCAGAAATTTACATCTCCAACAAATTTTCAGAAGAAAATTAACTTATAGAATCGCTGATCAATGAAGACTATTGGATGATAGATAAGGGGAAATAAAAGATTGTTGACTAACCTGTTGCTTTGTTGTTCCAGGCATCTACCTCCTCAGACCTCATTTCAGTGTTTAAAATGTCTCCAACTACAAATCCGACCCAACTAGAGCATTTCAATCTTAGTCCTGGTCATGAGGTGGATTAAAGTGACGAGGGGAATACGTGGCTTCAATGAGCTAGTTTCGATAAAGATTAGGCGGCCTCGCAAAGGACTCCAATCCTCACAGTTGAGTTAAGCGACGACCTAATTAGACCTAGAGATGACTTGTCCATGGTTTCGAATGCTAAGGGAGTGTTTGCTCGGTGAGAGGTTTCTTTTATCATGTGGCATGACAGGACTAATGTGTCCCTCATGAGTTAGAAACAGGGGATGACATGATACCGAACTAATTTTGACCATTGCCAAGAGATAGATCTGCAGATCTTTTTGTGTGCCCTAGAATGCATTCCAACGCATTTTTCCTCTGATTTTGACCATTGCCAAGAAAAATTTCGATCCATTTCAACGACCTGAAGGCTTAAAAAAAAAAAAAAGGAGAGGGTGAGTGGGGGTGGCTTATGGCTCTAATCATATTTTTGTATTTTCCAGGTGACCATGGACATTTGCATGTACTGCACTCTAATAACCTTTAGCATGATATGAGTTTGGTTCGGATCAATAGCTTTTAAAAAATATTACCAATTGCAACATTATTAATACATTTTGTTATTTTTGATATCAGAAGGGCCTAATCCTCGTATTTCTGTCTTCATTCCCCTTTCAGTCTTGAGTTCGATCCTAACTATCTTCCATCTTTTCCCAAAAAAAAAAAAAAAAACACTATCTTCTATCTTTTTGTCCAAGGGGCAAGAGATGGTACTACCTCAATTAAAATTTGATGATCTTTGTTGCACTTTGTCAAGTCTTACGCTGCATTTTGTTAAAATAAAAGTTAAGTCGGTAACCAGATGACGTCAAGTCAAGGCCACACGTATTGCCGTGTTCTAAATCCACGAACCCGGGCCGTTGGATTTTGTGCCCTTCCGACGTGGCGGACATTATCTTAACCGTTATTCCCTGTCCGCGCAATACCCGAGGAAAAAGGAAAATCTGATCCCAGTTCCCTCGGTAAACGTCCAATCTTTGATCTCTTCTTCTCCTCCGTGTGATCTTCACCGGTCTTTTTTTAATTAATATAAAAAAATTATTTATCTAAATAATTTAATTTTTAACTTATTTATTAGATTAATGTAAAACTGATAAAATATCATTTTGAATGACATTTTATCGTCACTACGTCACCCCTATTTTTTACGTAGACCACATCAAAAAAAAAAATTTAAAAATAAAAAATATCAAATATTATGGTATTTTTAAAAATAATATAATATTTGGTATTTTTATTTTTCTACCAAAAAAAGAAAAAAAGGTAAGAAATTAAAAAAATTAAAAAAAATTAAATTTATAAAAAATAAAAATTTTAATTTTGATAAAAATAAAAATTATCATTTAAAATTAGTATCTCCACTTCAAATTATCTTTTTAAAAAAATATCTGAAAAAAATTAATGTAAAAAAAAATTAAAAATACCATAAAAAAATCGAAAAGAAATAGAAATTATAATTCTAAAATTTAAAAAAATAAAAATTTTAATTTTAATTCAAATAAAAATCATCATTTTAAATTATAATCTCCTTTTCAAATTATTTTTTTAAAAAAATATCATAAAAAAAAAAAAATAGAAAAAATAAAAATTATAATTTTGAATGAATTTTAAAGAATAAAAATTTTAATTTTAATTCAAATAAAAAAGATAATTTAAATTATTTTGTCCATTTAAAATTAATTTTTTAAAAAAATATCTCAAAAAATCTTAAAAAATTAAAAAATTAAAAAATATCATTAAAAAAATGAAAAAAAATGAGAGCCAAATAAAAATTATAATTTTAAATTTAAAAAAATAAAAATTTTAATTTTAATTCAAATAAAAATCATCATTTCAAATTACTTTCCTCATTTCAAATTAATTTTTTTAAAAAAATATGTCAAAAAAATAAAAAATAAAAAAATATCATAAAAGAGCAAAATATTTAAAAAATAAAAAAATTATAATTATAATTTTTAATTTAAAAAAATAAAATTTTTAATTTTAATTAAAATAAAAAATACCATTTCAAATTACTTTCTTCATTTGAAATTATTTTTTTAAAAAAATATTCCAAACAAAGAAGTCAAAAATGAGAAAAAAAATTGTGGGGGTTAAAAAAATAAAAAATATCATAAAAAATATCAAAAAAATAAAAAAAAATAAAATTATAATTTTAAATTTAAAAAATAAAAATTTTAATTCAAAATTTTTTCCATACCGCACTGTACGTAGCTGTTCGTGCCCGTACCAGATCGAAATGTACCAATGCGGTCTGATTCATCTCATAATTAAATTATCCGATATATTATTATTATTTACATTATAATTTCTATAGCCCTTTTAGCATAACTTTTTCTCTCCTAATGTTCTGAGACATATTAGAGTATGTGTAACTATATCCACAAAGCATAATATCCGATCATTTGAAATTAAATAATATAAAATAAAATTAATAATTAATAATATTAAATAGAATAAAAATATCAAGTGTATAAAAAATAGTATAATAAAAGTTTCAAAAATACTAAGTACAAATCTAAAAAAGACTAAGTCCCACAAAGATGTTGTGGTGCTCGTGATCGCTTGGACCTTCTCAGGAAGGTCCTCAACGGCTGCTCCTGCTGTGATGGCTTTCCCCTATATCAGTGGAGGAGGTCTGCTGGTCATGCTGCTTAAGAATAACGGATGCTGTCGGATCATCTACGGACTGAGTGACCCGCTCAACCCTCTCATCTGGATACACGAATGGGTCTGAAAAGAAAGTATCATACTCAGGTGGCCAACTGGTATCCGATGATGTCATCTGGGGGATATAAAAGAAGAAGGCACTGCCATCTGTGGATCAAAAGGCGATGGCATCTGTGCAGCATCTAGTGATGACATCTGCGGAATATGCGGTGATGGTATATGTGGAACATATAGTGACAGCGTATATCTCATATCTGGTGTATCGGCTGCTCCATACCAAGGCGCACAGCTATATGGATCAACACCAATCGCCACCAATATTTTGGAACTTATTCTCTCTATCTCACGCAGTATCTGAATCCGTTTGTCCTCATCAGTCGTAGATAAAGCACGACGAGCATCCAACATAAGATCCGACATAGAATCAGTCTACAAAATAAAAATAAAACAGTAAATATACTGTAAAATATAAAACAAAAATATAACATAAATAATATAAATTAATTTTCGTAGTCTTATCAAAAGATACACAGCAGAACTCTTGCCTCGTATCTGAAAATTGCATACCGAGGCTGTCCAATGACTCGCACTGTAATACTAAAAAATCAAGCCATGTAGTCATCGGTATATGAACGACCTCTCAAAATGGGATCACCATAAACAATGTGATCTCGACGTGCATCCCAAATATTGATGTACTCTGCATATCTGATACGCCAGTCAATGCGAGCTCTCTCTCGTCGATCAATACGATGAAGTCCCTGGCTGGTATCAAACTGCTCTGAGATACCCTGAATCTGATCAAACTGCCACAGGATACGATCAGAAAGATGCCACTCTACCACATCAAAATAAATAAGTGGCACCCTAGCAGTCCATATGTTATGTCCAACTGTACACATCTGCGGCAATATAGCCAATATCTCATCTGTATATGGCTCCCACAAAAACTGATAGAGTTAAAATAAAAAAAATTAGTAAGCTAAAATTTTAATAGATTATGAATACTGTAAAATAATATTTATAAAAAATTCAGAATTTATCCGTCTATATGTATCAACTAATGTATCCAACTGGCACCTATAAACCCGTGCCACTCTTATCGATACGTGATGAACGTTGAATGCAACGTTCCATCTATTTCACAATCTACTCATGTTAAATAAATTATATCAAATTTAAAACAGTAAATTTCAAATAAAAAAATAATATTTTTATACCTATATCCCAATAGTCCATCCAGTCTGAATGGAACATCAAGATCATGCTGCTCTGATGACATCTCGAGCAACTGTCGTCGTAATGGACTGATAGTCAGCATACGCTCTCATATCCAAATCTGCAAATTTCAAAAAAATCATACATGATATATCCAATATTTGGAATATAATTAAAAATTAAAAATAAAAATTTTTAATTCATATACCTGTAATAATACAAGATAACCACTAATCTCGCTCTGATCAGCATAAGAACTCTGACACATAGCTCTATACAGGCAAGCTAGTACTGTACTGCCCCAGTTGAGTCTACGAGTGAAGTCTAAATCCTCTAATAATGGCAAAAATATTAACTTCATCTTATTCGATGAAATATCGGGCAACAAGACACCACCTAACAATCGCAGCACTTGACCCTAACATACTGCTGCACCATCTCCTCTAGTGCACCATCTTCGCGGGGGCCGCCGTCGGGGCGTGTCGGCCCGCCGCTGGCCCTCTGTCGCCGCGGCCAAAGAAAAAGAGGGAGAGAGAGAGAGGAAGAGGGAGAGAAGGGGGCCGGCCAAGGGAAGGGGAGGGTCGGGGCCCGCCATGGGGGGCCACCATTGGGGCGTGCCGGCCCGCCGCCAGCCCTTTGTCGCCGATGGTCTAGGAAAAAGAGAGAGAGAGGAAGAGGAGAGAAGAGGAGAGAGAGAGGAAGATGAAAGAGAGAGGAGAGAGCTCACCGCCGTCGGGAGCTCGCCGTCGGAGAGGAGAAAACGTCGGAGAAACATCGGAGAAGAGGAGAGAGGGTTTTTTTTTTTTGGAATTTAAGCTTCAAAAATGCCAAAGGGAATGGTGTTTTCAAAAACGCCATTCCCTTTGGCGTTTTCCTCCATTTTTTTTCTTTTTTTCCTTTTTTATGATTTTTTTAATTTTTTTAATTTTTTTACTTATTTTTATGTGATTTTTTAATAAATAAAATTAATTTAAAATGGGCATAGTAATTTGAAATGATAATTTTTTATTTAAATTAAAGTTAATTTTTTTTAAAAAATTAATAATTACAAATTTTATTTTTTTACCATTTTTTATTTGAATTATAATTAGAATTTTTAATTTTTTAAATTTAAAATTATAATTTTTATTTTTAAATTATATTTAAAATTTTTATTTTTTTTCAATTCAATTCTTTTCCCTTTTTCATTTTTTATGGTATTTTTTATTTTTTTACACTAATTTTTTTTCGATATTTTTTTAAAAAAATAATTTGAAATGGAGAAAGTATTTGAAATGGAGGAAGTATTTGAAATGACATTTTTTATTTTAATTAAAGTTAAAATTTTTATTTTTTAAAAAATTTAATTTATAATTTTTATTTTTTTTCATATTTTTTTCACTTTTCTTATGGCATTTTTTTCTTTTATTTTTCTTAAATTCAAATTAAAATTTTAATTTTTTTATAATTTAAAATTATAATTTTTATTTTTTTCATTTTTACCATTTTTTTATTTTTATGAAATTTTTTAAGGTATTTTTTTCATTTGTTTGAAATAATTTTTAAATAAATTAATTTGAAATGAAAAAAGTAATTTGAAATGATGTTTTTATTTTAATTAAAATTAAAAATTTTATTTTTTATAAATTTAAAATTATAATTTTTATTTTTTTCTCATTTTTTTAAATTTTTGACTTTTTATGGTACTTTTATTTTTTTATTTTTTATTTTTTTGAATATCTTTTTTTTAAAAAAATAATTTGAAACAGAAAAACTAATTTAAATGATGGTTTTTATTTGAATTAAAATTAAAATTTTTTTAAAATTTAAATTTATAATTTTTATTTTTTCTCATTTCTTTCTCATTTTTTCTTTTTTATGGTATTCTTTATTTTTAAATTTTAAAGATTTTTTAGATATTTTTTTGAAAATATTAATTTTAAATGGATAAATAATTTAAAATTTTCTTTTTTATTTGAATTAGAATTAAAATTTTTATTTTTTAAAATTCATTTAAAATTATAATTTTTATTTTTTTCTCAATTTTTTCTCAATTTTTTTTCTTTTATGATATTTTAAAAAAAATAATTTAAAAATTTTAATTTTATGGTATTTTTTATTTTATGGTATTTTTTAAGATTTTTTTGTGATATTTTTTTAAAAAAATTAATTTTAAATTAATTTTAGAATTATAATTTCTATTTTTTATTCTTTTTATGGTATTTTTAATTTTTTTTACATCAATTTTTTTTAGATATTTTTTTAAAAAGATAATTTGAAATGAAGATACTAATTTTAAATGATAATTTTTATTTTTATCAAAATTAAAATTTTTATTTTTTTATAAATTAAATTTTTTTAATTTTTTTATTATTTTTTTTAAAAAATAAAAAATATCAAATATTATGATATTTTTAAAAATATCATTTAGAATGACGTTTTTAAAACTCATTTCAAATGATGTTTTTAAAAATATTATAATATTTAATATTTTTATTTTTAATTTTTTTTTTGATGTGGTCTATATGAAAAATAGAGGGTGATATGGAGATGATAAAATGTCATTCAAAATGATGTTTTACCGGTTTTACATCAATCTGATAAATAAATTAAAAATTAATTTATTTAAGTAAATATTTTTTTTAAATATTAATTAGGAAAAAGACTCTGATATCTTCACCCTCAAACCCTGCCACCAACTCCCGATCGGGTGCACAATAACCGCCGAATTCTTCCCAAAATGTGCCCACCGCCACCGCCACTGCCGGCGACCCCGACCCCACCCGGCCTGGCTCCTGGGCTACCTCGGCCCGCTGGGGCATTCCGGGTATCTCCTCCGCCTCTCCGCCTCCTTTCGATTGGATCCTGGCGGCGGCGACAAGGCCTTTGATAGGATCTACATCATCCAGGGCATGGCCGTGAAGCCTCTCGTGGTTGAGAGCGTCGAGGTGGAAGCCCTAAAGGAGGCGGTAAAGGAGCAAGTGGAATAAGAACGGGCGGCGATGGTGACGAGGGACGAAAAAGAAGGTTTTGCGGTGGTGGGGTTGGGAATTTGGAGGAATCCGGGGGGAAATTTGGAGGTGGGACGGAAGAGGGAAGTATCGGAGATGAATGGAGACATTTGAATGAGGTGGCGATGAGCTACTGTGGGAGCCTGGTGGGGACTGTGGCCGCCAATGACCTACGACGTCGAACCAGCTCTGCTACGACCAGGTGCTCATCAGGGACTTTTTCCCTCTTCGATAGCGTTTCTTCTCATTGGGGGAGAGAGAGAGAGAGATTGTCCGCAACTTTCTCCTCCACACCTTGCAGCTTCAGGTAAAAATCGTGCCTTTTTCCATTCTGCGTTTGTCTCTGTTCTTTCTTGCTCTAGTGATGTGAAATTATTAATACATCTTGATTCACTTCTATTGCTTGTAGTTTGGTTTTGCTTTCCGCTTAAAAATTATTGTTCGACCTCTGGTCTAATCTCTGTAAGGATAAATCACTGGCCGAACATGGAAAAAATCTGGCACCGTATTAAGAGGCTCCCGGGACTGCTGAAGGAACTGTGAAATTCTCAGGTTTCCCAAGTCATGAACAAAGCAAACACAACAAAAAACACGAGGAGAAATAGGAAGATAGAGGTGGGTCAGATTCCAACACTCAAATTGGAGATTTACCACTTAGAATAGCCATACAATTAATCAATTAGCAAACACAACTTTTTTCTTACCAGTATTACATCTTAGTGAGAAGAGCATAGGTAACCTCCAAAAGATGCCGGTTTCTTTGCTCAACTACTCCATTTTTTTTGGAGGATACATGGACAGATAGTTTAAGAGTTGTTGCAGCCAAAATCCAGCTCGGTTAGAACCACCCAGAGGGTGCTAGTGGACCTATGATTATAGAATATGATCTGTCTAGGAGTCACAGATCTACATACAAAATGAATAAAAAATAATTCACTAGATTGGCTCTGATCGAGCCCTCCGATGTCTAAGTTAAATCGGATTTTGAAAAAACGGTAATAAAGAGAATATAATAGGGCATTATAGTGCAAAATGTAATCCTGCCTTAGTCAGCTCACTTTAGACTTCTTGGATTGGCCTTAAGATCAATCTTTAGGAGCTTTGTCTTAGAGAGCTCGACTTATTGGAGCTTGGCCTTCTCGACCTTCTAATAAGCTTGGCCTTCTAAGGTCGGCTTTTTGATGGGCTCAACCTTCTTGGTTTTTTGAGGTCGATTTTCTAATAAGCTAAATATTCTCAACCTTCTTGGCCTTCTAAGGTCGGTTTTCTGTTGAACTCGATCTTCTTGATCTTTTTAACCTTTTCGACTTTCTGAGGTCAACTTTTTGATGAGCTCGATTTTTTCGACTTTATTGACCTTCTGAGATCGATTTTTTGGTGAGCATGACTTTCTCGGTCTTTTTTGATCTTCTGAAGTCGATTTTCTGATAAGCTCAACTTTTTTAACTTTTTGACTTTTTCGACCTTCTGAAGTCGGTTTTATGATGAGCTCGACTTTCTTGACCTTCTCGGCATTCTCGATCTTTTGATGAGCTATGGATTTGCAAGAAGGAAAGAAAAAAGTATGATGAATGAGGGCTTATGGACCTCTCACCATAAGAGTTTTGAATTGTGGGAGTCTATTTTTCTCAGAGTCGGCCTTTTTTTGGTCCCTTGGCTCAATTTATATAGGTGTAGAGTAAGAATCTATTATAGTTGGAGATGAAAACTAAGAGATAAAATATAACTCCCTCATTATGAAGCATCATCCCTTTTTTTATTTGAAATTAAATCTACCATAATTGTCCTTCTATTTCTAAATTTTTTTTAATAACAAAATTATAACTTTTCGAAATTCAAATCTTTATAGAATTGCTAGCCATATATCAATCAATGATAAGGTGGCTGATTTATATACCAAGAGTCGATACTTTGATCCTACAAATAAGCTTGAAAGTTTCTAGAGCACTAATATTCTCCTCCATTAAAATCTTAACATTTCTTTTTTTTTTTTTTGGAAGAAAAATTTAAACATTTCTACCATACCAAATTTCTATCACCTTATGAAATAACTAGAGCCTCAAAATAACTTCATTCTTAGATTTCATAAGATAGATCCAAGTCACCCTAGAATACCAATCAATGAAGACAAAACACTTGCAAGGAAAAGAATCGGAATGGATTGATAGCCAATGTCAGAGAAATTTATAAAAAGATTAATATGGGAAGACTTTCTCATTGCGACAAAACAAAAAAAAAAAGAATAAATGGGCGATCGAGACAAACACTGAATCCCAAATAGAAAGAAAGTATTGAAAGACAGATCGAATAGACAACTCTTTTAATGAATTGCCAGAGTTAGGTGGCCTATCTAGACTTGTCACTAAACGATGCAAATTTCCTAGTAGAGAGTTTGCGGGCTGAAGTTTAAGGACTAGAAAAAAATTGTTGTTTCTTTCTCGGAATCAAAGGATAAACAATTCTATAGTATTTTTTTCTAATTAATATAAAAAAATTATTTACATAAATAATCAAATTTTTAATTTATTTATCAGATTGATGCAAAAATGATAAAATATAATTTTGAATGACGTTTTATTATCGCCACGTCACCCCTATTTTCCACGTAGACGACGTCAAAAAAAATAAAATAAAACTCACCAAATAATATGGTGTTTTTAAAAATAACATTTCAAATGATATTTTTAAAATGCCATTCTAAATGATATTTTTAAAAATACCATATTATTTGATAATTTTTAATTTTTTTCCCCAAAAAAAGAAAAAAATGAAAAAAATGAAAAAAAATAAAAATAAAATTTTTTTAAAAAATAAAATTTTAATTTGATAAAAATAAAAATTATCATTCCAAATTAGTATCCCATTTCAAATTATTTTTTTAAAAAATACATAAAAAATTATCATAAAAAAAATTAAAAATACCATAAAAAGAATTAAAAAGAAATAAAATTATAATTCTAAATATAAAAAAAATAAAAATTTTAATTTTAATTCAAATGAAAATCATCATTTCAAATGAAAAAAAAAAGTTGATATAAACATTAAGGTTTAGCTTTTGCCCAAATTTAAAGGCTTTAATATTTTTATTATTTTATAACTTATGTCAATCTTTTAATTAGGAGAGGGATCCATCGGATTAGAACTGGACATCATCACCATAAATAGAGGGAACTTTTTATCCTATTTTAAGTAGAAGAGGAATCCAACTCAATTAAAGAAAGTGAACTTTTATAGAATAGTAGAGAGCTTGAAACTTTTCCTCTTTTATTTAGAAGAAGAATTTCACTCAAATAAGGAGGATATCACTATTATAAATAGAGGGTATATACCCAGTATAACTCCTACAAAAGGAGTGAAGGAAAAGAGCATAGACTTTACTTTCCATCCAAGATATGTACGATAATTTCTGGAGCATGAAAATTAATAAAAGAAAAAGGGTTGTAAATGTAGACTATATTGTTGCCAACGATCTTATTTTTTATTCTATCTTATTTTTTATTCTATTTTAAATATTTGAGTTAAGTGGGTTAAAGGAAATCATTTATTCTTCCAATTGGATCAAGTTGGTGTCAAAGCCTAGGATCCCTATTTTGTGGAGTCCGAGTTCATGATCTAAACTCATGAGCAATATAAGTAGAGGGGAGAATGATTTGTGGTGCTTGAAGTAATTGAAGGACAAAGATGAGAATGACTTCGACCTTGGTAGATGATGAAATGAAGTCTTATGTTAGTCAATTGGAGAAGATCGTATAACTGATGGCTTGTGAGTCAACCACTACTTTAGCTTCAACTCCAAACTAGAGATGACGAAATGTTTGTTCTATTGATGCTAAAAAATGTGTATATTTCACTATGAAGGATGAATTCAAATGAGAAAGCTAAGAGACTTTAGCCCCAGGATCTGAAAGCAGGCATTTTCCCAGCCCTATTTTTAACTTTGTAGGATTTGTAGGAGCTAAATTTCCCAAACAAGGGAGCTTTGATCCAGGAGGATCATCTGACCTATTGGGGACCAACTTGCCATTTTGGATAGGTTTGGACAAGCTTAGAGCAAAATCTGCCATATCTAGGACTCTATCTGGTACCAAACTTTGAAAAGGCATAACTTCTAATATGGGAAGAATTTGGTGATGCGATTGAAGATGAAGTTGAGGTAAAAATTAAGGTCCAGCTTTAGTGCAAATTAAAAAAATTTTAAGATATTTTTATAATTTTATGTGGGTGAGCTTAGGCACAAAAATAAGTTTGCCCCAATATGACGTGGATGTCATAGGTTAGAAACATGGAAAAAAGAGCGTTTCTGCATGCATCTAATTTGGACTGGACTTTACTAGCATAAAAAGAGAGAAGTTTTCATTCTTGTCCAGCTGGAAGAGTAATCTGACAAGTAAACAGAGTGGACCTCTGTAAAATAGTAGAGAACTTGCAACTTTTTCTCTTTTAGCTAGAAGAAGAATCCAACTTAATAAGGAGGACCTCATTAGTATAAATAGAGGGCATATAACATAGTTTTGAAGAAGGGGATAGAGAGAGTGAAAGTAAAGAGTATGGACTCTACTTTCCACTCATAATATGTACTACAGTTTATGAATCATGAAAAATTAATAAAAGAAAAGGGAATCTAGACCATACTTTTGCCAATTAGTTGAGCAAGTTGAAGGCAATTCTTCTCCCTAATTGAATTAGTTGTCCTAGATTTAAGCTATAGGGCTGAACGATAAACTTTGTTCATGTAGCATTATTATGTCTTTGCTACTTAAGTGAAACAAGGTGCTAGTGAGTATTGCTGACATGATTCTACAGTCAGGAACTTCAACCTCACTGAAGCACCTCATGATTAAGATGCACCCATTAATTACCTCTTAAATGAAGTTTCTGGTAACACTGGCTCCGATGCAAAGTATTTCATAAAAGCATTTTAACAATTGATAACCAAATGCAATCATTTAAGAGCCACCATCAGGACTCAGCATTACCATGCTGAACTTTGAATTTATTTCACTAACTCTAAACAAAAAGCCTGCACATGCATTCTATATGATTTTAGAGACTTTTAAATTGTTGGCCTCTTCAAATTCATAGCCATCATGAATTAACCATCTCTCAATTTTTTCGTCATGTTAATGTTCTTGTATTCTATTCTAGTCAGAGCTGGGAGAAGACTAGGCTGCCACAGCCCCAGACAAGGGCTAATGCCCGTTAGTTTTAAGGTTAGAACTGTTCCTTTTGATGGAAGCAATGAAGGATTTCAGGAGGTTTTGGACCCTGACTTTGCAGACTCAGCAATTGGGTCTATAGCATCCATTGTGATTCTGGTGAGCCTAAGATGGAGCCCTCTACACTTTGTACAACAATTTAATGACATGCAATTAAATGACATGATGCCTTCTAGAAGGCTTTTAATTATTATTATATTTTATTTTAAGAGGATTCTGGTGGATTATTTTGCTGACAACTTATGGAAAGATCACAGGAGATTATGCATTACAAGAGAGAATGATGTACAAACAGGCATTAAGTTGATCCTGAATTTATGTTTGTCCGGTGGCTTTGACATGTTCCCTTCTAGTCACTGATGGCTCATGTATGATAGACCATTGGATGGGCATTCTAAGTTGAGCATTGATGGATTCTCTCTTAAGAAAGTATTAATTTGCAACTTTTCTCACTAAACTGACATTTTAATAACTCATATTCTGACCATAACTATTCTTTATGCACTATAAATTATTTTAATACTTGATTATCTAGACTTAGCATGCTATTGCTAATTTTTGGAGTATGGTCACATGACGCACTGAAAGATGTACATAGTTCCAGCACATAGCAAAACTAGGTCAGGTTATGGGGCATTTTTATGCATCCATTTAATTGATTGCATACCATATAATGTACCTGATACTTTGCCCTAACGAATATTCCAGACCCTATGTATGGTATCCTGGATTATCATACTTGTCTGATCCTCTCTTCTTCTTTTTTTTCTTTTTCTGATATGATCTGTGAATCCATTATCTACAAATTATCCTGCCAAGATTTTCTTACAGCACATCCGTATCTCAGTTATGAGATTTGTGATGACATGGTTTTAACCTTGTCATTTGTGTACAAAAAATGCCAGCGCATTCTATGCAGAATATCTTTTATCATTGTGTATATATTGGTCTTATGACATCATCTTAGTTCTGATTTAGAAATGGACAAAACAAAACGAAAGTCACCTAGTTGTGGTGTGCTAGTGCAGGGGGGTTATATCTTGCTAGTTCATTTTGTAAATCGTGCCTGATACTTGAACTTCCATCACTATAAAGAAAACTAGTTCTTCATGCTATGCTGTGTATGCTCTCTTCTGTATCTCTTTCGTTTTTATAGGTGACATCGCCTAGTGGCCTTCCCCTCTCTGAGGGGAAAGCTCTAAAGAAGGGGTGCCAACCAGCTGAGTTAACAACTGTTTGGTGACAACAACCAGTGATATGGATCCTCCTTAACAAAGCAAGAAAGATAAGGAACAAAAATGTCCCTTTTTTCTTCATTTCTTTCCATGTGGGATTGAAGTGTCACCTTTTCTGACAAACCCATACGATTGTATGAGCATGCTGTACACTTGTTATATTTGAAGATTAGCACACTCTTTTCCTCCAGATACCTGCATAGACTTTGACACTCTTAAACTACTGTCATTTATTTTATGTATGTTTTCTTTTCTCTTTAAGTTCCCAACACCAATGGACCATTTAAAATAAATTCTTTGATATGAATTTGTACCAGAGCTGGTAGGCTTCAAGCTAAAGAAGCTGTCTTTGAAACAGAGTTATGTTTTTTAAAGGTTAAGTAATGAGGGCAGTCATAGTTTGTAAGAAATGCTGAAGAATCTGTAAGAGATATATTCATATACCACTGTCATGTATGGTTTGAGATTATTGAAAAATGAAGGGTGTGAACGTGCATTAGTCAACTGGCTTAGATGAATATGTTAAATTTGATGCACATAGATACACCAAATTTGGGGGGTTTCTCACATCTGAACATTTCTGTGGAATGAAATTTCAGGTGACATGGTGCAACATGCATGACATGTGCAACGACCATGCAACAATGTGTCTGGTATTGTCTAGATGTTGACACAGTGGTTGGAGCTGTCTAAGTAAACATGATGAGGAAAGGGCTTAGGGACCATTGGTGTTAGTCTTGGCACAGTCGAATAGCTTCGTATACCACAATAGAAGATTTAATTTTAAAAGTTTGAAGCAGAATTGTGTTATTTCACAACTAATGATTGGACTTCCTTTGAAGAATGTATCTACAAAGCAAATTTTTACCATAAGAATTTAAGTGTATGTCAGACATCTTTGATTATGAGCTTATCATGCATATGGACCCACTTAATGAGAGACTAGTTTTGTGAAGTGCAGAGCCCAACCTTATTAATCTATTCCTAGTTATGTTTGACTATACTTGAATGTAGTAGAAGAGATAAATATAGATAAGCATACTTCATATGTATGACAATTGGGTAAAAGCAAATGTGATCATTGTTTTAAAAGGCAGTTGCAGTATGCAGGCCACATATGTGAGTGCATATGTGGTTAGTATTTTTTTAATTATTTACAAATAGGTAATGCATGTTAAACATTATAAGAAACAAAAATATTGATAGTAATCATTTTTTATAAAAAATAGCAATATTAATAACAATAACAACTAACAATTTGCTCTTGCTAATATTAAAACAACTAACCATTATTAATACCCATATCAGGCCCATCTTGAACCTAATGATAGCCTGAATTTGCTTCATCCACCTAGGCTCATATGAGAGTTGGCTGCAGATGTTGCTGCATAATGCTAAGTAGACCACTTTTTTGGTCCTTATGCGGTATGAATGCATGTAATAACCACACAAAGGCAAATCAGTATGGTCAAAGGACTGCATACAGCCAAAATAAGGTGTGATCATAGGACCGCATATGCACATGCAGCCACATGCACCATATTTAAAACACCAAATGTGATATTTTGACCTAACACCATAACTGTGAGAAAAATTGTGGAATTCAATATGTGAGGCCTTACTACTCATACAATTATTACTTCTTGTTGACTTCGTTTTGCTTCAAGAGAATTTCTGGACTTTAGACACTAGGATAAAATTTATTGAAGCTTGCTATTGCTTTATTCAATAATTGCCATTTTGGAAAATTTTAGATTTATTGAGATAATTCTACAAGCAGTTTGCTTGATTCATCCATACCTACACTCTTTTTGCCCTCCCAACACAAATACCCACACCGCCTTTTTTTTTTCTAGTAGATAATACGGGGAACTTCACTTTCCTATCGCTCCAATATGCATGACCTGAAATGCATCTTTTAAGCTAGTAGTATTCTCTGAAAAAATGTCTTTCATTATTAGCAATAAGCTTTATCATCATCTGCTTAAAAGATTCCCTTCCACAGGCTTTATTCTACTCTGCTCTGTGGTGCTCTTGTGAAATAATTGCTACTTTTATACTTCTAAGAACCTGGTCCATGCTATTGATACCAGGCTTGGTGCTCTCTCTTTCCACTTAAGAGAGTACTATTGGGTGGATATGAAGAAAATCAATGAGATCTATTGCTACAAGACTGAAGAATATTCCCATGATGCTGTTAACAAGTTTAATATATATCAAGAGCAAATTCCTTCTTGGCTAGTGGACTGGATTCCTGAGAAAGGAGGCTACCTTATTGGGAATCTACAACCAGCTCACATGGACTTTAGGTTCTTCTTTCTTGGCAATTGTTGGGCCATAGTTTCTTCTCTAACAACTTCAAGACAAGCTGAGGGCATTCTCAATGTTATTGAAGATAAGTGGGATGATCTTGTGGCAGATATGCCTTTAAAATATGCTACTCTGATTTAGAATAGGGGCAATGGTGTATAATCACTGGCAGTGATCCAAAGAACACATGACTGTTTCTTTTACATGCTTTTAACTTTTTGATTCCTATACGTGATGGATGCTTCTAATTGGCACCTTTCAGAGAGCTTTTGAAATGATTTCCTGAGGCATCCTTCTTCTTCTTAATTTTTCATGTTATTAAGCTTGAGGCAGCTTAAGCAAGCATTCAGTGGCTATAAAACCACTAGCAGGACTTTTCCCTGCTAGTGATGCAGGAATTTTAGAAAAATAGGCATGAACTCTTTTTTAACAAGTAGAGTCATGACAATGGTGGATCTTGGCCTACGCTACTATGGAAGGTCAGGTTATTTTTTGTGATCTCTTCTTTTGGTACTCTGTTTAGCATTTTAGCTTTGCTAACCATAAACCTTTATTGTTTCCTCTTGTTTTATATTACAGTTCACATTAGTTTGGAGTTTGCCCAGAGGGCTGTTGCAGTGGCTGAGAAGCATCTTTCAAATGGCAAGCTGCGAGAATATTATGATATGCGAAATGGAAGATTTATTGGAAAGCAGTCATGCCTATATCAGACATGGACCATTGCTGGTTCCTTGTCTCTAAAATGCTTTGGGAAGGTCCAGAGGTAGCATTGATATGGACATGCAAGGAGGATCTTGAGCTTCTTGAAGACTGTATTTGTAGTCTAAGCAAGAGTTCTTGGACCAAGTGTTCCTGTCTTGCAGCCAGATCGCAGATTCTTGTTTAACCATGCCAATCTACTGAACTTCTGGAATGTATTCCTACTGTATAGAAGAAAGCATCAACGCAGAGGAACTAGTTTGAAACTGCAGACAGGACATACAGCCTCTATAATATAGGTCAAGGTCAGATTTATTCTTTCATCTAGGTTTGTCAGTGCTTGTAATAGTTTTGTGGAGCTTCCATCAAGGACTAATCAAATCCAGTGTACGGTGGTGGTGCTGGAGCTGGCAATTTCTGTATGTTGTAACAAGATCTACTTATTCATGTACTGCAAACAGTTTAGTTCGATTAAGGATATGTAAAATAGATGGGGACACCACTGACTGTTGCCAATACAATGGTTCTAGAGGTGTACAGGTTGTTCAGTTATGAATATGTCTGCTGGTTTCATTGGTTCTATGGTGCTTAAAACATTGAATGAAACTAATAAATGCCCAGTCGGGCTTGAGCTGGGCTGAGTTCACTTTCACCAACAGATATTGCTTTGATGGATTAATCTTCTCTCCTTTCAGAATTATATGTTTGCTGATTCACGCATGCGAAGCTAAATGAAGCATTCAGCTATCTCCCATTTCAGATCATCTTTGTTGCCAGTGCTGTTGCTGCTGTCAATGTAGTACGTTTCTTCTGTAGCCGTTTTGGTGCTCCAGTTCTGCCTCTTGGTTGCATGTTGCTGTGCAGAATGTTGATCGAGGTTGCCGAACCCCTCCAATGCTGCAGGGGCACCATCATTTTCTCTCTTCATTAGAGCTCTCAAGAACAAGAGGATAGAAGCCATTTGCATCTAAAGCCCACAGGTGCATAGCTTTTCCACTATAAATATATTCCAGGAGTACTTCACAAGTTTATTATTGGTAGGGTATCAGGTAGGTGGGTTATTCTTCCCAGACAATTTTTGGTAGCTCATGTGGAAATGCTTTCGGTTGCATGCAAGAATCCTGTTATACTATTGTTTAAGTGTTGAAAACATGGTTGGTCATCTAACAAAGTAGGATTTCCTTTTAACAGGTCAATGGTTGTTAATCCACTCTTTTAGGCATGCTTGTTTTGGTTGGCATATGCTTCCTGATTGCCCGAATATAATTCCATCTGCATAGCACTCTTTCTTGGTTATCGGAGGATATTTTATTATTTTATTTTGTTATTTCAGTTTCTAAATTTCAGGATTGATCAGGCTTTTATCCTGCATGCATATTCAGGACACTTCATTTGTCAGCATATTCAGTACATGTTCCCTACTACATTTTCATTATTTTTCTTTTTCACATCCATTTCACTACATTAATATAACTCAATAGTTGCATCATTTTGACTCCTTTACCAGACATATACCTTGTCCATCTGGGACATCTAGTTCTGGTTTTACTTCTTTCTTATCATATTTTCCTTTAAAATTTGGGAAGAATCGATTGTATAGAACGGGGAGAGAATGCAATTTTGGGACCAGGCACTTGTTCTCCTCACTTTTGAAATTTAACTCATATCATGATAATTCATGATGCATCTGTATATGTATTAAAAGTGTGTGTATAAAAGAAGTTAACCGATTTTTTTAAGCTATAGTTAAACAACCTACTTTTCAAACTTATTAGTTAAACATAAATAACTATGCCAACTGAAATGCATTTGGAAAACCCAAATTTTCTGATTGTTGCAGAATATGGAGAAAAAAAAGTTTTACCCAATCTTGAAAGCATACAACACTGCAAATCTCCTTAGATATTCTTCTCAATACATGTTCTTCCTTCTTTGACATGACACTGGTAATCTAATTACTACATAGACCATTGAAGTCACCCCGCTGCTTCTAATCAACAAACATTAACAAAATTTGGGGGACTATTTCAAAAAATAAACCCCCAATTGATACACATGGCATGCACAAAATGTTATCCTAAGAAATCTCTACTATCATTTTACTAAGGGTATTTTTCCACCGTATCTTTGCGGAAGAGATCAAGGCGATTGTGTCCAAGCCTGAGTGAGTACATGGCCTTCTTGTACTCAGCCCAAGTAAAGGATTTGTAGCAACGAGGCATTTGGGGTGTGATCATCTCTGGAAGAGGGGAAATCCATTCATGGAGGGGAGGTGCACCAAAATAAGCCATGGAGAGCCTTGAGCTGTAGGAGTTAACCAAGGCCCTATGTCTCACACTAACTAGTCGTCCATTTGTCATAGCCTTCAATAAGATAATATACAAAAGATAAAGCTTAATCAATAAAATGTCGATACTCTGGACTATAGCTATTATGTTTAAAGAGTGTGTCAACAAAATCATAAGATGGTTAAAGTCGAATGTAAAAACAAGAAAGTCTTTAAAATAACTTAGAAAACCGATATGGTCGTATGTAAATAAACTTGGCCAACCAATTTGAGTTAAATTCGGTCAAGCAAGTTTTTAATTTGACTCAACAAGACAATTAAATTCTAACATGGCTTTTGGCTTTCCACCAAGGGATGAATTGACTCAAGGTGGAATTAAGGTGTAGTTAGCCAAGAAATAGGTGTTAAATAATATGTCAATAGAGTAAAGCCATTTTAGAAATTAATTAATCTCACAACAGATGGACAAATAGTAATCCTTCTTGCCAGTTTCCTAATATCATTCTATTTTTTCATTAAAAAAAAAAAAGAATGTAGGAACAAGTGTATCTGGATTATGATTTTCTGTTCTAAGGCCAATAAATCAGGGGCTTTGGTCTTCCAAGTGGACAATGCTATCTTCTAAACTCATGTATTTATTTATTAACAATTTCTGCATCCTTCATCTGCTTTTCCTTTGTAATGCATCCTATCTTATAGAAGTAGGGTCTCACATCTAAGCAGTGCTGTCCCTAGGGGTGATGGATCGAAGGCCTGCACACGAGCTCTTTGCACGTGTTCAGGTTTCAGAAGATGGCACAGTCTCTGCCAAATTCCTTGAAGAAAGCATTACAGGTGTGAAACTTTTTCAGTGACAGCAGTCTCATTTTTCAGAGACAGTAACCCGCGGGAGGCTAAACTAAGAGACCAACCTGAAGCAGATCGCCGACCATGATATAGAAAGTGTTAGGGTCAGGTGGCACCGGGACCCAAGCTGCACCATCCGATGATGAGGTAGACAGTATCTGGAGTCCTCCCACACTATTGGATCTAAGGAGGGTGATCATCTGAGGGTCCGAGTGCTCGCCAAATCCAATCCTACCACTCCTAACATCCATGTCATTGTTGATATCCTCCTTGTTGCAGCATGGAGGGTAGTGATTCAGCCTTAGTAGTGAGTCACTCTCTCTGTCTCTTATCAGCCTGCTAAAAACCCTACCATCTCTCAGCCCCAGCCCTTCTCCCAGCAGTTCCAGTATCTCACATGCCAGCTCTTGCACAGTCTCCACGTACTCATTCACCGCACAGCTGTAAATAGAAGGACAAAAATTAAAAGGAGATAATTGGATTGGTCAGTTAACTGGCAGTCATGGAGGGAAAGACATTTCACGTCTGCCATTTTTGAGACCTTTTCCTGGCAATTGTGTTAACAGAGCTTCTGCTGTATGTTTTCTGCCAAGACTTTGCTTTTTTATAGATAGCATGGCAAGATATGGCATCATTCATTCAGGCGTACTATGTCCTTAGTGGGGCTCCTGGGGATTTTCTCACCTTGTTTTCTTGACATTGTTTTGAGGTGATAGTCTCACTACCCATTCTTATGGGTTTTTCTGGGTGTCTTGGATGTTTCTGAGCAAGTAAGTTGGTTGGATTTAACCCAATATCTACTGATAAGCTCATCTAGAGGATGATACAACCATTTGTGCTCAATCATTCCAGGATGGAGCTTGAGCCATAGTTGGTGATCCATGGCTAAGAATGGTTTAGGGAGTGCTTTCATTTTGTGCTCTACTCCCAAAACATTCGGTGATTAATTGAAAGACCTACCTTCATGGTGCATACTTCAACTAATTAAACTGGGTCCTTTGAATTGAGTAGCTCCCTAGTGGTCACACCTCTGCTCTCCTTGAGGCAGGGTGGGTCGCATTCTGAGTGATGCATACCAAATTTGTTAGACTAATTTACATTAGGCGAGTCTTTCTTTTCTTTTTTTTTTCCTTAAAAAATGTCAATGCTGACTGGTGCTTGCCAGGTTATGCTGGTGTTTACGCAAAATCGAATGCTACAACACAAATAACAAATCCTACAAGTGATCCACTTCACTATGGAAGATTAAGATTAGCGGGTTCCAATTAAAGTAGTCATTTTCATATAGTTTCAGTTGATGTGATTGCTCAACCAAAGAAGCATCATCTTTGGTAATGGCTGAGAGAAACATGAAAGCGCGTATGAAGTAAATAATTGTACTGAAGTATGTCTACATTAAGTGGATTACAAATATTTTTTTCAGAAGCAAATACTTATGTAGTGGATTGAGAAGACTATTTTTTGCTTTTATATATATATATAAAGCAATTGAGGAGTGAGAAGCATATTTCGGGGCATCACCCAAAATGATATGATATATTGAATTTGTATTTACCTATCGACTCTTGATTGAT
Source organism: Elaeis guineensis (assembly GCF_000442705.2). Taxonomy (NCBI): domain Eukaryota; kingdom Viridiplantae; phylum Streptophyta; class Magnoliopsida; order Arecales; family Arecaceae; genus Elaeis; species Elaeis guineensis. The sequence goes on from NC_025997.2 coordinate 15,043,696, forward strand.
CACATGTAGTCGATAGTCCTTATGCGTACACTATCTCTAGTTATTTATCTTTTTTCCCCTTTAATTTCTGTTGTTCTTGGTAAGGATCTACCAAACCAATGATTGACTGATGGCCTCCAAGACCATCCCTGCCATTAGTTATCACCACATCTTTATCGTGACCCTCCACTCTGGTAGCAAATTAATAACTACAACTAAAACATGTTATGTATGATCTCTTAATTTCAAAGAATGCAGTACTCCCCCTTTTCTTTCCTTTTTCTCTTTTGATTGGAAGTGGAATGCAATACTTTGAACAACCATACCCAGGAGGATTAAAAAATGTTGATTGGTTTTCATCTTACAAAGACTTCTTTGGAAAAGTCGACTACTGATTTAAAATGTCCAAATAAAAGCCATTATATATATATATATTCAGAGGAGTGGGGTTGGGGGTGTTGGGGTTTCAGATATATGGAAGTGATTAAACTATTCTAGGAGTGAAGAGTTCATGGCATGGGATAACTAGACCTGTCAGTTAGTGGAGATAATCACAAAGCTACACACATAAAAACACTGTTTTTGAACTCGATAACATAAAATGACATGCATGCATATATAACGAACATGAACATACAAAACGAACGACTTGAGATTTCCTCCTAAGCTCTCGAAATATTATAGCAAAAACTATGTAGACATCAAAACCATAGGAAAAAACTCTTCGCATACAAGTAATAATTTCTTAGTCCACCATCACAAATACTATCATTTAAGAGATTAGTTCATGTGATACCTGAATTTGGTTGGATTCATTCTTGATATTGTACTGGTTCTCTGGGACATGGAGGGGTTGGTGTGGAGGAGGAGGTACTCCACCTCTCCGGAGTCTCCATTCTGCCCAATGGCCTTGCTCCCATATCCAAGTGGATTCGGAGGCCCTGCTCGTTGCTTCTCGACAGCCGGCAGAGAGAAGAAATCTAATGCAATGGTCTCCATTTGCGAGATAACGGCGGCAGGCACTCCATGGTTGATCACTTTAAAGAAACCAGACTCCTTGCAGGCCTTCACAATGAGCTCGGAGATGAGGCCTCTATGACCGGAGAGGTCGACGATCGGGATGGAAAGCGACCGGATGTGATCACCATGCACAGGACTCAAAGAAGCCACTACCATGGCTAGCTAAGGGCTGCTTCTCTTTATGTTTGTGTACCTATAGGAGTTAGAATTAGAGAGGGTGGCTTGGTTAGAAGAGAGAAGATACTACAGCAAGATAAAAGAGGAGGAGGGCAACGGTATCCTGAGGTGTGAGGGAGGAGGGTGGTGTGGATATTTAATAGGTGTGTATGTGTGGGAAATCATGTACTGAAGGCGGTTGTTAACCACAAACCGAAGAGTCATGCATTGCACACGAGAACCTTTGACCATATTTGCTTCTCTTCGCTTGGTTTATATTCTTTACTCGTACTAATATTTTTTAAGGGACAGAGTGGGGGAGAGTCTCCAAATTTTGTTCGGATCATGAAATATAGTAACGGTAGAATCTGAATCCAGGGATCTCGTACCAATACCAAGAAATTTTATACCACATGGGCGAACTAGCATGCTCCATGGTAGATCTATTTTACTAATTTCATTTTTTACTATTCATTATCTCACTAAATCTCTTAATAAACGTTCCTTATTATCTTTGAATTTTATGTACGGGTGTCCCGGATTGCCTGCCACTACATGAACTAGCAGTGATAGAATTAAAAATTAATGAAATTTAAAAAGATTCTCCTTAGAAGGATTGTTCTTTCACGCAAATCAATTATTGGATCATCCACATGCACATATCTTAAAGTGCATCACATTCTGTCATTCATCCACATGCAAATACCTTTTAAGTGACTAATGGATGATCCAATGATGGATTCGTATGAAGGTGAATCCTCCTTTTTGATGAAAGGTACAACTCCAACCCGGAGTGGGAAGCTTAATCGGCACAACTATTTCAAAAAAATCTATCATGCATTCCTAAATAGTCTATTGCTATTAGCCTTGCCTGCTTGATCTTTGTTTGTGTTATGGACAAAGAACTCTCAAAAACAGTAAAATGAATTAAAATATATTTCCAGATACAAATTTGAATAACTCATTCCCTATGTATAACTTTAGCTATTACTTTGTTTTTCTATTACCGAAGCCTTTAAGCATTACCATGCAATGGCATCTGGTGTAGACTTGCATGTTTGATCTACGTAATTGGCAACCTAGCTACACGAATGTTGTTAAAATAATAAGAGAATTATTATGATCTTTACACATGCACTCAAAAAATGAAGGACTCTCTCTCTCTCTCTCTCTCTCTCTCTCTTTATATATATATATATATATATATATGAAATTGAGGCTACGACGCATAAACTATAGGCCTTGAGCTGTTAAGAAGTTGTGGATCCGTGTTTGTGCTTGTGGTCCTCTATCGCAAGCCAAGGGTCGTGGTCCGTTGCTATCGTGGACTTCTCCAAATGCAGGACGACTTTGTTGGCCCGTGGGTCCCGCTGGTGGTGTAACATTTTTTTTTAATTCGGCGGTGTTCACACGTGAAATTCACCTGACCGGGTCAAGCATTAATTCCGGTTCGACCACCAACGCTACGTATTTGGTAACCGGATCGGACCAACCAGACCGGCTTGGAATTGAAATGTGATTCTGTTACTCAGGGGGATCGACAGATTTTGTCAAAGATAGGATAGGGCTGGTTGATCCGACAATCATTTGATCCATTTTTTCCTTGAATGGTCTTTTCAAAAAATAAAATGTCTTAAATTTTTTTTTTCAAATTATACAATGTAATTGATCTAATTTTCTTTCTAGATTTAATATATCTTTTCAATTGCAATCACGTTGAATGTACGTTTAGGAGCCCCGACCATTTTCTTACTCAAAAACTAACAAAATATATATTCTTGTGGAGAGCAATAAGTGGCTGGGCTCAATAGATGCATGAGTATGTCATCGATGTCTGAATCAGGAAGAATAGATGATAGTGAGATCCACTAGCTTGACTTTGAAGAATTTTTATTAATGAAATGCTACATTCTCGAAATAGAGAACGGCAACTACATGATTGCAAAAAGTTAATGGACTGATGAAAATAATAAAACTACTGATCATTCATTGACTGGTGAAAAGTTTTTGCTCTACATTATAATTTAGTATTTATATATCCTCTCTTTGATCACTAGATAGCTGTCTCTCTCCAGCACCGGTGCTTGTCATCTTTAACTAACACCATTTTGATTAATTTCTCTCAATGTTAGCACAAATCAATTTTAGCCTTCGAACATTTTTATCTCCACTTCTCATATCCCAATCTTTCAATAACCACTTCAACTATTCAGGTTTTCACCATATATATATATATATCAAGCCAATGACTTTTTTGGACGATATAAACAAGATGGAGCAGATGGTACTCTTAGACAATCACACTTGGTTTCTCAAGCAGGCCGTATTTGCGAGCAGCCTATGTTTCACCACAACTTATCTACCACAGTTGGTCTCCACTTCGAGTGACTCACCATTCAGTTTATTCCAAATGTTGCTCATTCAACCTACCTTAGATAATGCTACATGGTAAGTTGATGGGCCTCCAGATTTATATCATTTATTTTCATATTTTGTCCTTTTACAATTATTCGGCCTCCCTCAAACCATCCCACGTGGCCTCATCTTAGAGGATCTCTATACCTGAGATTAAGATGTGGTGTAAGTAGGCCAGTTATCCCATTCTTTGACTCCGATTGATGGCCTCTGCACTTATCCTGACAAATCAGACATTATGCTCCGCATGTCTATTGTATTCTGGCATATCAATCTTAATTTACCAAGGATGAAGCCTCTCTTATCATTACTCAGCTTCTAGTTTCACTGTGTAGCAAATATCTAATCAACCTTTAGGTTTCCACTATGGTGGTGTAAACATATAGTATAAAGTTGGTCGCTTATATGTTAATTTGGTTTTAGAATTTTGTTGGTCCTCCAGCTCCAGATTTTAATTGCCTAGTTAATAAAAATTGGTGCAGTGCTACAACTATACCATGTAAATATGTTATAGAGTTAAACAGAATCACTACTTCTTTCAATAAAAGAAGTGAATACAGAATGAATGAGGGGGCCACGACATAATCAGGGTTCGTTGGCGGCTGGAAAATAAGCCCCCAATTCTGCTGCACTCCATATCAGTGCGACACCGATGTTTGGCCACATGAGATAGCGATGTGGGAACATGGAATATTGGTCCCAGGGCATGGGTGGGGGATTACGGTGGGCTCTGGCATGTAGGTGGCACATGCCCATCAGCCTGCCATGCTATGTTGGTCTGCTGAAGCTGAACCAAACTACAATTTCTTGGTTGTTAACATCTGTCATTTTTGGTCTCATTCATGACAGTGTTTGCCTAACTGTTTTATCCCAGGTTTGCTCTTTGGAAATCCTGACACGCACTCATATCATCATAAATTGATTGTTTTAATTCTTATAAAGTTTTTAAAAACTACTTAATTTATTTTTGAAATATAGTTTAATCGATACCTTTTAGCATCTATTTGAATTTTCCAATGAGATTAGATGGAAAATTCTATAGGATTCCTAGACTACATCTGTACAACCAGTAAGATCACATACTGAAGGCTGGATTGGATTTGTATTTATAAAATATCTAGAAATAATTTTGGAGTAGATCGGCCTGAATCCCATAAAATAACACTGGGATTCTTTTTTTTTTTTTTTTCTATGAGATTCGGGGCCGACTAACTTCAAAACTTGGATATTTCGTTTAGCTCATCTTGTAGTCTATGATCTTTGTTGAATGTACTAATCCAATTCATATATTCTATAAGATTTTCAGTCCACTTTTATAGAAAAGTCCGAATAGTTCTCCAGTCTTTTATATATTTCTCGAGAACATTTTTCGGGTCTGGCACAGAGTAACGTATAACTTCTAATACCAATATATGTTCCTGGTTTCTTATAAGCATTTGGTGTAATGCTTGCGTTTTGGTATTTGGGAGGTGAATCACGACACGCTGCATTCTTCTAAGATGATCTAGGTCTAAACTTATGGTACAAGAAGGTAGAATAGTATTTTCGGCCCCTCCAAATCAAATTAAGAATCAAGATGAAGCCTTTTCGAACTTAGTCCAACTTCTTTGTTAAATTCTAATAAATTGATAGACGTAGACTGAAAACGCTACCAGAGCTCCGTAGAGAAGGGGTAATTGCCATTCAGAATTCTGGGGTTTGCTTTGCCGTGCAAGACCGCAACGCCAACTATGACACTGATGGCAGTCTCTATCAACAAGAAAAAAGAAGAGAATTTGGTGATGAAAGCCACCTCTAAACCCTCAACTCAAAGCTGTACAGTCTCTTTTCTCATTAGCCCCCCATCCACCATCCACTTGGACCATTTCTTATGCAAAACTCCTGCACCAACCCCTCCTGTTATATTAACATTGAAATTAAAATTACATGTTGTTACCTTCAAAACACAACCACCCATTATATTTATGACAAAATGAGAGCAAAAGAATTGCTCAATGTTTGTATATTTCTATTCACCACCGCCACAATCTTCTTGTTCTAATACCACGCAACTTCTATTTTATACAAAATGTAAGCTAAGTATAAGAATCTTAATTATATGACGTCCATTTCTTATGTCGAACATCGTTATTATACCCATCGTCATGCCTCCGGATTGCCATACTTGGAGGTTATGGCAAGCTGCCCATTCCTTTCAATGTCTTAATCAATGATATATTCCTATGAAGCCAATTAGGCCTCAATTTGCACTGTGGTTGATGCATTATGGAGAACAACAATATCATCTATGATAACTTGGTTCCTTGACAACATGACCTGCTAAACAAAATGAGTTTAAATAAAGAAATGTTGATATTGATTGGGGAACCAGGGGCCACCTAAATTGACTTTTAAACACAAGGTTATCAGCCAAAAAAAAAAATGAAGACCAGGTTTGTTGGATTTTGTTCTAGAAGCAATTGTTGGCTGACACATTATTATTTCCAGGATCTAAATTTGTACTTGTAATATTTTCATTATAAATAAAGGGCTTTTTCTTTCCAATCATGCTTATGTGTCCATGATTTATCCTAAAAATTAACAAAGATGATTGTTGTATATTCTTAAAGATGAGACATATATTAATTAGAGGTTAATTTTTAAATGCTCCCAATCAAGGATCATCACGGAGGACAGTGATCAATCTATTTAGATCGGTAAACAGTTCATCTCCTTGTGGGCAGATGATTTGGATCTGCAGTGTAGAGACACTGGGTGAAGGTGCAGATGGTTGTTAGAGAACAACTTGCACTGAGCGTGACCAACACGAGAACCACATAGATGTCTACTCACTCATCAGTGATCTTCTCGATGCTGCAGGGTATAAGTGGTCCTTTGACCTACGGTTATATTGGCTATTCGCAGCGAGGCTACTGAGTTTGACTGCACGTTCCTTGGTCCCTAGCCATTCGGATCCTTGCTGTGTATGTTGGTTCAGTAGGTTCAGGTTCGCTGTTTGGAGTAGGATGCACTTAGATAGAATTTATCGACCTTGGTAGAAAAGGAGAATCTATGTGATTTGCGAGATTGAGTTCAAAAGTCTTTGGCCAAAACAAGTATAATACTGGAAAAGAGTTTTCATGGATTCACAAACGAACTCGAGTCGAGCCAATCTTACATAAGACTGACGATGGGATTTGAGGAGTTCTCTATGACCTCCATCAAGTCGGGACTCACGATAGAAAGACTAAATCATACGATAACTGACCTAGGGAGGGGTTCATTTTTTTATTCTACTGGTCGCCACTACATACTGCTAGGTATCACTGATGGATTGTGAGACTCATCGGGCGTCATCTTGATGATCGATGACCCTCGAAGAGTAGAATTGAAAATATTCTAATCCATCGAAAAGAGTTTCGATGATATTGTGATAGAGATCACAATATATCTCACTACCAGATAGAATAAATATATGGGATCACACATTAAGGGATTTAATCTCGAATTTGCCAATTGGGCTTATAAGTTTCAATTGGGTTAAGATTTATTTGAAACTCTATTAGGTTTATGAAAATCATGCTAGCACATGGTTAAATCTAATTCTTCTCGGAACTTTGATTTGATCCAGTCCATAGCCTTGAACATAACCTAAATTCATTTGGTTTAATTGAGCTCTTAATTATAAGTCCAAAGGATTTAATTAAGTTAATTAGTTGACATAATTATCCTAATATTATCTCTTCATATCTCCTAATTATCTCTAAATATGCATGTGGAATAGTTGAAAAATGGGTGGCGTAATTTTTTTTTTTAAAAATTATTGAGCACCATATCCTAGAGGGCCCACCCCCTCTTATATGTCATGGCGTGAAGGAGAGAGGGTGGGGTCCATGCCCCATCTCTTATGACTGAGATCCCTTTGTGGGGCCCGAGAGTTGGCATCCCAACCACCTGATATGTATTCAATGGATGGCTATTGTACATGCTTAAAAGGACGATTAATTACCTTTTATATCTGATTTTATTTGACATAAATCATATTTAAAAGGTAATGATTCTTGTGAGATAAGGATCTACCTTTTTAAGATGACAGGTCGCTAATATGTGTCAGGCTTATGTTATTTAAAGGGAGGTCTCTAGAATTTCTTAGTATTAATTTTTCATCAAGAAAACCTTCCCTCTCTCCATCTCCATGCCTCCTCTCTTCATATTCTTCCTTTCCGTGCCCAAAGGTTGGGTGTTCTCTCTTCCACACGCTAGAAGAGTTCTGGTGACTTAGAAATCAAGATCGAGGAGAAGAAGAAGAAGGCTGCAGATTAAGGAGTTGATCTCTCAGTTAAGCCTCAAGGCCAAGGTTCTTTTGAGAAGAAGAATCTTCTACGAGAAGAAAAGTTTGAGATTGATCCCGATGGATACCTGTAAAGCCGGACATGAGTGCGGCTCCATCTTCTACGAATCCGAGATCATCTAAAGCGGTGAATTTTTATCCACACAAAGTAATGAGATATAATCTCTATTTTTCTTAAATTTCATATTAATTATATGTGCTTTCTTCTAGACTTGGGTAGTTTAGATCTGCTATCTTACATGTGAGATTAAAAGTTTGATTCGATTTATTTTTATCGTATATTTTTAAAAATTTAAAATCTACACATACTGTCTACCTATTTTCTATCAATTATCAACCAATTTTTTTTTTTTCCTGAGACATTGCATAAAAGACATTACTATGATCAGCATAAGTGTGATTTAATAATTGTAGCAGTCTATATTTTTGCAGACAACTCATTGAAGTCTACACGCTCATCTAATCAGTAATAGTGGGATTGCAAGGTACAATGACGCTTGCCTTTCCTTAGGGCAAAAAAAAAAAAAAAAAGTACGTCCTGTGTCACAAAATTCTCAGATTATGAGAAGGGAAGTAGCATTTCCAGCACAAATCCTCAAATCTGACGGGAAATAAAGCAGTATTGAAGCGGTTTCTTGGCACCTAGATGTCAAGATTAGAAATTGAGAAGGCTTCTTTTGTCGCCTATAATTACAGCATGTTGCCGGAATTAGGGGGTACCAGGTAATCGAGCCTCCATAAAATTACAGATTAAAAAATAAATAAATTTGATTACTTTTAAGGATTGGAGGAGAATTATTATGTGACAGGACGCATGGAAGCTTCTATGTGGAAAGTGACATGTTAAGTATGAATTTTCTCAAATAATGCCAGCCAAAATTATTTTCCATGTGCTTCAGAAAAAAAAAAAAAAATCATTTCCCAGGCTAATATTTCCATTATACTTCTTAAGTGGGAAAAATATGGTTCAAGCACGCGTACGTATGTTGTATATGCAACATAAATTTTTTTGCAACATAAAAAGCATCTATTAGAAAAAAAAATTAAATATTTAAAAGAAAGCAAAAAAAATATAATATGTTGATTTTTTCTTTAAATATACTATATTAGCTGTCAGTCATCTATTTCAAAATTTTCTAAAATATCTCCTCCCAATCTACGCCTGTTGTACTCATTCCTTTTTTTTTTTTTATTGTATCTCTTGTTAAGATTTATTTTATTAGTAAATTTTGAGCCATTAACTTTAGAAATGAAATTGTTGTTAATTTATTGAGGAATAAAAATTGTTGCAAAAAACTTAAATTACCTAATACAATTTTGCAATAAGTTAACCTCCTATTAAAAATCAAGCCATTGTTGAAAATAATAGGGCATTATCCTTAATGAATGCATTGCAGCAATTTAACAATCAGGCCATTTTATTATTATTATTATTATTTTTTTTTTTTTTATTTTATTTTATTATTATTATTATTATTTAATTTGAAAAAGCTCGATTGTATAGAATAAGTAGGTCACTAACATCCAACACCCACTTGATGGATACAATAAGTTGGCACTTTTTTTTTTAATGTTCTCCAAGCTCCCGATCAAAAGTCTTGTAACTCTAAGAAACTATGATGCATTCAACATACTATATTCTCAGATATTGAGGGTGTATTTAATTTACAATCAAAATAAAAATCAAAAATGAATAAAATTAGAATAATCATATTTTTAACATATTTGACTCGTATTTGAATCAAAATTAAAATATTTTTAAATAATTTTATAAAAATAATTAAATAAAAAGATATTTATGAAAAATATTTTTTAAAATAATTATGATGGAATGAGATTTGAATAATGAGATAAAATAGAATTGAATTTTAAAAATTATTATATTCTCATTCTTCATGAAATGAGAAGAGTAATAGAACTCTCTCCAACGAAGCAGCAGGGCACGTGGTTTGCATTACAACCCTCTTTTGGTCCTATTAATCCTTCTCTTTCTCATGGATCAAGTTAGATAGTTGCAGCAATATTACTGTGCACCACTGTTACAATCAAGGACTCATAGTTTAGCACATAGTTTAGCATATGAGATATTGTCTAGGATGGTCTCTTTCTGTATAAGTCGGAGTTCTTTTTTTTCTAGTACAATAAAGGAGTGAGGGGGGGGATCAGCATAACTATCCTCTTTGGCATGACCATGAGCCCTCATTCCAATGGAGAATGTTTATACATGGGGCCGACAAACACTCAACCCATTCCCCACCACGCATGGAGCCCTATGGCCACCATGTCGGGTGAGTACGTCATCCCAGTACCATCCAAACGTCAGAGGTCCAATCATCATCCCACGCCTTAGACATCCATATATTCAGAGAAAATCCTTTCATTTAATCGACTCCGCATAGGCTCGAATCTGGAGGTGAGATATGGGATTTAAAGCTTGTATCAACTAAGCTACCACTTGCGTGGTAGAGTTTTTTTGATTCACAATCAATATGAGACTAACGATATCCTCTCTTCTATATAATAATAATAATAATAATAATAATAATAATAATAATAATAATAATAATAATAATAATAAATAAAATATTTGCATACTTTCATACGGAACCATTCGATAGTTTTGTTCCTAGAAGCAATGTGATTAATGATGCTACATTCATGTATGGACATTGACGGGGGACAAGGAGATGATGGCCCTTCACACAACCATGGGTGAGATGAGGAGCTTTTGGTAATTGGGATATCCATCCTTCACCTCTATGTTTTGGTATATCATCACCAGATGTGATATGATGATGGATGATTAAATACTAGATGATTATATATATATTATTAAATATCATGAAATAAACCCTATGTATACCATATATAGCATGTATAAATAATTACTTACTTATAAATTAATTGATTAAACATTCTGCATTCACAACTCCTCACATAAACATGTAGTAATAATATTATTTATTTATTTATTTATTATTATTATTATTATTATTATTATTATTATTATTATAGGTATCTATTTTGATTAAGTTATTAAAATGATATTATGATAATATTATATATAATCGAACTTGGTTAGACTTAGTCAATTTTGACCATCAATATTAGGGCTGTCCATTAGAAATGATTTAGCCCATCAAAATAAAATGAGAAAAAAAAAAGTATGAAAAGTTTAGCATCCATACCAATTAACTATATTTGCCTATAGAAATAAAATAGGCATCTAATAAATAAATAAAAAGTATCCATACTATTTAACTAAATCAGTCAATACAAATAAAATAGGCATCTAATGATAGGCATCTATAGAAAGAGACAAGGAAGATTTTTTTTTTTCCCAACTTATTGATTGGGGATATTTTTGTCCCAAAATAACTTCAGCATATCATCAATATTTAGTCATGTACTATCACTTGAAGTACATATGGTCATAGCATCTCTACATAATGTAGTGATGCAATCACTAAATTTATCATTGGATCCTTCAACACTGGATGAGATGTTGTAATGTCAAACAAAATGATCACATCATCTAACTCATATCACTGGGATGATGTGAAATATCATCCTTATCAAACAGCATAAGATAATACGAGGGATGATGGTGAGGTTGATTTTAGTGATTTGCCACTTTTTGGATCCATCATTAATACAAACTATCAATTGTTGGACTGACACTTGCACAACCCATTTACATAAAAGAAAAAAATAAAATTCTTATTGCACCGTACGTGGTGCAGAAGAGTTGCACCATGCACGGTGATTGACACGAAACCCCCCCATTCATGGTGACCAATCACCGCACGCGGTGCTAAATTTCTACACCGCACGTGGTGCACAAAGAATCGCTTAAGAAAAAAATGTCACATGCATGGCCCATGAAAGAGTTCCAATAGTACCATAAATGAAAATTATGTACTATATTTTGGAAATAAAATTCATAAAATTTATTTTATTTTAATTTTTTTAATGACTATATTACCTCATTATTTATGCATTTATATATATTATTATGCATCTACTGCAAATAAGAATACATTGACTAAGCTGGAGCTGAACACATGTATCTGTTTGAGAAAAAAATATAATGATCTAGCAAAATCTAAAATAGATAGTATTATGGTGTAAGAGGGCTTCTTTAGTCCTACATCGGTTAGAGTCAAGAGAGAGTATGACTTATATAGATTAAAATCTTCTCTTCCATGTAAGGCATCTTTTAAAGGACAAAATCGTGAGGCTCTAAATGACCAAGGTCACTGAAGCCTAAAGATGGTCATGAGCCAAAGCGAACAATACCTTATGTATGCGGAGATCCGACCCCTTGACCCATAACCGTAATATTGGCACCATTTGTGGGAAGCCTCCTATCCACACATACTTCCTCTTGATTGGGGGCTGTGTTGTGGTATAGAGAAGGCTTCTTTAGTCCCACATCGGTTAGAGTCAAGAAAAATATGGCTTATATAGATTAGAATCTTCTCTCCCATGTGAGGCATCTTTTAAAGGACAAAATCGTGAGGCTCTAAATAACCAAGGTCCACTAAAGCCTAAGGCCCACTGAAGCCAAAGATGGTCATGAGCCAAAGCGGACAATACCTCACATATGCGGAGATCCGACCCCTTGACCTATAACTGCAACAGATAGTATTACGACCAACTCCCTGTCGTCTGTCACTGGTGAAAAGTACTGTAAAATCAAGTCCTCACAGATCGGAGTTGTGTCCGACGGAGACCCTCCGATGCTTAAGTCAGAGACAGGATTGGTGAACAATGATAAGAATATAAAATGTAGCAGAGTCTCAGCCAGAATTGTCCTTACCCGTGCTGCTCGTTTACCTCTTATTTTATAAATAATTCTAATGTAATCGTCGAGCACGTGGTCCCACTTTTTATACCGCTAAATAATCGAGCTATAATTATAGAGTTAGTGGGTCATTTATTCTCACTAATGGCCGTGATACGTAGTTGATAACCATTCAAAACGATTAGAGTATGTTGAACAGATAAGCCGACTGTATGTCGGTAATACTGATAAGTTGATAGAAGATCGAATGTCCATCGGCTGGTAATTCTGATATGCCGATAATCTTCGATCGGAAGTTAATTAAGTCATCTGTTGTTGGTCGATAATAGCCGACTCTTGATCGGTCAATCGATTATGAGTCGGCGTAATATGTTAATTCGACTGATGTAAAATCGAAGTCGGGAGTCGGTTGATTTGTCCCAACAGATAGTTTTTATAGAAACTACAAAAAAAATAGAAGCAACAGCAATAATATTATAAAAATAATTCATTTGCAAGAAAGAAATATCTTCTTACAAAATAGTTTCTAAAATTATGTGATATTTTTTGAGATTTTTCTAAGTCACATATATGTTGGCAATATATCAATATACTAAATTAATAATTTTATCAAATTATCATGTTTTTAGATAAATCATGAACAAACAATTTTTAGATTTTTTTTTAGAAAACTTTTTGCTCACTTTTCAATTGTAAAACCAAATTTTTGAAAGGATTCCATATAGCTTTGATTTAAGAAATATTTGTATAACGCCACCCCTTCACCTCCCCCCGACCCAGTTCCACCCTAAATAAATAAATAAAGTTTGTGGTGGATCTATTTTATGTTTTATGAGATTAGTTTATCTGATGGAGTTTCTTGCCCAACGTAACTGGCTTAACACAATTGGAGTGATTCATAAGGTTGGATCTTTTTTTAGATTAATTTTTTGATAATATAGAATTTTTTGGTGTAAAGTCTCCTGACGCCCCCATCATGTCAGACGTTACACTTGTGGTGTGAGTTATGTCGAGTAACAATTTTTTTTTCTTTTCATTTTCATTTTTTTTGGTGCTGGATTTTTTTTGAAGAATTATTGAATAATTAGTTATGATCATAAAATACATAATATCACATGAAATATTAATCTATTAGATATTATATTATATTAAAAATATCAATTTATAAATTAATTGATATTTTGATATAATTTAAATTTATTCTAATCTAGTTTTGTTAGAATTAATACATTTTTATTATAATTAATATGTTATTATTAATTATTTTATTATAATTATCATATTATTATATAATAATTAATAAATTATATAATAACTAATATATTATTATTTTTTATTTAATTATTTATTATTTATTATTATTATTATTATATTATTATAAATATTTATTATATATATAGTATTGGATTAATTTATTATTAAATAATAAATATTTTTATATTGAATAAATATTTTTAAATTAATATTGAAATATTGATCAATTTGTTGGTCAATTTGAATACACATGTGCAACTTGCATGATCATAATTGTTGAAGGTGTCGTGGGATCACATTAAATCTTAGATACCGTTGATCCTGCTCGGAAAAATAAGTCAATTTTTGGTGTGCTCTTCCCTATTGGCCAAAATAAGTAGCAAATGCCAATTCTACACATCTGTGCATTGGATAATTTCGAAGTAATTTCTCTATCCAAACAGGACTATGCAGACCTCATGTAAATACGTGACACACATATTTAGATTTTTCTCATAAGAAGCTAGCAGTCATATCAATTGGATACTATAATTAAAAATCAAAGATAATATAATTTTGCAATAACTGTGATTGTACTAAACAATACGAAAAGGGTAAGTTGAGGAATATCTGAACAATGGAATCGTTTTGTCCCTTCATTTTTGCAACTAAAATGGAGGATGGAAGTAAACTCCGATGGACACGAAGAAGGAAGAAAGACAAAAATTGGGAAGAAAAAGAAAATGTGTAAACGATTTTTACTTTTATCTTTCGATGCTGCAAAATAATATAACGCATCAAATACTAGATGGTAGATACGGTCCACGAGAAAATAATGATAATTGGTGCCTAAATGAAGCTTTAAGAAAGAGGTATGTAACTACAAATGAAATGGGCTTATCCTTTTTGGTTGGGGTGAAGAGATTTAGCTTCATGTGTTTAGCCTGGTGTGGTTCGAATGACAGAAATCTTGTGTTACGTGCTTTCCTTGGGTTAGAAGTCCTAAACAATTGATATAAGAGTGGGCTGAAAAAAATGGGCAGTACATGGGCCAGGATGAGTCTAATGTGTGTGTGTGTGTGTGTGAGTGAAAGAATGGGAAACCAGCACTAAAAATTGAAAACTGTGTTATATTGGCCCGCTTCATTAACATTTAGATGGTAAAAGATAAAATCTGGTGTTCAAAAGTATATTGGATTGATGAGAATTCGTATAAATCATTAAGAGCCTCCTCAGGTGTTGTTAGTGAGTCCAAAGGTTCAAAAACCATGAATCCAACGATTAATTTCTATGAAATTGGTTTATTACACTTGCAGCCATAATTGGCATAAATCTGTCCTAAAAGAATTAATATTGCTTTGGGGGGAAAAATGCAAAAAGAAAGAAAGAAAGAAAGAAAGGAGGAAAAGAAGGAAACCAGAAGCTAAAATCACAAGAAAATGACTTCATAAGTATGGGTTCATCTTTGAAACATGGCACAGGTCAGCTTAAGTCATGAACCTAATCGGTGCTGCATGTCAATTGAGCCTATCCGGAGGAGCTTTTTGGCGAGCTGCTATTCTAGCTGCCGAACATGCCAACTTAGTTGTTTAGTGGCCTGCAATTTGATCCGCAGTCTAGATTAACTTGTATCTAGCTTAATTGAGCAACAGAGCTCTCCTGAGGACATGTCCTTCTCTTTACCCTCTCCTCTCTCATTGTTGGCGACTGCTGAAAAAGCCACCAACACCAAGATTTGGGTTTTCTTTCCTGCGAAAGAATGATTGATTTTTTTTTCGTGACATTAACCTTGGGGACTCATCTTATATAGCTCTTAAAGCACCATAACTTTTTTTTTCCATCCATTTGCAAAAATCTTAAGGCAGTCGTCAGTAATCCAATTGATTTTGCAAAAAAAAAAAAAAAGATGAATCATTCTTTTGCACCAAAGATACAACCCGACCCCCGACACCGACCAGTTGAAGGTAGTCCCCCAACCCCAATTCCTCTCTCTTTTCTATCCAAAGAGGGAGATGGAGCTAATGTAGCAAACTACTAGAAACTCAAATTACATTAATTACAAATTAATTTTACAATACAGTTTTATGTACGTGCGCCAAACAGACTCAAAGTTGGGCCACACCCAAGGATTGATATAAAAAAAAAATTTATGCATTGCAATGGTGCAAAACACACGTGCCATCCGTGATGATCGGCTCACGCAAGAATCGGAAGAAAATTTTTTTTTTTCATATATCGTCTCCAATCCTGCCCATGAACCAATCATCATGGATGACCCTCCGTGGTGCACAAGGAATTTCTCTTGATGTAATGTAGTGAGGGAAATGGGCCGGCGGATGGCACGTGCTAAGGCATGATTCATGAGCTTTTTAGTTAGCCCAGCTGATCCACAAATTTTAGCCGGAATTTATCACCTGCACATCGATTGGTTAAAAATCACATCTCATCTTAAAGATAACATATTTAATTTAGTCTACATCGAGCAGAGGCTTTTTTTATGGAGCTCTACAATAATTGAGCTGAGCTTTAAATACCCAGTGGGAGCCAAGTAGTAGATTCTTACTTAGCTTAATTTTTTAAGTGTGAGATATGAACTACAGAGTGTAGCCAACTAGTTTTTTTATACTAACCTAGTCTTGAAAAATAAGCCTCATAGTAACCTTGCTAGCGGCGGTTTATCACTCAAAGCCGCTTATGACTGATGGATATGCAGCAGAGTGGGAACAAAATCCATCTACACCATGGAGAACTTAGGAGGGATATCTCCAATGCTAGGAGATATCTCTTTGGAACAAGAAAAAATGTTGTTAGAAGGATATTATATATAAAGCAGAGAATGACAAGCAGTGGAAAATGAAAGGTCCCATGCATCAGCCTATCTGCTTAGCCCAGGAGGTGATTCATATGAATTTCACATGAGAGGAAAAAAAAAAAATTCCCTTAAAAAAAGAAAAGAAATTAAGATAAGCTGCAGAAATTTAATGGATGACGTTGATGGCTAAGGCAATGTGGTTACGGATGGTGCACATAAATGGAGGCTGCTGCAAGTCTCATGACAATGTAGGCACCTTGAGAAACAAGTGGGATCCATGCATGAGATTGGCCATTATTTTTTAATGAAATAATCTACTTTGTCTAATCTAGATATGCATCAACCCAAAAACTGTTAGGATAATTAGTTGGCATCTCATTTTATAAATTTTTGCTTGTGAAGCAAGCAAGACATGCATAAGAAAGGATGGCTTCTAAACTCTCATTCTAACTTGGAAGAGGATATCGTAGGTCCCTTGTTCTTAAGCACCACAAACCCCTCCGGATGACCACCTGCGTCCAACTCGCAGCTTAGTGAGTCATATCCTTAATGATGATAGCTTCCAAATGTTTCACACTAATGCTTTTCATTGAAAAGTTTCGAGTGGGAAGCAATCATTCAAAGCTAAACAAATCAACATATTAGACGACCAAGGTTGGTGGGCAGCAAGAGGTGATGGACACCTCATAAATGCATCCAAAGGCCTTATTATAATAGAAAAGCTTTGTTGAATGAACGTTGATGTGCTGCTCGTAGTAGACAAGGTCTAGTGGCTTACAAAAGCAAAGGAAACAAAAGTGTGAATGCTAATCATGATGACCATAGCCTTTAAGCTCTAGAGCACCATGTGGACACCATCAAGACATGCATTAACCATTAGCATTTGCAGAAGACGTAGGCATTATTCCTTGCTTATTTTTTGTTCCTCGAGTTACATGAATGACCCTACCCACTGTGGGTTACTTTGAGAGCTTTAGTAGATGTATAGGGAGGCGTTTGATGATCTAATTGGGATCACTACAGTAATCTAAGATCATTGATGATCCAAAATTTTGGAATAATCTAATCTTTAGTAATCTAAGATCATAATGTTTGGTTGACATAGTGCAGTAATTAAAAATCTCGGATATGTATAAGTAATTTATTTGGTATGCTACAGGAATCCAAAATCACCGATCATATAATACTAAAAATATCTCTGACCATATAATACCATATCTCAAATGAAAAGAAAAAAATAATAAAGGAGAGATGGAAGAATAGAAAAATTCAAATTATCGTGATTGGGTTAGAAAATAAAATCATCGCTTCAAGTCATCCTCTCAACAAAGCTTTGAGAGTTAGGATTAAGGATTGGTGTAAAGAAAAGTTAGAAAAATATCTAAAAGATTTTTCCTCTTTCTAATCACCATAGTGAGAAAAGAAAGGATTTTTTTGTCTTTCGTAGAGATGACGCCCCAATTACTTACTCAGCATATGTAAAGAATATCACATACGCATGCGAAAAAATATCCGGCAAAAATATATAGGTTACTCTTTAAGAAGTGTCTCAATTACGAGGATATTTTGGTTAAAATATTTAATATAATATTACGTGATGGAGTGATTTTTGGATATCCATCTTCAAAAGTGGATTTCTTATCACCACGTTAGACGATGATTTGAAGAGTATGAGTGATTTGAAATCACGATCATATAGAATCATCGTGATACAACCAAACATGATGATCTCATCGTCTCCATCTATATCATCTTTAATTTTGGTGGATCATTCCATACCAAATGCCCTCTAGATGCAGTTAAGGATCATTTTTAGTGGATCTATGTAGGGGTAACGCTGGGACAATATTAGGCCGCTATGTCTAGCAAAATGGGTTTGAATGGTATAACTTGCGGAGCCTTTGTTACTATAGCTCTCGGTGTATGGATTGATATGGAGCATTCTTTAGACATTTTGAGAGATTCTTTATTCTAATCTTTTTGGATGTATTCATATTAGAACTGTATGAACCATCCATTCTACCAAAAAAAACAAAAAATGGTATTAAATAGTAAACAAGGTCAAGCAACAAGAAGCAGCAGCACTATGATCCAATGCAGTGCTTCTTAGAGGAATCTTAATTATCAGTCCTTAGTTGATTGATATGAATGTTCATCATGGTAGTGGAGTTAAATCTTGGTGTTGTTTAGACCATCAGCACTCATCATTTGGCCTCTATAAAATGATGGGTATGGTTGTCTCCGTGGATTTGTTCTACCAGATCCAAAGAATAATACTTTATATATGGCCACAATTACTGTAATAGAAAGAATTTTTCTCAAAGGGAGAACCGTATGCTAATTTGTTATTTCCAAGCCGATAGGGCATTTTGTTGGCACCTTGATATATAATTTGTTATTTGATGTTTGGTCTGATTTTAATTTAAGTATCTTGGACTTAAATCACATATCTGGAGTGTAAGCATCTCCTTTTCCATCTTATAACTTGATCATTTCTTTGGTCATTTTGCTTTAGGGGATTGCCATTCTTATTTGCAAAAGCTTAACATAAGAAATATCAACTAAACATACAATAAGTCAAATGGGGCACTAAATCCATACATATTATTATTACCATGCAACAAAGTCGATGACAATGTAATCTATGACTTGGCGGATGCATTTGGTTGAATGTGGGGTCAATTGACCCCCAAAAAAGTAAAAAACTATTAGGTACGTATATATATTAGTGAAAAAAATGAAAAATAATCTCACTAATTTTTTGAATTAATCACATATCTTATGTAACATTTTGAAAAAGTAAAAGATAAAAAAAAACATTAAAAGAATAGTTATTGTATATATTCTCTCTCTTTAATGACTTATATATTCTATCATTTTTTGCCTCTCCTGTCTCACATCACTTTGACTTCTCTCCCTCTTTTTCTCTTTTTTTTTTCTCTTTTTTATTAATTATTTTTGATTTATCCTTTAATATGCCATCCTAATCCCATCTATTCACCTCTTATATTTAAGTGCGCATATCCTCTGCTGTGATAGTACGTATCATCCATCGTATGATGGATGGCTGTATGGAGCATGACGGGATTGCACGATGTACAATGCATCCATGCATGACCTCATGTAGTCATCCATCATGCGATGGATGGTATGCATGCTACTCCTTTATAATATTTTATTCTAAAAAATATTTAAGATATTAACATCATCATTTTTTATAAATTTTATTATTTTTAAAATAATATATTTTTTTCATGACTCTTCATTTTTTTATTATATTGATCCATAAAATAAAATTTTTGGATCCACCACTAATTATGATGAACAAAACTTATATGTCGGTGCTTGAATATGTACATAGGAAATCACTATAGGATATCTATCCTAACACTAGTTGCTATAGAGACAAAAGAATAATGTTCTTGCCGTATTCAAGAATTATTAGTGTAACATAGCATGTGCTAATGTTTTGGCTTAGCATAATAATTTAAAATTTTTTCATCCAGATAGATTAATAGTACTATCAACTAGATAGCATCTTATATGACCAATCATACTGGATCAATATTATGGACTTCTTTTACTGATCTTTCTATTAAATTATTAAATATTTTATTTTCTAACTCTTATAGACGTATCTATTCATGTTCAACTTATTTTAATGCACCTGATTTATCCCAAAAAAATCCTCATTAATTTTTCTTGTCTCAACATTTCCTCTAACATTGTACCTAACTAATTGTTATAGTTGTTTACTATTTTTTTGATAAATAGCTTTCTCTTTGCAAATATAGTAAAAAAAATATTTCATGATGCACTACAAATAGAAAAATTGCAATTTTTATTTGTTGATGCTAGTTAAAAGTATTGATAATTTTTAAACCTTCCGCTCACCTGCTGATGCTTTTTAAAAGTATCAAAATTTAAGAAGGTGAAATGGCTCTTAATGATGCTCATAAATATATTAGATGAGATTTCAAGATGATGCTTATAAATATCATTAGAATTCAATAAAATAACCCCTCCACCTACCCTAAATCTCGTCTTCTTCCTCGATCCTCCTCCTCCTTCCAGTGCCTCCGTTGTCAAGCTTCTCCTTTAGTGCTAAATCTTCTTTTAGTATCTAAATCTCCGCTATTGCACCTCCATTCTTTGTCTTTATGACTTCTTCTCTTCTTTCGAGCATGGTGGACCACCTCCCATCATCAAGCATGAAATTTTGTTCTTTATTCATTTTATTTATACATTTCTGTTTCTTCATACTTTTTTTTTTAATTTATGATTTTGGGATTTTTAAAGGACCAATGAAGGAGAAATGGAGTTGGTGGAGATTGTGAGGTTTTGAAGATCAAATAGAGACTTTTTCTTTATATATATACACTCAAAGTGAGAGCTCCAATGATCATGAGTGATGATCTAGAGTTTTATATAATATCTTTTTCTTTTATTATGTGTTGAATCACCATATTTGGAGATATTTTTTCCTACAACCCCTGCTAGGGTTTCTCTCCACTTATTATGCCATAGAACTAGACTCCATACTATGATTCAAAGCCAGTGCTGGATTTTTTGGATTTTCTTCCTATGAGAAATTGCAAACATTACCCTAATGACTAGGTTGTTAGTTTTCTGAGAGTTGTCCCTTGCTGCTAATCTTGAGAACACTTAAGACCCCTCCTCTGCCATTGAGCTAAGAGCCTTCCTTATTGCTAAGTTGGAGAGCCATTTATTGTTGGCTTCTTGTCCTTTGCCACCAAGCTTGAAATCATCCCCTTATCCATTGCCATCGAGTACCTTTGATCATTCCCTTACACAGCCATTGCTACTGAATCTAAGAGTTATTTAGATCATATATGTCTGACTATTCATATTTGATTAAATTTTATTCTTGGATCTAAGAGCTTTTGATGGGGATCTTTTTGATCTAGTAAGGATATATCATTACTAGTATTAATCTCATACGGACTTTAGGAAAATACACTCCGATCAATTTTTTTTTTCTTTTTTTTTGTTTCTTGATTTGACCTGCAATTGAAAAAAATTTCATTGTACCACAACCCTTGATCCTAGCAGGCTATAGATTTTCATTTTTTTTATAATCTAATTGAACTGATTCTAGAGAAATTCTCACGATTAGTGTTCTAATTCTCTGATTTGATCTACAAAATTGTGGCAAATTTTTTTGATTTTGAAGTGAGTTGTAGTGTGCTTCAATCCTCTTTTAATTTGAGTTCTCTTCTAAATTGTTCATATTTTTGTCTGCTACTTGAAGATTGGGCTTAAGTTTCATTACGTGCATGTGTTGAAAAATTAGATAAAATGCATATATAGGTTGTGATAATCCGGCCCAATTGGACCCAAAACCAGCTCACAAAGCCCACCAGAAAAAAAAAAAAAAAAAACAAAGCAGGGAGGAAGACTCCCGATCGAAGTCTTCCTCTTCCCCGTCTCCGATCAAAAATCGGAGTCCTAGGGCCATTAAAAGACCCTAGGACGAGCTCTATAAGAACCCCCTCTTCTCCTCTAAGTGTAGATCCTTCGATCACCGACGATCGTCGGAGTTTTTCTCCGATTTTTTCGTTTGAAGCCGCGGCCCCTCGACCTGTGCTCGCCGCGATTTCTCGTCGGAAACCTCATCGAAGTCGAAGGTAAGCCCCGGCCCTCCTTCCTCTCTTCCTTCCCTCCTTCCCATGGCTTCGTGCACCCTCGTCGGCCGTCGGGATCGTTGGAAAAATTGATGAAAAAGCGAGACCCTATTCTGCCCTGTTCGGTCGAGCCATTTCCTCCTCTTTTCGGGCCACCGGCACCACCGTCCGTGGTGCCACACCCCTGTAGCATGACCCCCACCTCCCTACCTTCCTTCTCCGAGGGTTATGGCCGTCGGTGATCGGTCAATAACCGGAGAAATTCAAGAAAAGGGATCGGGTTCCCTGTTTTCCGATTTTTTTTATAAAACTCCTGCCGGCCGAGCCTCACTGTCGGCGATCTCTTGCCCCCACCATCGGCTGCCACTGTTGGACCTCCAGCCATACCGCAGTACCTCACCGGAGCACGAGCCACCAAGTTTTCCCCCGCCTCGTGTCCCTCCTCTGTTTCGGCCCAATGAAAGCCCGGGAAGAAGAAGAAGAAAAGAAAAGAAAAGAAAAAAAAAGGAAAAAGAAAAAGAAAAGAAAAGAAAATGCAAAATAGAAAAATAAAATAAATAAATAAATAATAAGAAAAGAGAATTTTTCTCTCTCCCCTCTTTTTCTCTCTTTCTCTCTCTTTCTCTCTCTCTATTGTCTCTCTCTAAAAAGAAAAAGAAAAAAAAAAGAAAAAGAAAAAAAAATATATATATATAATAAATAATATATATATATATGAGAGAAAGTTTTTCTCATCTCTCTCTTAAGTCTTTCTCTCTCTAGAATTAGACTTTCTCTCTCTACCTTCTCTCTATATTTTTTCTCTTAAATTTTCTTCTATTTTCTCTCTCTAGATCTTTCTCTCTCATTATGGATTTCGTCTCTCTAGGGTCATTCTCTCTCTCTGATTACATCACAGACCCTAGGATAAACTTGAGATGAAAATATGATGATCTGGGACTGCTTCGAAATTCGTGCAGTAGATCGGATCCCGATCCGATTCTTTTTCGAAATTGATAATATCGATCATGATAAATCCATATTAAGTCATCCTGATATAACCTCTGACGATCTCAATCATGATTGTCACTTTTAAAGGATACGAAGATTCTCTCTTCACTTTCTCTCTCTACTTTCTCTCTCATGACTGACTTTCTCTCTCTAAAAAAAGATCTATGAATCCTGTATCGAGTCATGCCTTCATCTTTTAGAAGCTTATATTGACTCTATCAAGATGATCTGAAGTTGCTTTGATATTCGTGCTGTATGTCAACCTCATCTGATCGTATCAAAGATCTTTCAAATTTATTATTAAAGAACCTATTAATTGATCTTGACTTTAATTCGATTTGTGCCTCACGATTTTTTGATCAAATCACTTGAATCTGACTCTCAGATCAAAGATCCTAAATTGCCCTGGTATCTGGATGGACCGACACCTCCGGACAACATCCTCTTTCCTTATGATTTAATCTTATTATATTTATGGAGTAGAAATTGATGATGATTTGATGTTTTAAATAGGATTAGCTGATTCTTCTAACAAAGCCTGAAGATCTTAGATGAAAGAGGTAAGTAGATCTTATGCTCCTTATTTATTTTTAAATGATCATGTTTTTATGCAAAAAATTGCTATTGATGAAATCATAATTTTTTATAAAATGAGGATCGGCATATGTGATATGAAAAAGCATATTTTATTATGAGCATTGATTTCATGAATATGTCTTATGAAAATAGCATGATTATGAAGCATGAATTTCATTGTTTTCCATCTATGTATATGTATGCTTTAAGAAAAAGATATAAAGATTTCAAAGGCTCTCAGATGGCTATGAATGAATCCCTTCGGGAAGGTCGACATCCGGAGCTAGCATCCACACGAAACATGGCCCTGCCAGCAGGTATAAAGTTGGCACATGAATTAAGAACTCTGTCGATTAAGAAACATGGCCCTGTCACGGATATAATAGTGATCTTAGCACGAATATCTGTGAGCAATGTTTTGAAACATGACATGAATACATGATGAAAATGATTTACGATTCATAATTATGAAATATACATGATTTATGCATGCATAATGAGCTTATAACTTGTTTTATTATATGCTCTATGAAATATTTATTTTTACAATAATTGTTATTTGCTAAATATTATTATCATAGAAAACTTATGCTTGATCCGGTAAGGAAGCGGAAGTCTACTTACTGAGCTAGCGTAGCTCATATTCTTTTTGTTTTCTTTTTGTTTGAACAGAAAAATAAGGTTAGGTTCGGCAAAAAGAATCCAAGCTTGAAGATCGGCATAGCAAGCTGAAAAAATTTGACAGCAGAAGTTTAATTTATTTTATAATCATGGATCTGTAGTTATTTAAGAATGTTGAGATTCGGATTAGTATTTGCTTTTAGATGTAGATGCTCTGAACCATATTGGTTCGATTATTTGATGAATAATAGAATTGAATCTTTTTATTTGACGATATTAGGTGATTATGATAGGATTGGCTTCGTGTTATCGTGGGCTCCATCCCTCGATAGCATGGCCGTGTTATATCCGAATTTGGGGCGTGACATTTTATGGTATCAGAGCTTAGATTTAAGATCATTGAGATTATAAAGTGATATTAAAACTTTATGTATGATCAATAGGATGTGACCGAGTGGAGTATAATGGATAACATCAGAGCTTAAGATTATGATCATTAAGGATGTGATAGAATGATATAAAGTTTAGATTATGATCACTAGAGAATATGACTTAAGTAGTATTTGAGCTTAAGGTTATCATTATTCGGATTGTGACTTTAGTGATATGTGAACTTGAGGCTAAGATCATGAGGAACATGATAGATATAAAAGAAAGGATTCAATAATTTGATTTCAAATCAATAGGTATTATGATAAAATTTATGCAAAATGGTATATGACGTCTATAATAAAATTGATGAGTTATATCTTAGATTTCAATTAGCAAGGTTGATCTGAGTACGAGAAGTGTTGACCCTAGAATGACGTGGGAGGTATTGATATATTATGTTAGGTATATTTGATGACATTGGAATGCTAAACCTATATGGATAAAGGACATGATAACTTTGCTATTTTGATGTTAATTTGTTGTAAAGAAAGTTGGTTTGGAAGTTGTCTAAATGATTGTAAGGTAAATCGAAGGTTAACTCAAATTAATTCTAGACATATTAGATTCTTGAGGGGTGGTGAAGCTTATGTAATAAGTTCAAACATAGAAGATGGATGAAGATTTAATTTTGATGTGCTATGCCTAAGAGATAGTAATGACAAGGAAACTTAAATTTTATCCTAAATTATATATGAAATCTGAAAGTTGGATCTAACTTTGATTGATTTAATATACAAAGATATTTTTGATAGACTTAGATAATTTGGTTAGTTGAGATCAGAGTGCGCAGCAAAAGTGTGGTGGTCTGAATTGATTAGAAATATTAATCCTTTAAATCTAAAGATATTATGAAATACGTTAGTTGTAAATAAGGAAGGATTTTACTGATAATAAATGGATGCTAGAGAGAAAATCTATCTGATCAAGGAGAGACTTAAAGCAGTATTGGATAGACAGAAGAGTTGGGCAGATAGAAAAAGAAGAGAATTAGAATTTTATTTTGATGATCATATTTTTTTTTCTAAAAATATCACCTACAAAAATGTCATGAGGTTTGGGAGACATGGCAAGCTGAGTCCGCGATATAATGGACCTTTTAAAATTTTAAATTAAGTAGGAGATGTTGCTTATGAACTAGCCTTACCACCAGATCAGTGTGATAAAGTATGAGCCATTGCAAGTTCACGAAGATCTAACCTATGAAGAATTTTTTCTCGAACTATTGATCGAAAAGAGCAAGTTCTAAGACGGCGTATCATTTCATATGTAAAGATTCATTAGAGTAATTATGAAGAGAGAGAGGCACTTGGGAGCTTGAAGATGATATGAAGACGAGATATCCATACTTATTTGAAAATGAAGGTATGTTAAATTTCGAGGACGAAATTTTTTTTAGGAGGATAGAATGTGATAATCCGGCCCAATTGGGCCCAAAACAGCCACAAAGCCCACCAGAAAAAAAAAAAAAAAATAGAGCAGGGAGGAAGACTCCCGATCGGAGTCTTCCTCTTCCCCGTCTCCGATCAAAAATCGGAGTCTAGGGCCATTAAAAGACCCTAGGATGAGCTCTATAAGAACCCCTCTTCTCCTCTAAGTGTAGATCCTTCGATCACCGACGATCGTCAGAGTTTTTCTCCGATTTTTCGTTTGAAGCCGCGGCCCCTCGACCTGTGCTCGCCGCGATTTCTCACCGAAACCTCACCGAAGTCGAAGGTAAGCCCCGGCCCTCCTTCTCTCTTCCTTCCCCTCCTTCCCATGGCTTCGTGCACCCTCGTCGGCCGTCGGGATCGTTGGAAAAATTGATGAAAAAGCGAGACCCTGTTCTGTCCTGTTCGGTCGAGCCATTTCCTCCTTTTTTCGGGCCACCGGCACCACCGCCTGTGGTGCCACACCCCTGTAGCATGACCCCCACCTCCCTACCTTCCTTCTCCGAGGGTTATGGCCGTCGGTGATCAGTCAATGACCGGAGAAATTCAAGAAAAGGGATCGGGTTCCCTGTTTTTCCGATTTTTTTTATAAAACTCCGCCGGCCGAGCCTCACTGTCGGCGATCTCTTGCCCCCGCCGTCGGCTGCCACTGTTGGACCTCCAGCCAAACCGCAGTACCTCACCGGAGCACGAGCCACCAAGTTTTCCCCCGCCTCGTGTCCCTCCTCTGTTTCGGCCCAATGAAAGCCTGGGAAGAAGAAGAAGAAAAGAAAAGAAAAAAAAAAAAAAGGAAAAAGAAAAAGAAAAAAGAAAAAGAAAAAGAAAAAGAAAGAAAAAAAATACAAAATAGAAAAATAAAATAAATAAATAAATAATAAGAAAAGAGAAAATTTTCCTCTCTCCTCTCTTTTTCCTCTTTCTCTCTCTTTTCTCTCTCTATTGTCTCTCTCTAAAAAGAAAAAGAAAAAAAAAATATATATATTATAATAAAAATATATATATATATATGAGAGAAAGTTTTTCTCATCTCTCTCTTAAGTCTTTTTCTCTCTAGAATTAGACTTTCTCTCTCTACCTTCTCTCTATATTTTCTCTCTCTAAATTTTTTTCTTATTTTCTCTCTCTAGACCTTTCTCTCTCATTATGGATTTCGTCTCTCTAGGGTCATTCTCTCTCTCTGATTACATCACAGACCCTAGGATAAACTTGAGATGAAAATATGATGATCTGGGACTGCTCCGAAATTCATGCAGTAGATCGGATCCCGATCCGATTCTTTTTCGAAATTGATAATATCGATCATGATAAATCCATATTAAGTCATCCTGATATAACCTCTGACGATCTCAATCATGATTGCCACTTTTAAAGGATACGAAGATTCTCTCTCCACTTTCTCTCTCTACTTTCTCTCTCATGACTGACTTTCTCTCTCTAAAAAAAGATCTATGAATCCTGTATCGAGTCATGCCTTCATCTTTTAGAAGCTTATATTGACTCTATCAAGATGATCTGAAGTTGCTTTGATATTCGTGATGTATGTCAACCTCATCTGATCGTATCAAAGATCTTTCAAATTTATTACTAAAGAACCCTATTGATTGATCTTGACTTTAATTCGACCTGTGCCTCACGATTTCTTGATCAAGTCACTTGAATCTGACTCTCAGATCAAAGATCCTAAATTGCCCTGGTATCTGGATGGACTGACACCTCCGGACAATAATCCTCTTTCCTTATGATTTAATCTTATTATATTTATGGAGTAAAAATTGATGATGATTTGATGTTTTAAATAGGATTAGCTGATTCTTCTAACAAAGCCTGAAGATCTTAGATGAAAGAGGTAAGTAGATCTTATGCTCCTTATTTATTTTTAAATGATCATGTTTTTATGCAAAGAATTGATATTGATGAAATCATAATTTTTCATAAAATGAGGATCGGCATATGTGATATGAAAAAGCATATTTTATTATGAGCATTGATTTCATGAATATGTCTTATAAAAATAGCATGATTATGAAGCATGAATTTTATTATTTTTCCATCTATGTATATGTATGCTTTAAGAAAAAGATATAAAGATTTCAAAGACTCTCAGATGGCTATGAATGAATCCCTTCGGGAAGGTCGACATCCGGAGCTAGCATCCACACGAAACATGGCCCTGCCAGCGGGTATAAAGTTGGCACATGAATTAAGAACTCTGTCGATTAAGAAACATGGCCCTGTCACGAGTATAATAGTGACCTTAGCACGAATATCTGTGAGCAATGTTTTGAAACATGATATGAATACATGATGAAAATGATTTACGATTCATAACTATGAAATATACATGATTTATGCATGCATGATGAGCTTATAACTTGTTTTATTATATGCTCTATGAAATATTTATTTTTGCAATAATTGTTATTTGCTAAATGATGCATTATCATAGAAAACTTATACTTGATCCGGTAAGGAAGCGGAAGTCTACTTACTGAGCTAGCATAGCTCATATTCTTTTTGTTTTCTTTTTGTTTGAACAGAGAAATAAGGTTAGGTTCGGCAAAAGAAATCCAAGCTTGAAGATCGGCATAGCAAGCTGAAAAAATTTGACAGCAGAAGTTTAATTTATTTTATAATCATGGATCTGTAGTTATTTAAGAATGTTGAGATTCGGGTTAGTACTTGCTTTTGGATGTAGATGCTCTGAACCATTATTGATTCGATTATTTGATGAATAATAGAATTGAATCTTTTTATTTGACAGATATTAGGTGATTATGATAGGATTGGCTTCGTGTTATCGTGGGCTCCATCCCTCGGTAGCATGGCCGTGTTATATCTCGGATTTGGGACGTGACATTTTATGGTATCAGAGCTTAGATTTAAGATCATTGAGATTATAAAGTGATATTAAAACTTTATGTATGATCAATAGGATATGACCGAGTGGAGTATAATGGATAACATCAGAGCTTAAGATTATGATCATTAAGGACGTGATAGAATGATATAAAGTTTAGATTATGATTACTAGAGAATATGACTTAAGTGGTATTTGAGCTTAAAGTTATCATTATTCGGGATTGTGACTTTAGTGATATGTGAACTTGAGGCTAAGATCATGAGGAACATGATAGATATAAAAGAAAGGATTCAATAATTTGATTTCAAATCAATAGGTATTATGATGAAATTTATGCAAAAGGGCATATGATGTCTATAATAAAATTGATGAGTTATATCTTAGATTTCAATTAGCAAGGCTGATCTGAGTACGAGAAGTGTTGACCCTAGAATGACGTGGGAGGTATTGATATATTATGTTAGATATATTTGATGACATTGGAATGCTAAACCTATATGGATAAAGGACATGATAACTTTGCTGATTTTGATGTTAATTTGTTGTAAAGAAAAGTTGGTTTGGAAGTTGTCTAAATGATTGTAAGGTAAATCGAAGGTTAACTCAAATTAATTCTAGACATATTAGATTCTTGAGGGGTGGTGAAGCTTATGTAATAAGTTCAAACATAGAAGGTGGATGAAGATTTAATTTTGATGTGCTATGCCTAAGAGACAAGGAAATCTTAAATTTTATCCTAAATTGTATATGAAATCTAAAAGTTGGATCTAACTTTGATTGATTTAATATACAAAGATATTTTTGATAGACTTAGATAATTTGGTAAGTTGAGATCAGAGTGCGCAGCAAAAGCGTGGTGGTCTGAATTGATTAGAAATATTAATCCTTTAAATCTAAAGATATTATGAAATACGTTAGTTGTAAATAAGGAAGGATTTTACTGATAATAAATGGATGCTAGAGAGAAAATCTATCTGATCAAGGAGAGACTCAAAGCAGTATAGGATAGAAAGAAGAGTTGGGCAGATAGAAAAAGAAGAGAATTAGAATTTTATTTTGATGATCATATTTTTTTTCTAAAAATATCACCTACAAAAAGTGTCATGAGGTTTGGGAGACATGGCAAGCTGAGTCCGCGATATAATGGACCTTTTGAAATTTTAAATCAAGTAGGAGATGTTGCTTATGAACTAGCCTTACCACCAGATCAGTATGATAAAGTATGAGCCATTGCAAGTTCACAAAGATCTAACCTATGAAGAATTTTTCCTCCGAATTATTGATCGAAAAGAGCAAGTTCTAAGACGGCGTATCATTTCATATGTAAAGATTCATTAGAGTAATTATGAAGAGAGAGAGGCCACTTGAGAGCTTGAAGATGATATGAAGACGAGATATCCATACTTATTTGAAAATGAAGGTATGTTAAATTTCGAGGACGAAATTTTTTTTTAAGAGGGTAGAATGTGATAATCCGGCCCAATTGGGCCCAAAACCAGCTCACAAAGCCCAAGAAAAAAAAAAAAAAATAGAGCAGGGAGGAAGACTCCCGATCGGAGTCTTCCTCTTCCCCGTCTCCGATCAAAAATCGGAGTCCTAGGGCCATTAAAAGACCCTAGGACGAGCTCTATAAGAACCCCCTCTTCTCCTCTAAGTGTAGATCCTTCGGTCACCGACGATCGTCGGAGTTTTTCTCTGATTTTCCCGTTTGAAGCCGCTGACCCTCGACCTGTGCTCGTCGCGATTTCTCGCCGGAAACCTCACTGAAGTCGAAGGTAAGCCCCGACCCTCCTTCTTCTCTTCCTTCCCCTCCTTCCCATGGCTTCGTGCACCCTCGTCGGCCGTCGGGATCGTTGGAAAAATTGATGAAAAAGCGAGACCCTGTTCTGTCCTGTTCGGTCGAGCCATTTCCTCCTTTTTTCGGGCCACCGGCACCACCGCCTGTGGTGCCACACCCCTGTAGCATGACCCCCACCTCCCTACCTTCCTTCTCCGAGGGTTATGGCCGTCGGTGATCTGTCAATGACCGGAGAAATTCAAGAAAAGGGATCGGGTTCCCTATTTTCTGATTTTTTTTATAAAACTCCTGCCGGCCGAGCCTCACTGTCGGCGATCTCTTGCCCCCGCCGTCGGTTGCCACTGTTGGACCTCCAGCCATACCGCAGTACCTCGCCGGAGCACGAGCCACCAAGTTTTCCCCCGCCTCGTGTCCCTCCTCTGTTTCGGCCCAATGAAAGCCCGGGAAGAAGAAGAAGAAAAGAAAAGAAAAGAAAAAAAAAGGAAAAAGAAAAAGAAAAGAAAAAAAGAAAAAGAAAAAGAAATGAAAAGAAAATACAAAATAGAAAAATAAAATAAATAAATAAATAATAAGAAAAGAGAAAAATTTTTTCTCTCCCCTCTTTTTCCCTCTTTCTCTCTTTTTCCCTCTTTCTCTCTCTCTATTGTCTCTCTCTAAAAAGAAAAAGAAAAAAAATATATATATATTATAATAAAAAAAAATATATATATGAGAGAAAGTTTTTCTCATCTCTCTCTTAAGTCTTTCTCTCTCTAGAATTAGATTTTCTCTCTCTACCTTCTCTCTACATTTTCTCTCTCTAAATTTTCTTCCTATTTTCTCTCTCTAGACCTTTCTCTCTCATTATGGATTTCGTCTCTCTAGGGTCATTCTCTCTCTCTGATTACATCACAGACCCTAGGATAAACTTGAGATGAAAATATGATGATCTGGGACTGCTCTGAAATTCGTGCAGTAGATCGGATCTCGATCCGATTCTTTTTTGAAATTGATAATATCGATCATGATAAATCTATATTAAGTCATCCTGATATAACCTCTGACGATCTCAATCATGATTGCCATTTTTAAAGGATACGAAGATTCTCTCTCCACTTTCTCTCTCTACTTTCTCTCTCATGACCGACTTTCTCTCTCTAAAAAAAGATCTATGAATCCTGTATCGAGTCATGCCTTCATCTTTTAGAAGCTTATATTGACTCTATCAAGATGATCTGAAGTTGCTTTGATATTCATGCTGTATGTCAACCTCATCTGATCGTATCAAAGATCTTTCAAATTTATTATTAAAGAACCCTATTGATTGATCTTGACTTTAATTCGATCTGTGCCTCACGATTTCTTGATCAAATCACTTGAATCTGACTCTCAGATCAAAGATCCTAAATTGCCCTGGTATCTGGATGGACCGACACCTCCGGATAATAATCCTCTTTCCTTATGATTTAATCTTATTATATTTATGGAGTAGAAATTGATGATGATTTGATGTTTTAAATATGATTAGCTGATTTTTCTAACAAAGCCTAAAGATCTTAGATGAAAGAGGTAAGTAGATCTTATGCTCCTTATTTATTTTTAAATGATCATGTTTTTATGCAAAGAATTGCTATTGATGAAATCATAATTTTTCATAAAATGAGGATCGGCATATGTGATATGAAAAAGCATGTTTTATTATGAGCATTAATTTCATGAATATGTCTTATGAAAATAGCATGATTATGAAGCATGAATTTCATTATTTTTCCATCTATGTATATGTATGCTTTAAGAAAAAGATATAAAGATTTCAAAGGCTCTCAGATGGCTATGAATGAATCCCTTCAGGAAGGTCGACATCCGGAGCTAGCATCCACACGAAACATGGCCCTGCCAGCGGGTATAAAGTTGGCATATGAATTAAGAACTCTATCGATTAAGAAACATGGTCCTGTCACGGGTATAATAGTGACCTTAGCACGAATATCTGTGAGCAATGTTTTGAAACATGACATGAATACATGATGAAAATGATTTACGATTCATAACTATGAAATATACATGATTTATGCATGCATGATGAGCTTATAACTTATTTTATTATATACTCTATGAAATATTTATTTTTGCAATAATTGTTATTTGCTAAATGATGCATTATCATAGAAAACTTATGCTTGATCCGGTAAGGAAGCGGAAGTCTACTTACTGAGCTAGCGTAGCTCATATTCTTTTTATTTTCTTTTTGTTTAAACAGAGAAATAAGGTTAGGTTCGGCAAAAGGAATCCAAGCTTGAAGATCGGCATAGCAAGCTGAAAAAAATTTGACGGCAGAAGTTTAATTTATTTTATAATCATGGATCTGTAGTTATTTAAGAATGTTGATATTCGGGTTAGTACTTGCTTTTGGATGTAGATGCTCTGAACCATTATTGGTTCGATTATTTGATGAATAATAGAATTGAATCTTTTTATTTGACAGATATTAGGTGATTATGATAGGATTGGTTTCGTGTTATCGTGGGCTCCATCCCTCGGTAGCATGGCCGTGTTATGTCCCGAATTTGGGGCGTGACATAGGTACTAATATAACAACCAACAGAAAGAGATCCCTATGCTTTTCAAGAATGCATTATGTGCTCCCCGTAACTCTATGTAATTAATCAAATCAACTATCACATGGTGTGTATTAATTTTTTATGTTCATTACCATTGAAAATTGATGCTTTATTTCCAAAGAATGGCATGAACGTGTTCCTCATTTGTCTCTCAAAGCTTCCTTAGAGAAAAAATTTGATTTGGACATTTCCTGCTTTGAGCTGTACTAAATTGAGTTCAGGTCGTTTTTGTAACGCACTCATCTTTATCAACTTACAAATTATATTACACCTCTCGCAAAAGAGGGAGCTGATTTTGTGGAGTTATTTTACTGATTGTGTTTCCCATAATGGTTGCAACGCTTTGGTGAATTCATATATATTCTAAAACTTTAGTACATAAATACCTCATAATTAACCTTCCACTGTTTCAGCATTTGCAATCTTAATATAACATTGAGAATATCACATTGCTTATAAAAGCATAAGTATATAGGAACTAATCCATGATATGAACATAGAATGATATAAGTACTGATTTGTGTCGCGACTGATGTACGGATGCCAACCGACAGATTCAAGTATTCTTGATGATAAATAGTGCTTCCTAAACAAATAGTATTTGTTTTTAACAAAAAAAAAAAGTATTTAATTAGTTCCACATCATCTCTAAACCCACGCATCCCAAGATATATTTGTCGAAGATCTAAAGCAAATAGCAAGATATATTTGTCTAAGATCTAAAGCAAATAGGTAATTAAACTCTTCATGTAGAAGTTCGTGATGCGTGCAGCCTCCATACGGAGGTACAGAAAACCTTTCTGGCCTTTTAACAGGCTCATTTGTGATAGGCTCCAAGGCCACAAGAAGACATACCAAAAGAACCTTATTCATTAAAAGGCATATTCCAGGGGAAATCATAGAGGAACTACCAAGAGATAGCTCTTGGAGCAATGGAGATCTCTAGGAGAATGATACTATATATGCATATACATATTAAATTAAGAGAATAAGCATCAAAGAACTTCCGCGTAAATAGCTCATATTTGAAAATCATGACTAATTAAAATAAATGCTAAATTTGTAATCCAAGCCCACCATAGATATCTACACAATCTTATAGGATTACATACCATATGCGTCCCGTCAATCATGGAATCTTGGGAGATCACATACCATTTATAGCCCATAAATCTTTTGGGGTACATAATAAGTTCCCATCAATCATGGGATCACGTTGCGATGGCACACCATTTATATTAATTCCTATCAATCTTGGCGAATTGATTTCATGACCTTCACCAACCTTTAGATTTTTGAGAAGCATGTTTTCTCAAGGTTGCTTATCTTATAAATTGGTGTATATCCTACAAAACTGTTAAATGGCAAAACTTTATATGGATTGTTATTTCACCAAACTCCATCTTATAGTCATCTTCACATGGTTGCTTGTGTTATGATCATAACACCAATGTCCAATATAAATTTGATCATTATGCCAACCCAGGGATTTTCATTGTTAATCTCAAAAAATTTACACTAGTAGGGATGTTATTTTCCATGGAACTTCTTTTCTTCTTTCGTGGAAACGCCAAATCTACCATCTTCATATTGGAAAAATCATGACTAATTAATGAGGATAGATGCTACGAATGTTGAAATTAAAGTACTTGAAGTTAACACTACTTGATCTCTCATTCCATTGTCCACCAGAAAGAAGCTCATCGATTGTAGGTGAGTTTTAACTTTTTAAAATTAAAAGACATTCCGATGGGTCTATCAACCATTATAAGGCTTATCTCATAGCTAAAAACCATATTCAAATTGAAGACATCAACTATCATGAAATATTTGCTCTAGCAGTGAAGCTTATATATAATTGCTCATGCTATTATAGCTACTAACTATTGGTCATTAAGCCAACTTGGTGTATATAATGCCTTCTTGCATGATGACCTGAATTAAGACGTCTATCTGATCCTTCTACATGGATATAGCAATAAGAGGGAGAATGTTAATTATTTGCCTTGACAAATTTCTTTATAGTCTTAAGAAAACATGATACAACTACTCCAAATTCGACTACTCTTTGAGATACTAATTTCACACAATCAAAGTTTGATTATTCCTTCCATTTTTGTCTCCATGTATGTAGATGACAGTGTTATTATTGACGATGATCCATCTTCCATCTCCACTATTAAGTTCTTTCTCCATCATTAGTTTTCACATAAAAGATCTTGGGCAAGTCGAATATTTCCATGGCACGAAGTTGCTAAATGTATACAAGTGACATATCTTAGCCAACAGAAATATAC
Organism: Elaeis guineensis; assembly: GCF_000442705.2. Taxonomy (NCBI): domain Eukaryota; kingdom Viridiplantae; phylum Streptophyta; class Magnoliopsida; order Arecales; family Arecaceae; genus Elaeis; species Elaeis guineensis. Next base: position 15,079,694 of record NC_025997.2, read on the forward strand.
CGTTGATAACCATGAAGATGCCGATCTTACTGTGGATTGAATAATCAAAACTACTATAGAACGGCAAATACATTGAACAACATTGATGATGAACTCATCTAAAATCCTTCACGTTATTAACACTTGTTTAGCTGTTTGATTTACCTTTCTATTACTCTGCCTAGTATGGTTCATATAGTTAATATATTTAGAAGATTCATGAATCGACCTTGAGAAGCATATATGGATGCTAATTTAAAGGGTTCTCCTAGCCAAGGTATTTTGCTATCTACTGAGAATCCCTAACAATTGTGAGCATGATGACTTTGATTGAGCTAGTTATCCTATGACATGGCACTCTATGACTATTCCCTACCCTGTGACGACATGTTAGTTAATTAATTTGGCTGATTTTGATATATACCACCACTCAATACCTATTCTACATTTTTTGTGATAACCAAATTGCCTTGCACATTGCTACCAACAAAATGTTTCATAAATGCACAAAATACATCAAGATCAAGTATCATGTTATTCGGCACTAATTATAGAGTCGATTATATCGTACACATATTTCCACCTCTCATCAATTGGCAGACATCTTTATAAAATCTTTGGATATAATCCAATTTCAATTTTTTAAAGGGCTACTTTGGCGTTCTTGATATCTAGGCTCCTGGAAAATCATGACTAATTAGGATGGATGCTATATATATATATATATATATATATATATACAACCCAATCCTACCAATTGTCTAAATATTTGTTGGATCATATACCACACACATCCAGTCAATCATGGAATATTGTGAGATCACATACCATGTAGTGTCATACATCAATTAATCATGGGATCACGTTGGGATGGCATACCATATACATTCCAATAAATCATGAGATCATATTTATATATTGCTTTGTACTGTATATATATTACATATTGCCAGGTGAATATTGCATTCCCATATTTTTATTCTTAACAGCTCAGCTCAGAAGGGATAGACAGGAAAGGAGAGCAAGAGGTGGCGGAGAAGGGAGGAATATAGAGATCTAGAATTGGTCAATGAGGGCAAGGAGGTGGCTCGTGGTAGAGAAGGAGAAGAGAATAACCAACCGAGAGTAGGGTCTTACAAGGTCAAGAAAAGGTCTTACAAGGTCAAGAAAACCCCAAACTTGCAAGGTTGCGAGAGGAGTGTTTGAAGAAGAATAAGGGTAGATGTGGACGTCGACGGAAAAGCACAGGTAGGATAGCACCTTTTAAGGCATTAGTAACAAGGAACCTCGGCTGGTTTTATTGAAAACTTTCTGCTTCCATGGATGAAGTCACCGAGGAAGTCGAGCATCCCACTACCATATACCCCAATTCTCGCAAAATTTGTCATGGCAACTTTGGTATCGTGGTTGACCTTGCTCATTGTAGTGAGCCTGGAGTAGAATAATTGCTGCAATGAACATATATACGATTTAATGCACAATTTTTTTTTTTTTTCTTGAAGGAGAGAGAGAATTATTCGAAGTTTATTTACAGGAAGGGTGAAGAAAGGATGTTTTTCTTTGCATTTGTTCCTTACCAAGTGAGGACTACAGGTTAGAAAGAGGAGTTGATGGGATTTTACATGCTCCATGGAACAAATTTGAAGGACCTGCAAGAGAGAAAAAGAGGAAGGGACCGGTTAAGTGTTAAGATGATGGAAGCCAGACAACACGCACACAAATCTCAATCTCCTGCATGACTCCTAGCTTATATGGAAAACAATATTAGAGCAGCAACAAGGTTCGTTGTATACCCAGTCTTCAAGGCATATATATGATGTAGATGGAAAACAAGACTACTTACCCACAAGCTTTTCTCACCTTGTTTTTGTTTTTTTGATAGCTTCCTCACCTTGCTGAAAGGGAGATGGTAGCAAAAGAGATGGAAAGAGCTAGAGAACGGAGGAATGGTAACAACTAGAAGATATGTAGTTAGAAATCTCAGAAAGAGAGAGAGAGAGAGAGAGAGTCCTGGCCTTGGTGAGTGGGGTGGGCTAGCTTACATAGAGTATTAATAAAGAGAGGAGCTATAAGGCCATCCAGGGAGACCTTGATGGCTGGGGCTTTTGAAGAGCTACAACAAGGGTTGGGGTGTACTAAGGGTTAGGGTTGGGGTTGGGGCAGTGACTGAGTGCCCGGGGATGTACCTGGATCGCCATATGTCAAGGTTAGGAAGGCAGGGAATGTTACTGCTGATGCCTAACAAGTATCGTTGAGGAGGAGGGTGCTCGTACGCGGTTTCGCACTGACCGGGTTGCCCGCCAGGCCCCTTGGCCCGTGCGAAGAAGCTAAGGATCGGCTGACACGTGTCGTAGCTGCCACGTGCTTCGCGGCCACCGGTGAGCGTGTGCTTTTCACGCACAAAAGAAGATTTCGCTTGTTCTTCGGAAAATTCCAGGGAGGCCCAATAAAAGGCCACCGCTTTTTAACTAGAGTCTGAAATGACTACCGAAGGCTATGTTTCGGATGCTGCTTTTATTAGAGCATTGCCTTCATTTTTTTATTTTTTTTTCTTGATTTTAACAGATTTCTGAATTGTTTAATTCCCTTAACTAGATTAATTAAATTTAATACTGAGAACTAGCATTAGATGATTGTGTTCAGTGAAGCATTAAAGTTGTCTGACCATAGATAAAAGGATGAAGTATATGATAAGATTTGATATACTAAGTGGAGAATTGCTTTCTGTCACAGCGATGAAGAGGAGCAAATCTTGCTGGTCAAAGAATTTGCATCATGTTATAGGATGATAAAAATTTGATCTATATATCATCTCCTATATTGGTTGATCATTACATGTGTATGGGTTCGTAGATGGAAACCTTGATAGCTGATTTGGCAAAGATCAAAGCTCTACAAAGCATGTTTCCTAGTAATATAATATGGTTTAGAACCTACAGAGATTTGTTATTATGAACAAAATTTGCATCTGATGACAATGGAAGAGTCAACCTCATACTTATCTACTAGCATATAACCAATAGCCACATCTTCATATATTAATTCTCTATCTATATAGATTGTGTCGACAGAGCTAAGGTATGGTAAGATGCAGGCCTAAGCTAAGATTTTATTGAGGACGAAGTCTCATCTAACATTTTAACCTTTGTCATTAAAATGTTAAATATTTTAATGCATACAAAGTATATATCATGCTTAGTTGTGGAAAAATGATCTAGTTAACTCTAAATTGATATTTTTCTCCTGGAACGATGAGGGATTCTAACCCTATACCCTATCCTGAATCCACACCCCCCCTCCATCTATACTGAAGCCTAGATGGGTTCTAGTTGCATCTTTTACATGATCGTTCTTTCACAGTGTCAACTATAGGATCGCATCCTATTTAGATCGATCTCAAGCATCCGAACTTGTTCATTCAACCATCTATGCAGGTCTTGAAGCTATCGTTGCATGATCTAACGGTGGATTCAAGTGAAAGCTACAACCCTTGCTCGACCTAGATCCTCGGGGGAATAATTTTGGGACCCAAAGATAAAGCCACTCAGAATCCACCTCTTATTTAAGGGCAAAGTCGGTGCCATCCAAACTATAAGATTTGGTGATAAATCAGGTGCATCATGTTAAGGGCTGTCACTCCGGCCTCGTTGCTTTCAGAAACATGGTTCTAAGCACAAGGATCATGGGTGCCGTGCCACGCAGATTTTGAACAACTCAACCAGACGTAGACATACACGTGGGCTAACACCAAAAATTAATAGGTTTATATACTCTCTCCATGCGGGCACGCGTTGAGCAGGCGCGGAGGACGCGGTCTTCCAGAACGGGACCAGTCAAAGAGAAGGCGGGCCCACCTTCCTTCCCTTTACGACACCCGCGAGCGCCGACGAGGCAACGGCGGCACGGTTGACCTTCTCGGCCGGCCCCGGGGGCCCGTACCTTGCCCCAATCACGTAAGATCTGCGAAGAGGACCACGTGGTACGATTGCACAACCTGGCTGCGACGAGAATGAGATCGGAGCGTTCATGTCACCCTTCCCCAAGCTTTATATACGACTGTGGAAAAGTTAGGAAAGAAGAAGAGAAAGGTGAAAGTGATCCCAAAAAACCCACCAACTTAACAAGTCATGATATGAACTCGGTGGGTGAACACCATACAGTTGTTGCAAGTGTGAATCTAGTGCATTTATTGTTCAGAGATGAATAATTTTTAGTTTAACACTGGGCTACCATGAAGGATTCTTGTTGATGCCTGACTTATTCTTGGCACGATCTTCCCCTCGCCGTGTGTTTGATATTTTTTGTGGTAACTAGAAACTTTTAAAAGCATATTAATTACTTCTCGACAGAGCGTATATGCTATGGATTATTTTACTGGCCAAGGCATATAGTGACAAGTGCTGCAGTAGACACCGTGCTCCGACTCGTTCTATGTAAATAACTGAAAATTTTTTCCAAAAATGAAATTAGAGCACTCCATGTCCAAGGAGATTTTGGATCAAAATGTCGTCATTTTGATAAAGTATCATTATGGGTCACGAAATATAATTTAATATATATTTGATAATTATCCTTGTCCATGTATCTGAGGATGCACCATTCAAGACTTAAACGGGAACATCTTCATATTTCTCAAATATTTAACAAGAATAATTATTCTTTTCTTAAAACCAAAAAAAATAAAAATAAATGCTTAATTTGTTCAAGGGCAACTATTTCTGAAGAGTTGAAATTCTCTTTTTGAATGATTAAGAATTTAAAGAATAGTCATCCGAATATGCACACACGCATGTGTGAGCACGTGTGAGATCTGGAAAGATAATAAGAACCACACGAAAGCTGCCATAAGAAACAAAAGAAAATGGTTTCCCCGTCGCTTGGCTCCACCATAATCTTTGTTGGTATATGGCTAAGCTTCGCATTGCTTTCCTACGCTTTGACTCTCAAGTCTCCCGCCAATTCCGCATTGCAGGGAAACTGAATAACTACTCTTTTTTCCAAACAAATTTATTAAGGACTTGTGAGTCATTTGGAAATATTTTTGTTGTAAACAAATTTAATTCGTAAAGTCTGTGAATCCTTTGTATCCCAAACTATAGAAATTCCCGTCTGTTCAGTTATATGGCAAGTTTTGAGAGGGGATACTGTATATTTAGTGGCGTCGCAAATAGGTTTGCCTCCAATACTCAGTATATCCGCTATAAGAAGTATGCAAAGTCATGATAAGGGCCTCCAAGTATCCAAATTGTGAGAAAATTCCACTGGCTGGTTTTCAGATGATTCAAACTGATAGCAAAGGCTTGGTTCAAACCATTAAATCACACATGATGAATGCAGCCAAACAAATTTTTTTTTTTATTTTTTTTATTTCGATGATAAGGGAGGCCAAAAACCACCCAGTTTTTGTTTAGTGGCAAACAACATTCGGTTGCACTCATATAAGCTGATTCTAACAGCACATACTTATGTAACAGTTCATTAGTTGCATGCAATAAAATAATTCGAAGGCCCCACTTAAGATTATAAAGACCAAGTGAGCATCTTTCAAACCCTTGACTTCAATGATATATATGGTACTGCGCCAAGAAACAAAAACCATTAAATGACTAATTAGCATTCACACTTCAAGTTGGATAAGAGTTAATGGTACTTCATTGCTGCCTTTTATTTAAAGGTCGAGACCAAGTGCTTTCATTTCTCTCGCAAAATTTTACTCTTCAGCACCCCCATGCACACGCCTCCGTATTGCATGCACCCTCTCTCTCTCTCTCTCTCTCGGTTTAATTCTCTCTTCCCGAAGACCGAGTGCTTTCCTTCTCTCGCAAAATTTTGCTCTTCACCGCCTCAACGCACCCTCTCTCTCTCTCTGTTTTAATTCTCTCTTCCCGAGGATTCTATCATCTTTTTGGCAAGTCTGCTATTTTTTGTTGTTCTCTTCTCTCACGTATGCACATCCTGGGCTAAGTAGGCAGGTTGACGGGGACCTTTCGTCAGAATTAGGACCAACTCCTTTAATGTACCCCTGGTCCCTTTGTGCCAAATTGCTATTTGGTCACGAGACTTTTCAAGGCCAGGTCCCCACGGACAGCACGTACCATGGGATGGTCTCTCGTTTAAACTGTACTGACTGCGATCTTGTTGAAGGGCACCTGATTAATAATTCTCCAGCTAGACTTATCACGAGCTAGACACCCCTTTTTTTTTTTTTTTTTTTTCGGATAGATATGCCATCACCACGCTCGTCGAGTGATCACGGGGCACCGATCCAAAAACTAGTGGTAACATCCAAAAATAGTTGTACCACACAATCACCGTATGATGACATGCCATTAGATCTCATCGATCCATCCTCTCATGAGCCTTGAGTCTGTAAGCCAGCATTAAGATCTCAAAGGACACCTATCACTATTATTTTCAATCACAACCAACGTCATCTTAAACTGCCGATCCATGAGTCTTGTAACTCTATCATAAGAGAAAAACGAAGTGACAAAGCACAGCAATAAGAATTAAAAATGGACATAACAATTTTTATTATATATAATATTTATGATCGAGATCAAATATATTATATTCATTGTATTATGGTGCTAATAATATGGAGGACACCAATAGTCTCCATCGATTGTGAGTCAAGAGAGACTCGTACTTATAAAGAAAAAAAAATCTTTTTCACGTGAAACGTCTTTTAAAGAATAAAATCGTAAGACCATAGACTAGAGCGGACAACACCTCACGTGGCGGATCGAGTTTTTATCCACAATAATGGTACCGTATGTATCGAGATCCGTCTCGAATTTTTGGGATTGAAGTCCGTCTCGACTGACTGTAAGATTTTTCGGACTGTACACATCGAAATCTTTCTTGATTGAGAAACTCTGTTGTGGTTCTAATAACGTAGAGGATATCAATCGGTACCACATCGATTCTGAGCTCATGGATCAAAATAGATAATATCTTATGGACCGAACTCCTGTCCCATGCAACTCGTCGTTGATTACAATAAATGTATTGCAGCTCTCAAGCATGAAAAATGCTCTTATACATGTCTTATGACATGGTTCACAGAGTTTAACATTTAAAGGACGATGTCAGACGCACACCTAGCTAGAAGAGTGTGCGTTTTGCCAGCACGAGACGTGCATAAGCTGGCGTTTGATCGTGCATTCATGCACCTTAATATGGTGGCAGCAAATCCAGCAAAGAGCTCAAAACTCCATGGTTTTCCAATTTTCCATGACACCAATCTGGATGGTTAAACCGGTGATGCCAGGGGAGGTATACGTTGAGGTTGGCGTAGTGACGTGGACGTGTCGAAACAGAGGTCAATTATGTGGACGCACACTCAAACGCGGTCGGCCTTCCGGTACTCTCTTTTCTCCCCCACACCTTGGCACCTTTTGAACCATTCCTGCCATCCCTCTGCTCTTCTTCTCAGGTCAAACTCAGCTTTTTCATTACTTTTGTACCTCTCGCTGCATGCATTAGCCAAGATTGGTATGACTCGTTAAACGTAATCAGACTCCACCTGCACCACGTAATGGTTAGAAGAATTTAAAGGAGGTACCAGGACCAGTTTCTATATTTTTAAAATGAGTATACTTATTTGATTGATGGGAATAGGAGGAGGAAAAATATGATAAAAAAAATTGATTAAATTTTTTTAGAAAAAAGATTGAAAAATAGTATTTTCATTAACATATTTTTTATATTTGATGGAAAAAAATGTATATGAAACATAAGTTTTTGATTTTTTTCAAAAAATAGATTAAGATTTTTTTTTTCAAATTAAAATATCTTCAAACCATGAATAGCATAGGTAAGATCTTTTTCTTTATTAAAGATATAATAGGTATCTTGTAAAATTTTTTCAAAAATTAGATAATCAAATCTAAGATATTCTGAAAAATATTATTTTTTATAGTCAATCAAATATGTTAAAATTAGAATTAACTTTCTAAAAAAAAAATTGTAATGAAAAAAAAAATTCCCATGAATCAAACGTTCTTGTAGTGTATCATTCCTCGTTGAAATACTAACTGCATTTTAGATGCCACAGCTTAAGATTGTAATGGTAGCTAAGAATAATGGAGAGGGATTTACAATAATTTGATGTCGTAGGTGATAATGGTTAGGAGAGGAGGAGAGAGAAATTTCGTACTTTCAATTCACTTTTTACCTAGATTTATGATTACAAATCAGTTAATATATGCAGCAAGGTGCCAATGCCTGTTGCAGTTCCATGTACGACTCCGGCAATATCTGAACATATTCAATAATTTGTTTTTTTTTTGGTACAACATATTCAATAATTTGCTACTGTTTTCACTCCTTTCAAGCTGCTCGAATGGTGCACATAAAATCTTTCTGAGTAGCGAACCAGAGCCTGTCTGGATTTCCCAATCATCTGCATATTTGGTAAAGGATCGAGTGATCTACCGTTCCATCAACATAATCTTAGGCTACAGATACTGCTGAGTAGTCATTAAACGAAATAAGCAAGATAAAATAAAATACTGTTGAATCAGCAAATTAGAATGAATTAAATAAAATATATACTTGCTCTCTGATACCTCAACCAGAACGAAGAGTACTTCAAATTGCTTTAATTCTGAATAACCATTTATTCATGAAGCCACATTGGTCGCCAGACCTTGGCTGGATTGATGTCTGTTGTCCTGAGGAAAATGACAAAATTTCTCACTTGCAAATAGATCAAAAAATTTGTTAATCTGAATCTGATTAGTTCATTAATTAGTCAAAATTCCAGATCGGAACCTAAGCATTTCAGATGATTTTGGAAATACAATCTTAATTGAGTCATAGCTCAGACAAAAACTTAATTGAGAAATTAGCAAATAGTTTCTTTATTTAAAAAAATAAACAAGAGAGCATATCACTCTTACTCCTCTATTTTTTTTTCCTATTTTGTTTACTTGATGCGTTCATCTCTTCTGACACCAATAAATTAAACCATTCAAAATTACTCGATATTCAAATTTGAGTTTTGATTGTGGGTGTTTTGCAGACTAAAATTTCCATCTCAGTATGATAACATTTTTCTTATTAAATTTCTCTCACAACAACCCATTGTATGTAATATAGTTTTTTTTAATTTGTATTAATTTAAGTTTAAAATTGCATCGGTACATGTCTGATTGCATCTATTTTGACAATTGCTTAAATCTGGTTTGCTTCATTTTATTTTTGAATTAAAAAATTCCGTAGAATATTATAGAAGGCTGCAGGTTGGGTATTATTTCATGAAATCCAGAAGGCTTCAAATTTTTTTGGTTTCTTTAATCTTCATCTTCTATTCAAGAGAAAGAATGTCCTTCTATCAAAAAAAAAAAGAAAATCCAAAAAATCTACTGAATATTAATTCTTAACTTTTAATTTGATTGTCATTTAGCAATTACGATCCAACCGTTTTTCTTTTGAATTTAATTCTGAGTTTTTTTGGTATATAATTCTGCGTGTTTTGGACACACTTACGTTTTATTTATCACGCGCTAATGATTCATTGGCTTTCAAAAAATAGAGATTGGGAATAAAATTGTCAACAGGAACTAACTGTTAAACGGTGGTCAAAATAAAGGCCAGAAGTTAGCTGAACGGTTAGGAGATGTAATAGTAAATAAGTGGAAAAGAGAGAATTATGAACGATCTCTTTGGTGGGGAATAGAACGGCACTACGAGCCAGGCATCACTCTGGCTCTCTGACAACAATAGCGAAAGGATATAATAACTCGATAACATTTAATTTGACAGTCATAACTTTAGATGGCTTTGAATGTTAAGATAGCTAGGCTGTTTCGCATTAGTGTCAAGATTCTGTAGGGCATGCTGACTCTTCTTGCTGGATGTCATCTAGCATGCCTCAAGATTCGTATACAATTGCTTATGATTTGAACTAATTAGTTTTAATAATGCATGATATGCAACAAGCAAAAAGATGCTCCTTGTGAAGCCAACCACATTGGTACTCTCAATACCCCATGAAGAAGTCAAAATAAAAGAGCATTCTATGTGTACATATAATTTTATCTAGATTTGAAGGTCCAAATTGGTTGGGTGAGCAATGTCGTTTGGTATTGGATACCATTGGCTTTGATTCCATTGTACTCAACCCAAGCTTTGTTGAACCTTTTACCCTTTTATTTTTTTTTTTTCCTTATTTCCTTAAAATACTTACATTGTCACTCAAAACTTGGCCTGATAAGTGGACCAATAAGCTATTTACTCTTTGGAGTTTGAGGAATGTGGCACCGCACAAGAATGGATCTGCAACAATAAAACAATCAAGGAATTATTGGGATGTGGCCTATGGATCTTTGGATGCTTAAGTTGGACAGACTTCCGAAAGAAAATAAGAAAGATCAAAAAAAAAAGAAGCTCGATAGTATAGTGTAGAAATTTTTTTGCTCATAACTTAGATCCCTTGTGCCTAATATATATAGAGTTGAGGATGCAAATCTACATGATTGAGGTCAAGAATTGTGGACAAGCAATTGAGCTCTTTTCATATTGTAAATCGGGATGGTGAGGATATTGCTTTTGGATGCCGCTATGATTTGAGTGATTTTTTTTATATGCTATCTAGCTACGATATGTATCTTTAGATGGATTGAAATTATGCTAAGTTATAATTTTTGCTGATGGTTCAAAGATTTGATTGGCCATTAATTTCACTGGATACATGTTATGCTAAGTATCTTCAGACGAGATTTTTGGAACGATAAATTCGAGTTATGTCAAATTTTGTAGAAGCATGGATATGTGCGCATGCAAAACCTTTATAAAGCTAAACTGGGATATGAACACTATAAGTAGATTTCCAGCTCCGAACTACTCACCATCCCACTTTCCCTTTGTTATCGATGGCCTGATCTACCAGAGAACCGACTATGGAATTTAGAGGCTAATAGAAGGTCGTACTCGTATCTATACCTCAACTTGCAATCCCTCCACGCATTACTCAAAAGTAACCACGAAATGACCAAACTTTCCTTCCAGACCTTACCATTCTCTCTAAATCAAAGAACAATATGCCCACTCAGGAAGGCCCATTACAGCTCTGCCAAGCCCAAGTCCACCACCCCATCAACCCTCTCACCGGTTGCCGCCACCAACCTCATCAAGTCCCTCTGCGCGCAAGGGTCGCCCACGCTGGCCCGCCGGATGTTCGACGAAATGCCCGACCGAGACGTCGTCGCGTGGACGGCCATGATCTCGGGCTACGCATCCAACGGCCGCCACGAGGACGCGTGGCAGACCTTCCGCCGGATGACGGCCAACGGCGTGGGCCCCAACGCGTATACCGTGTCCAGCATTTTAACGGCGTGCAGGGGCCTGGGATGGCGCCGCGGCGGGGCGGCGGTTCACGCCGTAGCGGTGCGTCTGGGCGTGGACCGGGGAACGTACGTGGAGAATGCGCTGCTCGACGTCTACGCATCATGCGGAAAAGGCGGCGGTGATGGCGACGGAATGGGCGAGGCATGGAAGGTGTTCGAGGGGTTGGCAGAGAGGACGGCGGTCTCGTGGACTACAATGATCGCTGGATGCACCCACAGAGGAGACGGGTGCACCGGTGTTCTGGTGTTCCGCCGAATGGTCCAGGTGAAGAGTTATTATGACGATATGGGCGAGTTAAAATTTTGACATCAAGCGCTTCATAACAAGGCTTAAACATTATTTGATTCAGTCTTTCTCCTCTTAGAATATGTAACTCTTGGAAAATGTCAAAACATCACCCACCAGATCACCATTCAGTTCACCGGTCAGATATAGAAATTGATGATTGGCTGAGCAGTAGACTTCCGATGTGCACTGTCATATCGTCGACTACCATGTCAGCCTAGTGAAGTGAGTGGTGATCTGACGGGTGATCAATGGCGGTGCTCTTAATTATTTATTTCATGCCTCTTGATGAGTTCTTTATTATTGGCAAACTTCAGAAGAATCAAGGGTGTTTGGTTGAAGAAAGTTAAGCTTTGGAATGAGACTGAAAATTAGTATCTTCCAAAAAAAAAAAAAAAACATTGGAAACTAGTGACCCATTCTAGCCATTTAGTTAGGGGAAGTACCATTTATATTCCTATCTCAGAAGGAAATGGAAATGTCCCAATCCCCCAAAACTCAATCCCGACTCTTTTCTAATATTCTAATCCCATTTCGATTTCAGTGCCAATTCCCAACTCAAATCGGAAGCAAATGCATCCTAAATATATAAATCACTTGAACAAATTTCTTATCCTACTCTAAGCTCATCATGAACCCAATTAAAACAAAGTAAACAATGAACATAAGCACCTAGAGTTTAACTATTAAGATTCAAATGGATTCTGTCACTCAACGTTTACTGGAATTTTTTATTTTTTACTTTTAAAATCACTACTTAGAGTTGCTAGTGTTGACAAGATGCTAAAGTTCAGTCTAACATGAAATTTCCTACTGAAACCAGGAGGGTGGGGAGGTGCATCCATTCACTTGTTCTATTGCAATTCGGGCTTGTGCTTCAATTGGCAGCCTAACACTCGGGAGGCAACTTCATGTCATGGTAGAGAAGTCTGGTCATGGCTTCAATCTTCCCGTTGCCAATTCTTTGGTGGACATGTACTGCAGATGCATGAGCCTTGGAGAAGCTAGGAGGTACTTCAATGAAATGCCACAAAGGGACTTGATCACCTGGAATGCAATGATTGCCGGGCTGGAGCGATACAATTCACAGGAAGCCCTGCAACTATTTCTCGAGATAGGTTCAGAAGATCTGCAACCAAATTGCTTTACTTTTACTACCATTCTATCATCTTGCACAAATCTGGCAGTTCTACATTGTGGGCAGCAAGTCCATGGAGCTATAGTTAGAAGAGGATTCAGTGGGAACCTCCAAATAGCTAATGCCCTTGTAGATATGTATGCGAAGTGTGGAAGCATAACTGACTCAAGAAAGATTTTCACCGAGATAATCAGAAGGATTTGATCTCCTGGACTTCTATGATGATAGGATATGGAATAAATGGATATGGGAAGGAGGCAATGGAACTTTTCGATGAGATGATTAATTTAGGAATCCAACCAGACCATGTAGTGTTTATGGTTGTTATAAGTGCTTGCAGCCATGCTGGATTACTAGATGAAGGCTTGAAATACTTTGATATGATGCATACTGAATACAATATTCGTCCAAATAGCGAGGTTTATGGGTGCATTATCGATCTTCTAGGCCGAGCAGGAAGGCTTGTGGAGGCTTATGAGTTGATAAAAGAAATGCCTTTTGAAGCTGATGAATCAATTTGGGGTGCTTTGCTCGGGGCCAGCAGGATGCACAATAATGTGGATTTGGGTAGGTTGGCTGCTCGGAAGATAATGGATTTGAAGCCAAAGGAAGCAAAGACTTATGTCTTACTCTCAAACATATATGCTGCTGGAAGTGAATGGGGCGAGTTTGCAGAGACTAGGAGGTTACTGAGAGGGATGGGGAGTAAGGAGGCAGGAATGAGTTGGATTGAAGTGAGGAATAAGGTATGTAGCTTTGTTGCTGGTGATAGAAGCAATCCGTATGTTGATCTGGTTTATGAGATATTAGAAATGCTGGTTCAGCACATGACTGAAGTTGAATGTGACTACAATTCAGATGGGTTGCTGCATGATTTGGAAGAACTGACATGACAATGTGAACAATGGCATATTGTCACCAAGAGAAGGACTGTGTGATTTCACAAAAACAACACTTTTATGAATTGGCAAAAAGAAAGCTGCTGATCATGAGATTTTCATGTAATAGAGAGGATACTTAGATGCTACTGATGAAAAAGAGTGATGGAGAATTATTCATTCTTTCTGCAGTTCATTCTTTCAAGCGCATTGTCGGGCTTGATAACATGAAAACATGTTAAATTTGTTTATCTATTCTTTAACATGCTGTATTTTCTTTTGATTAATAGGAGATAATTATTATTATTATGTCAAGCATACAAATGTGCACAATGATCTGCTGTATGATACCATTTAACAATGTTTATGTTTACTCATGTTAAAGATATGATGTAAATCTACTCCCTCTACCTGCCACTTTCTGATGATTGTTGAGATGTATCATTATCGGTTTAATCTGATGAGGTGTTTAGCTGAGATAATGATTCTCATGCACCACACAGCCCAAGTAAGAAGAACATCTGAAGTAAAACTGAATGTTCCAAGAGGACCGATCCATTTAACAAGTCTGCTAAATTACAGAACTCTGTAGCAATTCCATGCATAATTTCAGCTACATTCAGGCTTAAGCTTAATTTAATGTTTTTCTGTCCAATGCAAAACTTAGTGATCGATATTATATAAATTTCGCCAAGATTAGAGATTTACAGCTCATGAATTCTGCAATTATTTCTCCTCTTATCCAATTAATAGCCTAGCGATTTTGAATCCCCTTGCTCTGATACAGTTGACTCTCACACCAACTACATCATCCCAACGCCTATTCAATGCATACATTTCAGACAGCAGTAGATATCCACATGTATGATAAGGTGCCATCTTCATAATTTATGCTGCCAATGGTTCTCCCAACCCTTTATAGCCATGTCTACCCAAAAAAAAAAAAAAAACTCTTTATGGCCATGAGTCCTGCATGAGGCCTCCTCTGCCCTCCCTATCGACCATAAAGATCAACCTTGCACCCATAATGCTTCATATTTGGCAAGATAACCTAGGCAACGTGGCCATGCACGGATAGGCCGCTAACCAAGTCCCCTAGCTCGGCACAGCACCAAGTACGCTAACTATTGTCGCATTACGGGGATCAACACCCACACTCCGCATCTCCCGGGACAACTTAAGCACCTTCCCACTATGTGGATGAGTGAAGTGCTAGAGATGGTGGTGGTGTGTAGCCAATGCTTGTTAAGATGGGCATGTAGTTCCGTAAGCCCATCCCATGAGAGCCTTTAAGACCAAGTTGTAACGGTAAGAATTGATCCGATTTGGAGAAGAGAAGATTAGTGAGTTGGAGGTCTGTGGGACTCAGGGAGGCAGTAGAGAACTTAAGCAAATGGCTTGCGGCAATGACGTTGTGGAACAAGCCATAGGTGAATCGATGACATGGGCATGGATTGGGTCGAACTGGCACAGGTTTGGGCAGGCCTCCAGTGTGGATAGGATGGGGTGGCTGAGAGTTAGAGGTGGTGTAGATATATCTGAAGGGATAGGAGGTGGTCTTTTGGGGGTCAGGTGGAATTTTGAAGGGGTGTGGAGTAGATCACGGAGTGATATATGTTGTTGACTTAGAAGAGGGGGCTTGTATCTTGTTATGATCATATATTAGAAACCAATATGGAGAAAGAAGCAACTCAAGCCTTCCGTCATGTAAATATAAGGAGTGGTTGATGTAGGTCTGGGAGAAACAAACTATAATGAGGTAGTCAATCAGTAACGTATTCCCCAAGTCTGAGTCGACTCTGTTGATTCCTACTCAGTTAAGTTTGGTTCTGAACTCAAGCTCAAAGTGGACATGGGGTAGTCACCACACAAGATATGCTCAAGGAGAACAACAGCCTCTCGTTTATCTTCTTTCCCCTGTAATTAGTTAGATATTTTGGACTTCCTGAATAACAGCCAAAGAGCTCAGGCCAGCTCTTGTATTTTTTTGGCTCAAGATCTTGAGATGCCCGAGGTTTTGAGAGAAGAGAAGAATGCAATCCTTTGGAGCCTTGACCTCCCATCGTACTTTCCCACTCCGTTGCTTTCACCATTTCAAGTCCTGCTCTCTCCACAATACCCTGTGCAGTCTGAGGAAGGTGGACAAGAAGGGCCTTAAAGACACCTGGCCCTCCATTTCTATCTCATTGTTCGCATCAGGTTTCATCTTGGGTCCTCTTATTGATGGACTCCATTCAAGGGTGAAGCTTGTAATTACCAAAATGGAGCAATTGATATAGGCCCTCTGCATACCAACATCTGGGTAAGAAATTCTTCTGTACTATTCTACCATTAATTCTCCTCTATTCACTTATTCATCTAGTTGACTAGGTTCCTCCTTTGCTTGGAGCCTTTTACTGCACTGTTGGCCTGTTGCAACTCTTTCTGGATGAGAGGTTCCCTTCCAGATCAAAGGCTGCAGTGGGGAGCCTGGAGAGAACTGCACTTTCTCTGATGTATGTGTTTAGTTTTTTTTTTTTTTCTTTTTTTGCCCTCTTCTAGGAGTTTTTGAAGAACCAAAACATTGAGCATGGTCTATTCAATTAACTGTTCTTTGATGATCAGAATACTTGTGGTATTCATTGAATTGAGTGCTGAAATGTACAAAGGTGGAGTACCCAGCAACATCGAAGCCTATGTTTTGTTTGCCCTGGCAGAGTTTATATGGTTATTCCTGGATGGCACTTGGCAAGGTTTTGCTTCGGCTTGCTTTGTTGGTCTTGCATGCCCTCTTGCTGAGGTCCCATTAATCAAGTGAGGCCTACATTTCTAACAACATGCTCAAATCCCATTTGTTTTTCCCTTTTCTCTCAATAAAAGACTGCTGCAGATCATGTTGGTACTGACTGGTGTTTCTAAATCTTTGGATTTTAATAGGTTGTTTCATCTCTGGAATTACCCCAGCGCTGACATCCAACTATTCGGAGAGGTAAGCAATCTTGTAATCAGTAACAGATGCCAAGTTTCTGGAAGACTGGTCTTACAATTGATTTGCACAAGGACTGAAATAAGGGATTTCCACTACTTGCAGGGGTTAATCAGTTGGACTGCCACATGTTATTTTATATACGTGCCATTCTTGATTAATTTGTCAAGGTGGTTGAAAGTAGTAGCTGATACTCTTGTAACAGAGAACAAGTAGTCCAATATTAAGTGAAAAATAATGCGTTGTTGCAAGTATGGAGGACTGTAGGATGTGCTGGATTTTTGAGGTTTGATGTAAGCTCTGTTTCAATCCTGCAAGGTTTAGATAGCTCCAGTTCTTTTAGATGGAAATGGAAGTAGTCGGGGACTACCACGTCATTATAATAGACTTGGAAAGAGAAAATTTCCTCTGGTTGCTTTTCCTCGAGGAAGAGGACATCAACCCCATAGACTAGCTGTCATTGTGAATGAAGTGCTAATTATCATTTGTTAATCTCAGAGTTTGAGCTCAAAGGCAACTAATCAGAGATGGGAGAAATGGAAAAATAGGAGGGGGGCGAGAGAGAGAGGCAAAGCAGCAGCTGCTGATCAGGAGTAGTGATGGAGCATTGGTAGAACTCACAAAGGAGGGTTCGGTCTCGTTGGAAATTTGGCATGGAGGATGGAAGAGCTCATCGAGAATCCATGATCTCGACTATTCCTTTGGAATCCATATGGTGAGATCTCTAATAATTTTTAGTTCTATCTTAACACGGTATGGTGAATGATAATTGAGTTATAAACAAGAATGTTTGAAATAAATGTAAAGCTATATGTCCTCTGCTTTTTGAAAGTAATTTTATATCGTTGATATAAAATATCTTACGATTTTTAATTAATTAAATGATAAATCTAACCTTACAATTTAAATATTATTTTTTTATTCGTATATGACATCTTGCTTTCTCGCATGTTACTTCATTTTTTTCGCCAATCAAAATCAATGAAGAGCATAAGTTATTGTTTACAAATGAAAAAAAATATATCAGTAAAAAAAAAAAAAAAAAAATCATATACCTTTTCAGGTATTCAGTATTAAAATGCTTGCTGAATAAACTCTGCTTTTCAATTTTTTTGATATAAACATTACCATAAAATAATATAAAAAAAAATATGCCGTTGGTTTTCAAAGAAAGTATGTGTATCATGGGCAGCGGTTGGTTTGATCCAGTATTTTGTCTCTCTTTAAACACTTATTTCACCTCTTTCTATATTCTTTTAGTTACCCATTCATCCAAATGCATCAAAATGCTTAGTCGACACATGAACTGAAGAAGAAGCCCAATTGTTTTTGGTGACCATAAACGGACAACCTCATTTGTAAATGATTTCCCCTGGTATCTTAGTGCATATTAAAGCAAATCAAATTATAAAACTGTTTTACATAAATTTCTAAATTAAATATGTCATGTTGAATTTTTAATTTGTGACATAACAATGAAGAAATTGGTGGTTTATTTTTTTTAACACATTAAAATAATAAGGATGCATTTCTATGTACTAAAATAACCTAATATTTTATGACTGTTTAAGCACTTTGAGTAGATATTTCATATGAGTGGCCATTTGGTTATGCATCAAATATCGATGAAATTTTTGCAATTACGGAATTAGGAATTTTATTCTTATAAAATTTCTGAAGTTCTTCATGCCAATAGGGAAATTCCTACTTTCTTGATTTTCATATTTATATCCTTACTTTTCCTTTTAGTTTCCAAACAATTAGAAAAATCTAATTCTCAAATTCAAATAAAATCTGAATCAAGGAAAAGATAAATTCATGAACTTAAACCAAAGACCTTCAAATGTAGCATAGATAATATCTTAGATAATAACCTTTGAGTTGAATTTGGTAAATTTATTGTGAGCCATCTTTCTTGTGACTCAGTCAGATGATAATTTAAACTACAGCAAGCTAGCTATACTTTGCCATCTTAATAGTCTGAATAGACTTACCAAGCACCCAATGTGCTTGATTATGGCTTTTCTAGGAGGTCATGTAAAATGTGCAAACAACAATAACAAGCTTGGACCACACCTTTTTCCTTTTAAAAGTTTATTTTTGAACATCTTTTTGCTTCAAATATCAGAATTCATGAGTATCCGGACGGTTCTAACTAGCTGAACTGGTACAATTCTCATCCTTAACATTATTATGTGCCACTTTCATCCATCCTTTTTTTTTTCCTTAAAAATGGAACGGTAGGTAATTAGCTTCCAGAATTTTAACAGCTGATTATAATACAAGACCACATATCCTTCAAATGTGGGAGGGCAAGATGGTGCCACATATCCTTCAAATGTGGGAGGGCAAGATGGTGCAGGGGGAGGATATGTAATTTGGGACTACACACCTTATATGCTTTTTTATATTCCCACTAGAATAATTATTTCAACACCGCATGCGGTGTAGAAAAAATGCACCACCGCATCTGATTGGGCCACGTAGTCATCATTTTTCAACGTGTATTTAATGCCTGCAGTTCCATTTTTTCGTTTAAAATTTTGAATGACGAAAGTATCCCTCATTTTTTGAAAAAACTATGATATCCTGTGACCATATTATGACATCCTGCAGTCAAATTATGACTTTCTATTCATAATTTGACTGCAAGATGTCATAAGAAAAGAAGGGATATTTTCGTCATTTAAAAATTTCATAAATTTTCAATGACGAAATATCCTACCTTCTTCACGACTTTTAAAAAGAATTATGATTTTCTGTGTTAGGAAGTTATAATTTGACCGCAGGATGTCATAATATGATCACAAAATGTCATAATTTTTTCAGAATATATGGAGCATTTTTGTCATTCAAAATTTTAAATGAAAAAGCAGAACTGCAGTCACTAAATGCGCATTGAAAAGCGGTGGCTACGTACTCCAATATGATTGGATGGTGCACTCCACATTAATTTTATTGCACCGCATGTGGTGCACAAAGACTTTCTCATTCCCACTATGTTCCACATGCAAAATTAGTAGTGGCATGCCAAGCAGTTCAGAAAGCAATCAATTTAGTTCATTTAAATGGCATTATTCTTGAAAGAGATTCAGCTACAGTAGCCTCCTGGATAAATAACAGCATAGATTGTTTACATCAAAAGAAATCTCAAATCAATTCTATTGATTGCTCCATTTTTTTTCACACAAGCATGTGGTTTCGAGAAGGAAGTCAGGTAGCTGACTATCTTGCATTGCTTCTCTTCCCCAGCAGATCACGTGCATTTGAAGTCCTTCCAACTCAGGGTGCATACTTTTGAAGCTCCCTTTTTTAAAGTCTCAATAAAGCCTTTGCTGCTAGATAGATAGACAGATATGTAATCAAGGAGCAGAAATTACATATAATAAAGAAACAATGATGGAGAGTGAATGAGGTCAATTTGAATAGGAAAGAGGGACATATAATTTCTTATCTAATCGAATGAAGAGAATTTGCTTTAGCACCTGTTACATAATAAGGTTTGTACTTTGTACATGCAAACAGGTTAACTTTTCCATTATGAACAAATCAAGGGTAAAGGGACAGCCAAAATTTGTCAGCTCATCAAGGCTTCCCAGGTTATCCTCTTTTCTAGTTCTCCCTGGAAGCAGAGCAAACAAGGCTTCACATCTTTCTTTTGTTCGCTAGCACAGAAAATGGTCACGTGCCCATTTATCATCATATCATTCACACATTCCCGGTTACTTATCCATGAAACAATATCATGTTCAACAACTAGGTTTTGAGAGAAATTTAGCAGAAGTTAGTGCATCTTCAGAGAGCCAACGATTCAACTTCAATTATTACCGGGCTAGTTGTTACAGTAGTTTAGCAACCTCTGAATGTCAACATAGAAAATAGCCGCCCCAGAATGACCACAAAACAAATTGGAATTCTCTCTTTTCCCTTCCATGAGTTGTCCAACCAATTTTGACAAGCCTTAGTTCTTCTTTACACCATGTTATACACTTCAATAACTGCTTGCTACACTGTAGGACACTCCTTTCGGTACATTCTGCTGCAAATATTTAGCAAAATTCCCTGCATTATTTAGAGAAAAAATTTCTTCTCATTGGATCAAATTTTTCTAACTGGAGTTGTTGAAAGCCAGACAATGTTGTGCTGTAAAGCATCTCTCCGATGCTCTTTGTGAGCATCAATAGGCCATGAGCATCCGAAGAAAATGCACCACATCATTTCTCCTTGAGCATCTCAAATTTGGGAAGGCATCCCACTTTTTGAGTCTCAGAATACACGGTGAGATTTGGTGGCACTGAAAAGGTGAAACTCAGGAGCACTGTGAACTTTCAAGCAGTTATGCAACTCTGACAGCAGTTGCTCAAAGAACAGTAACCCCTGCTCCAGCAGTCAATTTACTGCGCACATTGCCATTCTGGATAACTTAATCCTGTCCTACCAAAAAAAATGGAAGACTTTCTTTCATTTTTACCATGAATGGACTGAATATATCATTGATTTTCTCTCTTGCATGATTAGCATGCTTGTCTTGAAGACCAATTTGTTGCCTCCTCAAATATGCATCTCAAATAATTACATACTACCAATAATCTGAGCATGAGCATACACCTTGTTTGAAGTGGTGAAAGCGTTGGCGATCCCTCACCACAATCTCACGTCGAAAAGTTCTGGATACGATCTTAGCTGCAGCATGACAATCATTGCAGATCCTTAAATTTTTCATTATCCTAATTGGGATTGATGGACATGTGCTGATAAGCCCAAAGGCAATGGCAAGCTTCTCGCTATGCCTATAAAGAGTAGTTTCCTTCTCTTCTTCTTCAATGTCAAAGGCCACGTCTGTAGTGTCTGGTTGATATCCTTCCTTCTTCAATCTCCTAGCCATCTCATCAAGCATCTCATCAATCTCCTTTATTTGTGGGTGAGATCTATCGCCTGCTAAGAATTCATGAACAACACCATTGGATTCTATCATGCTGCAGCCTGGTGTTTTTATGACCCTTCGTTGCTTCATCATGCCCCTGAGCTCCATGACATTGTCCCACCTCCCTCTGGAAGCATATATATTAGATAAGAGAACATGGAAACCATCATGCTGAGGTTCGAGTTCAATAAGCTTTTTTCCAACTCTCTCTCCTATCTCAGTGTCACCATGCTTCTTGCAAGCACCAAGCAAAGCACCCCAAGTGGCTACATCAGGAGACATAGGCATGGTCTCGATCAGCTCCTCAGCCTCAGTAAGCAAGCCTGCACGGCCAAGGAGATCAACCATGCATCCATAGTGCTTAATATTGGGTATTATTTTGTAAATTTGTTGCATTGATTTAAAATACCTCCGCCCCTCATGTACTAAGCCTGCATGCCGGCAAGCTCCCAAAAGTCCAACAAAAGTAATTTCATTTGGCACCACTCCACACCTTTCCATTTCTGAGAATTTCTCCAGAGATTCTTTAACAAGCCCATTCATAGCAAGCCCCAATATAACTGCATTCCAAGTAGAAGTGCCCCTTTTCTCCATCTCATTGAAAACCTCCAATGCAGTTTCCAGACATCCACATTTCATATACATGTCTATAAGAGTTGTCCCAATAAACACATTAATCCTAAATCCATTCTTCTTTATATATGCATGAACCCATTTTCCTTGCTCAAGAGCAGATAAACGAGCACAAGCTGAAATGATGCTCACCAAAGTAGTCTCATCTGGCCTAATTGCTCTAACTTGCATCTCATTGAAAAGTTCCAGTGTCTCCGAGAATTGATCATGTTGAGCATAACCTGAAATCATAGTGCTCCAGGAGACCACATCCTTCTGAGGCATTGCATCAAAGAATCCCCTAGCCTCCTCCACAAGCCCACACTTCAAATAGCCAGATATCATAGAATTCCAAGATATTTGGTCCAAGTAATCACCCAACTCAAACAATCGTCGCGCTGCATTAATATTTTCACAGCTTGAATACATGTGAATCAAAGCATTCTGAACATTAACATAAGAGTCAAGCCCAATTTTAACAATCAGCCCATGAATCACTTCTCCTTCTTTAACTGCCTCTGACTGTGAACAAGCTGATAGAACAGTCACTATCACAACCTCATCCACCAAAATTTCATAGCTATTCATTTCAGCAAACATCTTCAATGCCTGAGTAAACATCCCATTCTGCTCATAACTAGAAATCATAGCAGTCCATGTGACAACGTCTCTTGCATCCATTCCATCGAACAACTTACGAGCATCATCCACCCTATTACATTTACCATACAAAGCAATCATAGAATTCGCAGCAATTGTGTTCTGCTCTGGCATCTGATTAAATATTTGAACCGCTTCCTCAACATCACCAGCCTGGACATATGCTGCAAGAATCGAGTTCCAAGAAACAGAATCCAAGATGAGACTTTTATCAAACACGAGTCGAGAATCACACAAATTCCCACAGACCGAGTACATGTTGATCAATGTGTTTAACACGTAGATATCTGAATCAAAACCAAATTTTGAAACATGGCAATGGATCTGCTTTCCCTCAAATTCCGATAATCGGATAGCCGAAGCTTGGATTAGAATCGGGTGAGTATAATTATCAGGTATTGAATCGCTCCTCAGCATCAACTTGTACAATTGGAGGCAGTCTTGGGGCGAATTCCTCTGCACGTAGGCTCTCATAAGGGCGTTCCAGATGAACCCATTGGGGTTCTCAATCTGGTGGAGAAGCCTGCGAGAGTAGTCGAGATCGAAGAAGGGGGAGTTGGTGGAGAAACGAAGGAAACGGCTGGCGGCGAAGGTGTCCTTGATGAAGCCGGTGATGGTCATTTGGGCATGGATTTGGAGGAATTCTCTGGGATTCCGGCATTTTTGAAGGTGGGATTCAAGGATGGAGAGATTGATGGTGGGTTTAATGCCAGGGTTTCGATTTAGGGAGGGTTTGAGAGCCGAGTAGAGATGGATTCTCCCCAAAGTCATAGATAGAAAGAGAGCAAGGACGAACGAGGGACAGTGGGGAGGAGAAAGCGGGAAGGGACTTTAAACTCCGTACTAAAACTGATCAAATGTCGGGAATTTGGGTTTAAGTTCGAGACGAACTTAATTAA
Source organism: Elaeis guineensis (assembly GCF_000442705.2). Taxonomy (NCBI): domain Eukaryota; kingdom Viridiplantae; phylum Streptophyta; class Magnoliopsida; order Arecales; family Arecaceae; genus Elaeis; species Elaeis guineensis. Next base: position 15,103,389 of record NC_025997.2, read on the forward strand.
TATCGCATTGATTTAAGGATTAATTATGCAGAAAATTCTAAATCATGTGAAGTTTCCAATTTTATCATCAAGCTCAATTTAATACAACCGCATGATTCGGCTTATAAATTCATTTAGGTCGGACATTGACAATAGATTTTCTCTAATTATTTTGACGAAATTATCATATAATATCATTTTTTACATCATCTCTTCCGTCACAATTTCATCGCAACAGCCAAAAATTTATAGGCAGAATCTGATTAAATAAATTTAAAAATTAAATAATTTTATCATACTAAGTTGAAGTTCAAAAAAAAATTTAAAATTTTTTTAATTATAATTAATTTTTGATTCAATTCAGCATGTCTATTTAATTTGATTTATTCGAACCGAATCCAGCAATAATCTGCAAATTCTGAAGATGTTACATATTTACAAATAGCCCCTCATCAAGTTTGAATATTATAGTAAAACAAAGTTGGCAAAGTCGGCGGCAACAAGATTATTGGCTTTAGATGGAAAATTATACATTTATACAAAACCCCTCATCTAATGTCAATATTGCAACCCAACTTAGGTTGGGAAAGTCATTAGTTTGATTGCCAACGAAATATTATATATTTACACATAACTCCTTATAACATATAAATATTATAATTAAACTTTGTCAACTTACGATAACAAAAACATATATCGACACGTAACCCTCTTAAAATGTAAATATTAGAAATAAACTAAAGTCCACAAAGCCGGCATGCCATTCGCCACCCACGTTACGCATTTACAAAAGAGTATAACAACGTAGGCAAAGTTTGCTGTCCGTCCAAAAATATATATTTTATTTACAGATAGACACTCATACAATATAACTATTATGAGCTACCTCAACAACAGAAAATAAGAAGCTCAGACGGCGGTCAGTCAGAAGTGTGCAAAGAATCAACCGTACTGCAAATCCAACCCGAACCGGTCTGTTTGGATTACGGGTTTTTTTTTTATTTTTTTTATAATAGTTTAATTTGGTGTTGGTCTGAGAAAGTCCTGTACCAAAAAAGTTCATCACAGTTCCAGTTCAAATTTTTAGACACTGGATTCAAACCAGTCCGACCCAACTTAGATATGCACATGTATACATATATTATAATTTTTAAAATTTTTTTTATATATGAAGTAGAAATTTTATATTTGAATATTGTCCAATCTATTTAGTCAAGTCTGTTAGACATCAATCCGGTATAAAATAGAATTTTGGTGTTTAGAGTTGGTCCAATCCATTTAGCCCAACTACTGGAATGTCAATTTGATCGGATGAACCAAATCGAATCGAATTTTTTTGGACCGGTTCTTAGTATATTTTGTATGTGGCCAGTTCGGTTTCAATTCCTGTTTGTAATGCTTGAGTGAGGGTTGGCGGTAAGGCAGCCTATCCTTAACAGTAATTACTGCCGGTGCAAGCTGCAGGCTTTAGCATTAATCGTTATTTAATATTTAATTCCTTCAACATTTTGGTGTATTTAATGCAAATTTCTGAATCTACCACCAAGCATTTATTTAGTCCTAAAGGTCCAGGAACCAACAACATCGGGGGACCATTGGGCCTTTTAAGGAACAGAGAGGAAGCCTGGCCAACTGAAAAATTTGTTAGATTACTGGCATCAATATACAATGATTTTAATAACTAAGCCAACTGGCACAGTGGGTGACCTTTGTTCCTATTTCTCCAAAAAAACTTGTCCAGAGAAATATAGTAGTAAAAAATAATGGTTCTCTTAGCTTTGTCTGGAGAAAGACAGTAACAGATAAATATCTTAGCACAGAAAAATATAGCAATAGATAAGAGCGGAGGCATGTCAAATAAAAGTTGGGTTCAATATTCCCTGCAATAGGTGTATTATTAAGCCAGGCATGATTGAGCCTTGGTCCAATCAAACTTCGTTTGGAATTAATTTTGAGCTTGAACTTTATTTTTCTTTTACTTGTACCATTATTTGGAGCTTAATTTTGAGTCAAGGGGAACATCAACCTAATTAATTAGCTAAATAATTATAATTCTACATGAGACCAGTTCATGCTTGAATTAAGCTCAATTTGAGCTCGAACGGAAACTTGATTCTTGATTTCAAGCTTGGTTTAAGCCTGAATTAACTTGCGATAGATTCAAAGAACAAAAGAAAGGAAAAACCATTTAAAACTTGAACGTAATGGTCCTTTATATAACAGACACAATATATGATATATAATAGAATATGTATAATATAAATATTTTAAAATCTTATGTGATTGAGTCAGATTGGACCAAGTTAATTTTTCTCTCGGCTGAAATTAATTTTGAATATGTTCTGCTAGTTCGAGGTTGGTTTTGTTTAGCTCTCCTGGTGCTGAGCTGAAGCCATTAGGTCCATTCGGCAGCCCAATGCCAGAAAGGGCTTGTCAATGCATTTCGTCACCAAGTCCACGGTCACTCGTTTGGTAAGAAAGCCTGATGCGTGGATCTGACAACCAGGACTTGACCAAAGAAATGCTTGATAACCAATTGGCGAATCGGTACTACTAATTTCAATATACATTTATACACATACACACACATAAAGTTTCGCAATTAGCAGATAAGACATGTCTCCATTGTCCCAATTAACAGACAATGAAAAAGCTCAACAACTCGTCTGATAATCTTGTGATCTCAATCATAAAGATCCTTAATTCATCTCTATGAATACCAGAAACAAGGGACCTTCACATATGACGAAAAAACTCCCACATACAATATTTCTTTCTCTTTCAAATTTTCTGTTTTCTTCTAAAATTCTAACTTAAGCATCAAACAGTTTTCGCTCCGATGAACCTCTAACTATTTTCTATAGTTGCCGATCCATCCCAACATCGTGCTATTTTCCTGCATCTCTACCCAATAGAGCAACCTATCCTTCTACCCTATCAAGTCAGGTCTTGAGCCGCAGCAAATGAATCTTCCATATATTCTCTTTATGTATTTGATGAAATATAGAAGAATGTATATCAAGGATTCCTTTTTTTGTTTAGTATAGAAAGAATGAAGAGATGGATGAATGATATTTGTTTTAGAGCTGTCAATAGATCGGATCCAGATCCAAAACCCATAGATATTTATCCGACGGATCCGGATCTGGTATTAATATTGGATCCGTTTACCCGGATCCGAATCTGAATTCGGATCCGATAAACCATCATGTAAACGGATAGAATTTAGATATTTAATACCCAGACCCGATAGATCCGAAACCCGAATTATATATATATATATTATAATTGTTTGTTATTATATTTTTGGATGTTTTAATTGAAGTTTTACTTGTTGAATTTAAATAATTTTTATATTTTTATTTGTATGATCATATGATTGTATAATTTTTAGATTTTTTTAAGTTATTATATAATTTTTAGATTTTTTTTAGACTTTAAATATGAGTTTCAGATCTCGAAACTGGGTCCGGATATTCGGGACCCATTAGGATCCAGATGTGGTACTTCAAAGCTAGACCCGTCGGATATTCGGGTCTGGATCCGATACCAGTAACCAAGATCGGATCCAAGTCTGAATATCCAGGTTTAGATCCGAATCCGACCCGTTGACAGATCTAATTTATTTAATATTTTTATAAACTATTCTTTCGTACTAAAAAATTGGAACAAGATATAAACTTATAATCTTTATAATTTATTATTTATATAAAAAATATTTAAATACTTAATTTTAATTTATTTAATTAAATAAATAATTTCATAAATTAATTATATATGAATTAATTTATTATATATTTATTATATAAATAATTAATTAATTTATAATTTAATTTAAATAGTTCAATAATGAGGTGGGCTATGGCCTGATAAAGAGTGAAAAAGTATTAGAATTTTGTCAAAAAAAATTAATGAAATATAATTTTATCTTTGTCAATATAAAAATTCATCTTTTATATGCTCTACTCATCTTTATATCCTTCTAAATTGAGCAATATATATTAGTGTACAATAATGAATAAGCAATCTCTCCTTCTCACCCATGCTTTTTAAAATAATTTTAGTCCCATGGTAGATGGGGGCATCCATCCTTTCTCCCATGACTTCAACCAAACATCAGATAAGGGAGAGGCAGGTGACCACCAATTGGTAAGGACCGTAAGGTGGTTGCGGGTCAACCAACCTTCATTAATGGCATTATCAATTGGAACATTAAAGGCTATTGAAGAGAAAGTGCTACCTTAATATGAGCAGTTTGGTTTGCTTATTTGACTTTTTGTACTAAACACGGAAATAGAGCAATCCAATATACAAATGGGACGTGTGCTTAATTAGTATTGCAAGATTTTTTTTTTTTTTTATAGCTTAATTGTTTGATAAAGAGTGATCCCAGACCGGATGCAATCCTTAGAAAGATGCACCTGAGACGAGTTGGGTCAAGTTCGCCAGCCCAATTCAGCATCAAGTTGTTTCTAAACCAAGTAATAACCTGGCATAGTAATCTGAGTTTACCCAACTTTGTACGCCGGTATCACTAAAAAGTAGTTTAGATGAAGTCAGATTCTTCTCTGGGGCACAGATTCCAGACAATTGGCTGCCGGGGGTTCACCCCCGCTGGAGTTGTCGGTTCTTGGAGCAGTGCTCCGTACTATCTGAACGGACATCATCTGCGCATGATAGATGTTAGGGGGTGGAGAGCATATTCATTGAGGATGACTCTATTATTATTATTGGCTGGATTCGAGATGAGATGAAGCATCTAAAAGTTCATCTTCTACTCCAAGACATCTGAAGATCCCTCAATCATCTCATTGTGATGACCATTCGACATATCTTCCAGAAGACGAATGGCGCCATGAATTAGGTTGCTTCATTTGTTGCCTTTTTGTGTGATATTTTATATGCTGATTTTTTGAACTGTACTCCCAACAAACCGGTATGATCGTACGGTTGTACAACAAAAAAAAATTGGAATACTCGATTCAATGATACGATCAAATCATTTGATTTCATCAAGAAGGATGAGAAACTATGCGTGTTCAAGAAGGTCAGTGGAAGGCCTATTACATTCCTTGCATTATACATGGATGACATCCTCTTAATTGAGAATAAAATTCCCATGATGACTTCTGTGAAAATTTGATTGTCCATATTTTAGGAATAAAAATTTATAGAGATAGATCTAAGAAGATGCTAGATTTGTCACAACAACTATACATAAAGAAAGTGCTAAAGCGGTTCAGCATGGAAAACTCCAAGAATGATCTATTATTCTTCAGGTATGGAATTCATATCTCCAAAAAGATGTGCCACACCTGAGGAGATTCAGCATATGAGCAATATCCCTTATGCTTCTACTATAGAAAATCTCATGTATGCTATATTATGTACTCGATCTGATATTGCTCTTACTGTGAATGTCACAAGTAGATATCAGTCGAATTCAGATGATGAGCACTAAATTGCTGTGAAGAATATCCTTAAGTACTTGAGAAGGACTAAGGATCTCTTCTTGATCTTTAGAAGAAGAGATTTACGAGCATAGAGATACAGACTCAGACTTTATATATGATATTGATGATAGAAAGTCTACATCAGATTTTCTATTCCTGTGTAACGGTAGTACGGTTAGCTGAAAGAGTTTCAAGCAACCGATTATTATAGATTCCATCGTGGAGACAGAGTACATTGCCGCATCGAAGACTACTAAGAAAGGATTCTAATTCAAGAAGTTCATTACAGAGCTGGATGCGATACCATCAAATGTCGTTTCACTCTTCTGCGACAATAATGGTGCCATAGTGCTCGTTAAGAAACTGAGATCTCATCAAAAGTTCAAGCACATTGAGAGATGATTTCATCTGATTCGCAAATATCTCGAGAAGAAATTCGTCGAGATACAAAGAGCTGACTCCACAGAGAATGTGGATGACTCGCTGACCAAGCCGCTGAGCCAATAGAAGATTGAAGCTCATCTTGAGAAGATGAGGCTCAGGTTCATAGCCAATTAGTTTTAGGTCAAGTTGGAGTTTGTTAGATATATGTCCTAGAAATCAGATTGGCTGGCACATATACACATTCTAAGGACATAATTTTGTAATTAAAATTTTGAAATAAATAAAATTTGAGTTATTTTTCATTCATGTTGTGTTTAAATTATATCTATGAATCGTCCAAAAAATTAATGGATGATGATACGTATTCTCAAAAGTCGAAAATTTGAGACACATATCATTGGTGGTTAATTCTTAAATACTTCCGAATAATGGATCATTACGGAGACAGTGACTGATCCAAATAGATCGATGTACGGATCATTTTTCTTCATGGATAGATGAGTCTCGAGTCAACAGTATGGAGACACTGAAGCGAGAGTGTAGGTATTTGATAGAGATCAAGGGTATTAAGCATGATCAATATGAGAAGTCATTAGGATGCCTACCCACTCATCGGTGAGTTATTCAAAGTTGTAGTGGTGTAGATAGTTCTTTGACCTGTGGTGTTTTGGTTATTTACAGTAGGGTTACTGTAGTTTAACTATACTAACACTTGGTTACCTAGTCAATCGAAATCTTGAGGTGTATATTGGCTACAGTAGGTTCATTATAGGAATAAAGTGTGTACCAAGATGAGATCTGTCAATCTTGGTAGATAGAAAGAGGTTCTATGCAGTTCATGAGACTGAGTCCTAAAATCCATGACCATAGTAGGTGAATGATGGAAAAGAGTTTCTATAATATTTCACATGAATTTGAGTCGATTGAATCTGACATATGACGGATGAATGGATTTGATAAATTATCCTTAACCTGTGTCTTATCGAGATTCATGATAAAAAAATTGAACTATACAGTAACTACACCTAGAGGTTCAATATTTTATTCTGCTAAATTATCACTATATACTGTTAGGTATCACTGATGGATCGTGAGACTTGTTGAGTATCATCTTGATGATCGATGATCCTTGATGGACAGAGTTGAAATCGTTCTAACTCATCGAAAGGAGTTTCGATGATATTATGATGGAAATCATAGTATATCTCACTATCAAACAGAATAAAATCTATGGGATCACACACAAAAGAGATTTTTGTCCGATCAGATGGTTGATTAGTGATTATAAATCACTATTGAATGTAATCATCAATATGATTGATGATTAATCTAGTGCAAGAGTTGTAATAAAATAATTCTCTAAAAGTTAGTGAGTTGTAGGCGGATTAATTAGCAATTAAAATATTAATTGGCTCAATTTGATTGAGCAATGGGACTCAGATCAAGTCAAATTAAATTGAATTTAATCTGACTTGATTTGGGTTTAATTAGATCGAGCCTGATTGAGTTATGAGATAACTCAATGTAAGGGAGAATCATTTTTGATTTGATCAGGATTTGAGTTCAATTAATTTCTAATTTGATTAGAATTTCATTAAAGAAATTGGGTTTCTAATAAGATTAGGTTTTCTTCTCTACTTGGATCTAATCAAATTGGATTTGGATAGGGACCAAATTGGATCAACTAAGAGTCTGGATGGGACTCTATCTCTTCCTTGCACCACTTTTTGCTCCACACCTCACCTTCTCCTGTGTGAGCCCCTCTTGAGTTTTTGCGTGAAGATTTTGTGCGACGATCTCTTCTCCACGCCTTCCTTTTTCTCATCGCCTGTTATGGATAATTATTAGTTGGTTTTTATTTTAATTTGAATCCTTATTTGATAAGGATTAGATCTTATCTATGTTAAGTATGACCTATCCCTTCCTTGGATGCCAACCACAAGAAGGCCCTTTCTTTTGTGCGACAAAAGGAAGGAATTCATCGTGAGAAACCATATTTCACTATGAAAAATATCTTGGGGAATGAGAAAAATAAGAGAGTATGTGGGCTTTCTTAGGGCATGAGTTTTTGTGCATGGAGGGTCCTAGGGTTTCATCTAGGGTTTTACAAAGAGAGAAAAGAGAAGAGAAAAATTTTCTCAAGGGTTTTTTTTCTTCTTCCTCTATATCTTTTTTCTTTTCTATTCTTTCTCCTGTTTCTCTTCAGAGATACGAGAGAATCTGAGAGATCTGAAGAAAAAATCTTCATCAACCATCAGAAGATGACTTCTACAAAGAAGCTAGTATTTTGGTGAAGTCAGAAGCCTCTAATCGAATCGAAGACTTTGTGTGGATATCCGTAGAGACTGAACACGTGTGCAGCTCTGCAAGAACCTCATCAGATTATCATAATTATTAGATTGTGGAGTTCGTCTATCCGTGCAAAGATATGGAGATCGGATCTTCAGATTTTTGATTTTATTTAAATCTAATTTTATTTTCAATATTTTAAAGTGCATGTGATTGATTCTATTAGCTGTAGATTAGATCTACTTAATGTATGTTCGATAGATTAAAAAGATTTTAATTTAGATCAGATTTTTATTCTTCTATGTTTATGATTTTTAAAAGTTAAAAATCTATATGCTCTGACTTCTTGCACGGTACCAGGAGACTTTGACCTCTATTAGAGAAGTATATTTATCCTTAAAGTTTAGAATATTATACTAAGCATGCTATAAAATTATAGCTATTATAACAATTTGGAGACTCTTATTGGTGTTCTATAGAACAAACATAAAAGTTTCAAGTCATGACTGTTAATTAGCAATTGAAGGCCATTATATAATGGAATGACAACCATTATTTGTGTTTTTCTAGTCATTCATAATTTTTTAGTTTAAATCTTCATGTCTACTTGAAAAAAGACAGGACCCAGGCTCTAAACAATTGAAGTGGTAGGGGTAGCAATCAGATCAAGTTGGACCACATACAGATCATATCAGATACTGAATAGACAAAAAAAACTCTATCAATCTAAATCCAAATTGTTTATTAAAATAGTCCAAATGTCATATCCAAATCTAAGCATTTTATTTAATAGATAACCAAATTGTTGCTCCTAGATTGATTTTGATGATTACAAAGCAGATTGAAGGGATACAAATAATTTTAAAATGAAAAAGTCCTTATGCTCTTCAAGGGCAAAATCGTAATTTCACTAAAATCCTGATTTGATAGTACCATTTGGTAGAACAAATGATTTGAAATCTATTGGTGAAAATTTCATTGTGTTTGGACTTATATTTTTGAAGTTATGAAGATTTGAAGTGCATGAGTCGACTCATGAGTCAACTCATGGCACTGTGAGCTGATTGGCACGCAAAAATTCTCCTTGGCACGCTAGTTTTCTGGCTTGGCACGATCTGTGAGTCGACTCATGAGTCGACCCATAAGGCATGAGTCGACTCATGAGTCGACCCCTGCTAATTTGAGCCAAGAATTTCCAGAAATGCATTCTCTGATTTTTGCAACAGAGGTCGACTCATGAGTCGACCCCTGAAGCATGAGTCGACTCATGAGTCGACCCCTGCGACGAAAAATGTCAGCAACGGCTATTTTTTTTGCCCGTTTTAATTGCCATTTATGCTTCCTAAAAATCCTCTAACGGCTCTTTATCTACCTAAATTGTTTTCTCTTGCTTCTAATGCTACAAAATGCTTTAAATGATGAAAGAAATTGCAGATTAAATAGCGGATCAAACGTGAAATCAAAACAGAAGAGAAAGAGAGGAAAAGAGAAGAATAGAAGAAAGGATCCAAAATTTGCAAGAAAAAGCCTGAGATCAACGAAAAATCCAAAGAGAAAAAGAGAGAGGATCCACAATATACCAGAGAGATTGTGAAAGAGAAAAGCTAGATCTTTCAAGGAGAGAATTCTTCACGCCTATTGTTTCAACCTTGATCTAGAGATCGTTCAAAGCTTTCAAGAGATCTTCAATCAACAATCAACCTCTTCTCAAGCATTCAAGCGTTCATCCACTTTGAGAAAATCCGAAAAAGGGGTTCTTCATTTGAGTAAAGCTTTTATTGTTATATTTGCTCATTTAAGGAGCTGTTATTGTATTAATCTGTGCTCTAAATACTCTTACTCTTTGTGAGTTTTTGTGTTTGGAGGATTTTCAAAACAAGGAAAGGTTGATCCGAACCTGAAATCGGAGTATTTTGGATTTACTTGTACCCGAAAAACAAGTGATCTAGCTTGGGATAGCTAGTGTCGGAGTTTCCGACGTCTTGTATTCTAGCTTGGGATAGCTAGTGTCGGAGTTTCCGACGTTTTGTATTCGGGTTGAATACAAAGGATAGTGGATTGAAATTCCCAAGTGGGATCTTGGAGAGTGGATGTAGGTGCAAGGTTAGCACCGAACCACTATAAATCCTTGTGTTTGTGGTGTGCTTTATCGCTTTATCTTATTTCTTTATTATATCCTTGCAATCCTGCTTTAGGTAATTAATATTGAATTAAAGTCTTTGTTTTGATCTTCATAAGTAATCTGTTGGGCTTAAAATTTTTTAGAAACCCAATTCACCCCCCCTCTTGGGTTGCATAGCTGGGCAACAAGTGGTATCAGAGCCGGTGCTCTAGCCCTTCTTTGATCTAACAATCAAAGAGCCAAAGATCTATGGCAACCCATGTTGGAACTTCTCTAGCCGAGGGGCAATCAACAAACCGACCTCCACTTTTCAATGGGTCTAATTACACCTATTGGAAAGCTCGGATGAAGATTTTCATACAAGCACTCGACTATGATATGTGGAGTATCATAGTGAATGGTCCTCACACACCCACCAAGATAATAGATGGTGAGGAGTCAACCAAACCCGAGAAAGAATGGGATGAGGTTGACAAGAAATTGGCACAATTAAATGCCAAAGCCATGAATGTTCTTTATTGTGCACTAGATGCTAGTGAATTTAATCGCATTTCTACTTGTGCATCTGCTAAAGAAATATGGAATAGGTTAGAAGTCACCCATGAGGGAACAAATCAAGTAAAAGAGTCTAAAATAAACATGCTTGTACATAAATATGAATTGTTCAAAATAGAGCATGATGAGTCCATAACTGCTATGTTTACTCGTTTTACTGATATAATCAATGGTTTAAAGAGTCTTGGCAAATCTTATACTAACAGTGAACTTGTAAGGAAGATTCTCAGGTCACTGCCAAGAACTTGGGAAGCCAAGGTGACTGCCATCCAAGAAGCAAAGGACTTGAACACTCTACCTCTAGAAGAGCTTCTTGGATCCTTGATGACTCATGAACTTAGCATGAAGCAACATCAAGAGGATGAAGTCAAAAAGAAAAGAACCATTACCCTCAAATCCACAACTTCACCTGATTATGAAACGGATGACTCTGAAGATGAAGATCAGGATGAGGAGATGGCTCTCATCACCCGAAAATTTAAGAAGTTTCTAAGAAAAAGGAAACAGAGGATGAGAAAGAAATTCACAAAAGGGGATCAAAGCAAAGAAAAGGAGAAAGATCAATCCCCTATATGCTACGAGTGCAAGAAGCCAGGACATTTCAGATCCGAATGTCCACAATTGAAGAAAGGTCCAAAGAAGTTCAAAAAGAAGGCAATGATGGCTACCTGGAGTGCGAGTGATGACTCAAGCTCCGACGAGGAAACCTCAATAGAACAAGCCAACCTATGCCTGATGGCACATGAAAATGAGGTAACTTCTGAATCCACTAGTGAATTTACTTTTGAAGAATTGCATGAAGCATTCTATGATTCAATTGATGAATTAAAGAAACTAGGGAAGAAAAACAAAGAGCTGAAATTGGAAAATCAGTCCTTAGTGAAACAAGCTGAAAATCTTTCAATTGAAAAATTCACCTTGATTCAAGAAAATCAAAACTTAAAGGATGAAATGAACAAGCTGAAATCTATAGTAGATAAGTTCACCTTAAGTTCAAACAAACTAAATATGATCCTTGAAAATCAGAAAGCTATATATGATAAAGCTGGACTTGGTTATAAACCCCTGAAGAAACAAAAATTTCTGAAGGATATTTATTCAAGTAACAAGTCTACAAATATTACTTGTTTTAAATGTGGAAGAATAGGACATAAATCATACACATGTCTTATTAACAAATATGCAAACACAGAAAATATGGGTTCCAAAAGGAACCATTCTGACTAACCTGAAAGGACCCAAGAAAGCTTGGGTACCTAAGACAGAAACTTGATCTGTGCTTGCAGGTGTGTCTAGCATCCCAAGAAAGAAACAGAAAATGATATCTTGACAGCGGATGCTCGAGATACATGACTGGTGATGAATCACAATTCATCACACTTGATGCTAAGGATGGAGGGATGGTCACCTTTGGAGATAATGGCAAAGGAAAGATCATCGGGATAGGTAACATTGGTATCACTCCCTCCAAATACATTGAGAATGTTTTATTAGTTAAAGGTTTAAAGCATAACTTACTTAGCATTAGTCAATTCTGTGATAAAGGGTATAAAGTAAGTTTTGAATCATCTGTTTGCATTGTGACGAGTCCTATTAACGATGGTATTAAATTTATAGGACATAGGCATGGCAATGTTTATATGGTAGACTTGAATGATTTAACTAAATTAGACATGCAATGCCTAGTTTCTTTAAATGCTAAAATAAATGAGACTAGTTGGCTGTGGCATCGTAGACTTGCACATATTAGCATGCATTCTCTTTCAAAATTAATTAAAAAGGATTTAGTTATCGGTTTGCCAAAACTGAATTTTGAAAAGGATAGAATTTGTGATGCATGCCAATTAGGTAAACAAACTAGAATATCATTTAAATCCAAAAATACTATTTCAACTTCTAGACCTTTAGAGCTCTTACATATGGATTTATTTGGACCAACAAGAACCACAAGTCTAGGAGGAAAACGATATGGATTTGTAATAATTGATGATTACTCTCATTTTACTTGGGTTTTCTTTTTAGCTCACAAAAATGAAACTTTTCAAATTTTCACTAAATTTCATCAAAAAGTCACTAATGAAAAAGGATTTTCAATTCAAAATATTAGAAGTGATCATGGAACAGAATTTGAAAATCATGACTTTGAAAATTTTTGTGATGAAAATGGAATTGGCCATAACTTCTCTGCTCCTAGGACACCCCAACAAAATGGGGTAGTAGAAAGGAAAAACAGAACCTTAGAAGAAATGGCCCGTACCATGCTTTGTGAAAGCAACCTTCCAAGATATTTTTGGGCAGAAGCTATTAACACAGCATGTTACATTTTAAATCGTGCTTTAATTAGACAATTTTTAAAGAAAACCCCCTATGAACTTTGGAAAGGAAGAAAACCAAATATTGCATATTTTCATATTTTTGGTTGCCGATGTTTTGTATTAAATAATGAAAAAGAAAAACTTGGTAAATTTGATGCAAAATCAGATGAAGCAATCTTTCTAGGTTACTCCTCCACTAGTAAAGCATTTAGAGTGTTCAACAAAAGAACTTTAGTAGTTGAGGAGTCCATACATGTTGTCTTTGATGAATCTAACGATCTTCCTTCAAGGAAGAATGAGGGTGTTGATGATGCAGATCCACTAATAAAAGATATAAAGGAGATCACTCTGAAAGATTCAGCAACTCCAGAAGACAAGGATCAAGAAGACGAACAAAATGAAAGAGGTGAAGAAATTCAAGAACAACCTCAAGGTACAAATGAATTACCCAAGAAATGGAGGTATGTTCACAACCACCCTAAGGAGTTAATAATTGGTGATCCTATGCATGGGGTAAAAATACATTCTTCACTTAGAGATGTACTTAATCATTGTGCATTTGTATCTCAACTTGAACCTAAAACTTTTGAAGAAGCTGAAAATGATCATAACTGGATTAATGCTATGCAAGAAGAACTTAATCAATTTGAAAGAAATAATGTTTGGACCTTAGTGAAAAGACCTAAAGATTATTCAATAATTGGCACAAAATGGGTCTTTAGAAACAAATTAGATGAGCATGGAAATGTAATTAGAAATAAAGCAAGACTGGTTGCTAAGGGATATAATCAAGAAGAAGGAATTGATTTTGATGAAACCTTTGCACCTGTTGCTAGATTAGAAGCCATTAGACTTCTACTTGCTTATGCTTGCTTTATGAAATTCAAACTATTTCAAATGGATGTTAAAAGTGCATTTTTAAATGGATATATTTCTGAAGAAGTATATGTAGAACAACCCCCTGGATTTGAAAATCATGCTTTTCCCAATCATGTCTTTAGATTAAATAAAGCTTTATATGGTCTAAAACAAGCACCTAGAGCATGGTATGAAAGGCTAAGCAAATTTCTACTAAATAATGGTTTCTCAAGAGGCAATGTAGATACAATCCTATTTATTAAAAGAAACCAAAATGATATGCTAATTATACAAATTTACGTTGATGACATAATTTTTGGGTCTACTAATGAATCCCTTTGTCAAGACTTTGCTAAGCTTATGCAGGGGGAGTTCGAGATGAGCATGATGGGAGAACTCACCTTCTTCCTCGGACTCCAAATCAAACAATCAAAAGAGGGAATCTCCATCACCCAAAGCAAGTACACCAAGGAACTACTCAAAAGATTTGGAATGGAGAACTGCAAACCAATTGGCACACCAATGAGTCCCTCATGTAAGCTTGACAAGGATGATGAAGGTAAAAGCGTAGACTTAAAATACTATAGAGGTATGATTGGCTCATTATTATATTTAACTGCAAGTAGGCCTGATATCATGTTTAGTGTTTGCTTATGTGCAAGATATCAATCTAATCCTAAGGAATCTCATTTGAATGCTGTTAAAAGAATCTTTAGATACTTAAATGGTACACAAACCATAAGATTATGGTACTCTAAGGACTCACAAATTAATTTGTTAGGATATTCTGATGCTGATTTTGCTGGATGTAAATTAGATAGAAAAAGCACAAGTGGAACTTGCCAATTTCTTGGAGTAAACCTAATCTCATGGTTTAGCAAGAAACAAAATTCGGTAGCACTGTCTACGGCTGAGGCCGAATACATTACAGCCGGAAGTTGTTGTGCTCAAATCTTGTGGATTAAGCAACAACTTGAAGATTTTGGAATCAAACTTAATGAAACACCAATAAAATGTGATAATACAAGTGCCATCAATCTATCTAAAAATCCAATTCAACACTCAAGATCTAAACATATTGAAATAAGACATCATTTTATAAGAGAACATGTTCAAAACAAAAATATAATTCTTGAATATGTTTGCACTGAAAATCAATTAGCCGATATCTTTACAAAGGCCCTTAGTGAGGATAGATTCTATGAAATTAGGAGAAATCTAGGAATTCTAGATCCATTTGCCTAAACTTCTCTTAATTGATATCAAATATTCTTAGAGCTCAATTTTCAATAACTATTCTGGTTCCAAAAGCTCAGTTTTATCACTCTAAAAACTTATCATTGAGCAAAATTCCTTCTCCCAAAATTTTGATTTTTTTGGAATTTATTTATATTTTTGCTGAATTTCTGAACTTCATGAGTCGACCCCCATGAGTCGACTCAATGGCAAACTTGTAAATCCCACAAACTTCCATCGGGTTCATTGTTTTTAAACGGGAAACCCTGTTTGTGAGACGACTCATCTTCTCATCGTCTTCCTTCCGAAAGCCGTTCCTTCCAACTCTTTTTTGCTCCAAATCCAAGGATCAATTCTGAGGCAATTCTCCCTCCTACTCTCCACCAAAATCGTCACCTTAGAAAGGATTTTTCTGTGCCTTCTCGCAGTGATTGGCTCGGGTGGAACATGCCCTAGAACTTCACCGATCATCCAAAATCCACTTCTTTTCTCCACTAAAATTCTCTTTACTCTCTTGTGATCCCTCCTCCTCTCAATTCAAGTCTTCTTGTCTGCTACTTTATTGGATATGGCTCCAAAGATGAAACTTCCCCAAAGAAGGAAATCAATTCGTGAGCCTGAGGAAATTGTCCGAAAGAAAAGGCATGCTCAGTCTTCCAGTGTTCCCAATCCAGTTTCAGTACCTGCTCAAGGTCCCTCTCAATCCTCCATAAGCCCCAGTGTAAATCCTCTTTCTGATAGAAAAGTAGAAACCGGGAAAAACATAGATTTTCGGTTCTTTGAGAAAGAAGGCTTTACTTTTGCTACCAAGATCAAAAATCAAGGATGGAAACTCTATTGCTCTCTTAAGGAAGTCACCTATTTGATCTAGTCAGAGAGTTCTACCAGAACCTAAATTATGGAAACGGGTCAGTGACTTCATCTGTAAAGGGAATTGACATATGCTTGGATTCTAGAATATTGGGAGAAATACTTCAGTTGCCTAGTGAAGGATACTCATATATGGAACTCCCAATTAAAGAAGAAGGGATCAGAATTATCTTAGGAGAAGCTTTTTCAGGAAGTTTAAACAAATTGGAAGCAAAGCTATTATCCATTGAGATGAGGGTCCTGCATCAGATTGTAACAAAACTCTTCTTTCCTAGGAGTGGTAGACATGACTTACTGTCTGGCAGAGATGTATGTGTCATGTTTCATGTCATCACTCAGACCCCCCTAAACCTCCCTGCACTTATGATAGAGGCCATGAGAGAAACTTTGAATAGATCCAAGGCACACTTGCCTTATGGTATGGCCCTTACTAGAGTATTCAGGAGGTTTGGAGTTAGCTGTGAGGGGGAGACACCTACCAAGCTCTCACATGTGGACACTTTCAACCAACACAGTCTGCACCGAATAAGAATTACAAAGACTGTTGGTGGTTGGATCAATGGCTCTGAAGAAAGAACTGAGGAGAGAGTTGAGGAAAGAGCTGAAGACAGAACTGAAGGCAGAATAGAAGAAGAAGGTCCATCTTCTCCTGTACATGACTTCAGGGCAGCTTCACCAGATACCCAGTTCATTCCTGATACTGAGGCTGGCTTCTGAGTTTACTAGGATGCCCACACCAGTGTTTCAGCCAGAGAGCAGAGCACCTCATTCAGAGTTCAGACTGGCTGATGATCAGATCGAGCATATATCTCAGCGTGTGGCTTCTTTGCTGTCTAGTCAGTGGGGTAGTACTTCTTTTGCACCTGGAGCTACCTCTTCTGATCAGACCATTACTCCCCACATCTTCACTGTGTTTCAGATGATTTCAGATCAGTCCGTCAGGATACAGCAGCTTGAAGATACAGTCTGGAGACTGACTGGCAGAGTTCTTGACTTGCAGGGGCAAGTCCTTGCATTGGCCCATCCCCAGCCACAGGAGTCTACTATTGAGGTCACAGACCTCACTGTAGAGGCTAGCAGGCTCAGAGGAGCACTAGAAGGTGGATATGAGCTATTGAGGAAAGAGATCCGAGGATCGAGTGAGCATGCTACCACTCAGTTCACTGCTCTACTTCAATCTGTTTCCAGAGCACTGAACGTACTTGATTCTATCAGACTCATGGTATCAGCCCTAGCATCTCAGCATTCTCAGCCATCCAGTTCATCTCGCTCTCCTTCTCGTGGCAGAGGCAGACGGGGTAGAGGACGCACTTCTGATCCATCATCTCCTCACCCTATATCTGATGACTCCGATCATTGACTTATCTTGATCTTTACTAGGTCCTAGGAGCTAGTATCTTGTTCTAGGATCTATACCTTGGGGCCATGTATTGACAATTAGCTGGTTGAATTTTATTTTCAAGAACTATGTATTGAAACAATTATGATATTATTGGAATCATCTTTTACCTATATTTCTACCTCTTTGTAATGATCATATATTGGTTATATATTTTCTTCTTGTTGAAATATTGTCTTCTCCTTGTTGTTGTTTGCTGTTGATAATTGCTATATTAAGGGGGAGCAAACATCTGTGAAAAACTCTAAAGAGGAAGAAATTAAAGAATATTTCAGAAAAAGAAAAGGAAGAGTTAACTATGTTTGATGATGTCAAAAAGGGAGAGAAATTAAACAAAAATAAAAATTAAATTAAACAAAAAGCAAAACCCTAAATTATGAGAAAAAGGGGGAGAAATTAAACAAAAATAAAGATTGGAAGATTAAAACAAATATTGGAGAAATTAAAACAAATATTGGAGAACTTAAACAATATTGGAGAAATTAAACAAATATTGAAGAAATTAAACAAATATTGGAGAAATTAAACAAAAACAAGGATTGAAAGATTAAACAAAACTTTGAGAAATTTGGTATCAAAATTTGGTATCAGACAGAACTTAAACAAAAAGTCATCCATCAAAAGCAAAATCATAAGTACAATGCAAATAAGTATTTTTTTTATATATGCTCTGATATATTTCAAAATTCAAACTTGCTTTTGAAATTATACTCACCTTGATACATCTTAAGATATTTGTTTTACTCTGATACATCCTACAATTTCTTTTAACTTGCTCTGATACATGATAAAATTTAATCCGATTCAGTGTGAAGGTTTCTCTGATAAATTATAACATTTGATCTGATACAGTGAGAAAGTTTCTCTGATATATTCTTTTTTTTGCTCTGATACAGTGTGAAATTTTCTCTGACATTTGCTCTGATACAGTGTGAAATTTTCTCTGACATTTGCTCTAATACACTGTGAAATTTTCTCTGATATATTATAAATTTTTTTTGCTCCGATACATTATAAAATCTTTTCTGATATCATTGTAAAAATTATTTTTCTTGCTCTGATACATTGCAAAAGTTATTTCTCTTCTCTTACTCTGATATATCTTGAACTCAAAATGATCTAATACCCTTTTCAAATCTTTAAGAAAATGGACAAACTATTTTTGCATTTATATTACATGCCAAAAGAATCATACTCTTTTCAAGCATATACACCTAAAATGGATTCTTTTGAAATTAATGCATTAACATAAATATTTTTGTTCAAATGTTTTGTCATCATCAAAAAGGGGGAGATTGTTGCTCCTAGATTGATTTTGATGATTACAAAGCAGATTGAAGGGATACAAATAATTTTAAAATGAAAAAGTCCTTATGCTCTTCAAGGGCAAAATCATAATTTCACTAAAATTCTGATTTGATAGTACCATTTGGTAGAACAAATGATTTGAAATCTATTGATGAAAATTTTATTGTGTTTGGACTTATATTTTTGAAGTTATGAAGGTTTGAAGTGCATGAGTCGACTCATGAGTCAACTCATGGCACTGTGAGCTGATTGGCACGCAAAAATTCTCCTTGGCACGCTAGTTTTCTGGCTTGGCACGACCTGTGAGTCGACTCATGAGTCGACCCACAAGGCATGAGTCGACTCATGAGTCGACCCCTGCTAATTTGAGCCAAGAATTTTCAGAAACGCATTCTCTGGTTTTTGCAACAGAGGTCGACTCATGAGTCGACCCCTGAAGCATGAGTCGACTCATGAGTCGACCCCTGCGACGGAAAATATCAGCAACGGCTATTTTTTTTGCCCCTTTTAATTGCCATTTATGCTTCCTAAAAATCTTCTAACGGCTCTTTATCTACCTAAATTGTTTTCTCTTGCTTCTAATGCTACAAAATGCTTTAAATGATGAAAGAAATTGCAGATTAAATAGCGGATCAAACGTGAAATCAAAACAGAAGAGAAAGAGAGGAAAAGAGAAGAATAGAAGAAAGGATCCGAAATTTGCAAGAAAAAGCCTGAGATCAACGAAAAATCCAAAGAGAAAAAGAGAGAGGATCCACAATATACCAGAGAGATTGTGAAAGAGAAAAGCTAGATCTTTCAAGGAGAGAATTCTTCACGCCTATTGTTTCAACCTTGATCTAGAGATCGTTCAAAGCTTTCAAGAGATCTTCAATCAACAATCAACCTCTTCTCAAGCATTCAAGCGTTCATCCACTTTGAGAAAATCCGAAAAAGGGGTTCTTCATTTGAGTAAAGCTTTTATTGTTATATTTGCTCATTTAAGGAGCTGTTATTGTATTAATCTGTGCTCTAAATACTCTTACTCTTTGTGAGTTTTTGTGTTTGGAGGATTTCCAAAACAAGGAAAGGTTGATCCGAACCTGAAATCGGAGTGTTTTGGGTTTACTTGTACCCGGGAAACAAGTGATCTAGCTTGGGATTGCTAGTGTCAGAGTTTCCGACGTCTTGTATTCTAGCTTGGGATAGCTAGTGTCGGAGTTTCCAACGTTTTGTATTCGGGTTGAATACAAAGGATAGTGGATTGAAATTCTCAAGTGGGATCTTGGGGAGTGGATGTAGGTGCAAGGTTAGCACCGAACCACTATAAATCCTTGTGTTTATGGTGTGCTTTATCGCTTTATCTTATTTCTTTATTATATCCTTGCAATCCTGCTTTAGGTAATTAATATTGAATTAAAGTCTTTGTTTTGATCTTCATAAGTAATCTGTTGGGCTTAAAATTTTTTAGAAATCCAATTCACCCCCCCTCTTGGGTTGCATAGCTGGGCAACACAAATTTAAAATGGGTTGAATCAATTTGAACACATTAAATAGTTAAGTGTTGCTACCCTAACCAAATGGCGCTAAATCGAGAATCAGCCGACAGTGACATAAGGAGGACACATGGCAAACATGTAAAACACTTTGAGAGAGTACTCCTTCCCCAAGTATTCAACTATCTAATATGCTAGTTTCAACAATTCTCATTTCTTATATTTCTCTTTGGTTGTTTGGCTTGTAGTATATATCGAGCTTATTGCTTTAGCAATTAGTACTATGGAAGGGAGTAGAAATCCAAAAGAGTACTACCATTTCAGAGGAAAGACATAACAAAGATTTTCAAAGAAAGTGGCATCCATGTGCACAAATCTTTTATTTGTTTTGGGATAATATAGCCCACCAGATATCCAACAAAGATACATTTGAAAGACTTATAATCAAGTTTATTTCCTAAGAGGACTCAAGTGACGAACAAAGCAAACACAACAAAAAAACATGAGGAGAAATAGGAAGATAGAGGTGGGTCAGATTCCAACACTCAAATTGGAGATTTACCACTTAGAATAGCCATACAATTAATCAATTAGCAAACACAACTTTTTTCTTACCAGTATTACATCTTAGTGAGAAGAGCATAGGTAACCTCCAAAAGATGCCGGTTTCTTTGCTCAACTACTCCATTTTTTTTGGAGGATACATGGACAGATAGTTTAAGAGTTGTTGCAGCCAAAATCCAACTCGGTTAGAACCACCCAGAGGGTGCTAGTGGACCTACGATTATAGAATATGATCTGTCTAGGAGTCATAGATCTGCACACAAAATGAATAAAAAATAATTCACTAGATTGGCTCTGATCGAGCCCTCCGATGTCTAAGTTAAATCGGATTTTGAAAAAACGGTAATAAAGAGAATATAATAGGGCATTATAGTGCAAAATGTAATCCTGCCTTAGTCAGCTCACTTTAGACTTCTTGGATTGGCCTTAAGATCAATCTTTAGGAGCTTTGTCTTAAAGAGCTCGACTTATTGGAGCTTGGCCTTCTCGACCTTCTAATAAGCTTGGCCTTCTAAGGTCGGCTTTTTGATGGGCTCAACCTTCTTGGTTTTTTGAGGTCGATTTTCTAATAAGCTAAATATTCTCAACCTTCTTGGCCTTCTAAGGTCGGTTTTCTGTTGAACTCGGTCTTCTTGACCTTTTTAACCTTTTCGACTTTCTGAGGTCGACTTTTTGATGAGCTCGATTTTTTCGACTTTATTGACCTTCTGAAATCGATTTTTTGGTGAGCATGACTTTCTCGGCCTTTTTTGATCTTCTGAAGTCGATTTTCTGATAAGCTCAACTTTTTTTAACTTTTTTGACTTTTTCGACCTTCTGAAGTCGGTTTTATGATGAGCTCGACTTTCTTGACCTTCTCAGCATTCTTGATCTTTTGATGAGCTATGGATTTGCAAGAAGAAAAAAAAAAGTATGATGAATGAGGGCTTATGGACCTCTCACCATAAGAGTTTTGAGTTGTGGGAGTCTATTTTTCTCAGAGTCGACCTTTTTTTGGTCCCTTGGCTCAATTTATATAGGTGTAGAGTAAGAATCTATTATAGTTGGAGATGAAAACTAAGAGATAAAATATAACTCCCTCATTATGAAGTATCATCCCTTTTTTTATTTGAAATTAAATCTACCATAATTGTCCTTCTATTTCTGAATTTTTTTTAATAACAAAGTTGTAACTTTTCGAAATTCAAATCTTTATAGAATTGCTAGCCATATATCAATTAATGATAAGGTGGCTGATTTATATACCAAGAGTCGATACTTTGATCCTACAAATAAGCTTGAAAGTTTCTAGAGCACTAATATTCTCCTCCATTAAAATCTTAACATTTCTTTTTTTTTTTTTTGGAAGAAAAATCTAAACATTTCTACCATACCAAATTTCTATCACCTTATGAAATAACTAGAGCCTCAAAAGAACTTCATTCTTAGATTTCATAAGATAGATCCAAGTCACCCTAGAATAGCAATCAATGAAGACAAAACACTTGCAAGGAAAAGAATCGGAATGGATTGATAGCCAATGTCAGAGAAATTTATAAAAAGATTAATATGGGAAGACTTTCTCATTGCGACAAAACAAAAAAAAAAAGAATAAATGGGCGATCGAGACAAACACTGAATCCCAAGTAGAAAGAAAGTATTGAAAGACGGATCGAATAGACAACTCTTTTAATGAATTGCCAGAGTTAGGTGGCCTATCTAGACTTGTCACTAAACCATGCAAATTTCCTAGTAGAGAGTTTGCGGACTGAAGTTTAAGGACTAGAAAAAAATTATTATTTCTTTCTCGGAATCAAAGGATAAACAATTCTACAGTATTTTTTTTCTAATTAATATAAAAAAATTATTTACATAAATAATCAAATTTTTAATTTATTTATCAGATTGATGCAAAAATGATAAAACATAATTTTGAATGACGTTTTATCATCGCCACGTCACCCCTATTTTCCACGTAGACGACCCCAAAAAAAATAAAATAAAACTCACCAAATAATATGGTGTTTTTAAAAATAACATTTCAAATGATATTTTTAAAAATGCCATTCTAAATGATATTTTTAAAAATATCATATTATTTGATAATTTTTAATTTTTTCTCCAAAAAAAGAAAAAAAAAGGTAAAAAATGGAAAAAAATAAAAATAATTTTTTTTTAAAAAATCAAATTTTAATTTTGATAAAAATAAAAATTATCATTCCAAATTAGTATCCCCATTTCAAATTATTTTTTTAAAAAATACCTAAAAAAATTATTGTAAAAAAAATTAAAAATACCATAAAAAAGAATTGAAAAGAAATAAAAATTATAATTATAAATTAAAAAAAATAAAAATTTTAATTTTAATTCAAATGAAAATCATCATTTCAAATTACAATCTCCTTTTCAAACTAATTTTTTTTTAAAAATATCATAAATGAAGAAAAAAAATTAGAAAAAAATAAGAAAAAAATAAAAATTATAATTTTGAAAGAATTTTAAAAAATAAAAATTCAAATTTTAATTTAAATAAAAATCATCATTTCAAATTACAATCTCCTTTTCAAATTAATTTTTTTTAAAAAATATCATAAAAGAAGAAAAAAATGAGAAAAAAATGAGAAAAAAATAAAAATTATAATTTTGAATAAATTTTAAAAAATTTTAATTTTAATTTTAACTGAAATAAAAAAATAATTTTAAATTATTTTTTCTATTTAAAATTAAATTTTTTAAAAAAATATCTGAAAAAATCTTTAAAAATTTAAGAAATAAAAAATAATATAAAAAAAGAAAAAAATGAAAAATAAATGAGAAAAAAATAAAAATTATAATTTTAAATTTAAAAGAATAAAAATTTTAATTTTAATTCAAATAAAAAACATCATTTCAAATTACTTTCCCCATTTCAAATTAATTTTAAAAAAAAAATGTTAAAAAAATAAAAAAATAAAAAAAATAAAAGTGCCATAAAAAGTCTTTAATTTATTTAAAAAATATTCCAAACAAATGAAAACAATACCTAAAAAAAAATTTATAAAAACAAAAAAAATGGTAAAAATGGGAAAAAATGAAAATTATAATTTTAAATTATAAAAAAATTAAAAATTTAATTTGAATTCAAGAAAAATAAAAGAAAAAAATTCCATAAAAATGTGAAAAAAGGGAAAAATATGAGAAAAATAAAAATTTTAAATTGAAATTTAAAAAAAAAAATAATTTTAATTCAAATAAAAAATATCATTTCAAATTACTTTCTCCATTTCAAATTATTTTTTTAAAAAAATATCTAAAAAAAGAAAAAATTATTGTAAAAAAATAAAAAACACCATAAAAAAAGAAAAAGGGGAAAACAATTGAATTGAAAAAAATAAAAATTTTAATTTTAATTCTAATTCAAAAATAAAAATTATAATTTTGAATTTAAAAAAATAAAAATTATAATTATAATTCAAATAAAAAATGGTAAAATAATAAAAATTGTAATTATAAATTTAAAAAAATTAACTTTAATTCAAATAAAAAATTATCATTTCAAAATAATATGCCCATTTTAAATTAATTTTATTTATTAAAAAATCACATAAAAATAACTAAAAAAAATTATAAAAATTATAAAAATTATAAAAAAAGAAAAAAATAGAGAAAAACGCCAAAGGAAATGATGTTTTTTAAAATTCCATTCACTTTGGCATTTTTCAAGCATAAAATTCAAAAAAAAATCCTCTCTCCCTCTTCTCCCTCTTCTCCGGCATTTTCTCCTCTCCGACGGTACGGCGGCGAGCTCCCGACGGCGGTGAGCTCCCTCCTCTCTTTTTCTTCTTCCTCTCTCTCTCTCCCTCTTCCTCTCTCTCCTCCCTCTTTTTCCTTAGCCGCCAGCGATAGAGGGCCGGTGGCGGGCCCGCGCGCCCCGATGGCGGCCCCCCACGGCGGACCCCGACCCTCTCCTTCCCTTGGCCGACCCCTTCCTCTCCCTCTCCCTCTTCCTCTCCCTCTCCCTCTTTTTCGTTGGCCGCTTGCGACAGACGGTCGGCGGCGGGCCCGCGCACCTCGGTGGCAGCCCCTCGCGACGGGCCCCGACCCTCCCTTCCCTTGGTCGGCCCCCTCTTCTCTCGCTCTTCCTCTCTCTCTCTCCCTCTTTTTCCTTGGCCGCCAGCGACAGACGGCCAGAGGTGGGCCTGCACGCCCTGGCGGCGGCCCCTTGCGGCGAGCCCCGACCCTCCCCTTCCCTTGGTTGGCCCCCTCTTCTCTCCCTCTTCCTCTCTCTCTCTCCCTCTTTTTCCTTGGTCGCCGGCGACAGACGGCCGGCGGCGGCCCCCCAGCAATGGGCCGCGGCGGGCCCCAGCGGCGGCCCCCCGGTGCTGGCCCACGGCAGCCCTCCGATGGCAGGCCCATGCAGCCCTACGGTGCCCTTCTATTTCGATCCGCGATGGCGGGCTCCGACCTTAAGACAGCAGTATTCTTACATTGCAGGAGCACCATCGATAACAAACTATTTTAGATGACGGCGTAAGCATTCCAATGCTATTTACTATTTAATTTTTTTTTTAAAAAGTCATATATATTATCTAATAATTATATTTTATTACAGGAGCCCAGACACCTTCATCTACGACGATCCGATGCTGACTTCTGGAGGACAGAGGACATCCCATATAGAGTGCTGGATTATTTACGATATCTTAGATTTTATGGAGTATTTCGGATTGGTCGTATACAGATGAATGTTGGTCTTATTACTACTTTGCTTGAGAGATGGCATCCAGAGACACACACAGTTCATCTTCCATTTGGTAAGGTGACCATCACTTTACAGGATGTCAGCATCCTTACTGGACTATCAGTTGATGGTGATCCAGTTACCGAAGTTAATCCCACGCTTATCATTCCGCAGTGGTAGGCTTTGTGCTTACGATTGCTAGGGTTTGAGCCCGACACACACTTTTTCGATCATTCATGATTCAGGATTGAGTGTTTGGATGATCGTTATCGATATTTTCATGTTACGGATGATGCACCAGAGGAGATGGTGCAGCAGTATGTTAGGGGTCAGGTGCTGCGATTGTTAGGTGGTGTCCTATTACCCGATACTTCATCGAATAAGATGAAGTTGATGTTTTTGCCATTATCAGAGGATTTAGACTTCGCTCATAGACTCAGTTGGGGCAGTGCAGTACTAGCTTGCCTGTACAGAGCTATGTATCGGAGTTCTTATGCTGATCAGAGCGAGATTGGTGGTTATCTTGTATTATTATAGGTATGTGAATTAAAAATTTTTATTTTTAATATTCAATTATATTTCAAACATTGGATATATCGTGTATGATTTTTTTTAATTTGCAGATTTGGGTATAGGAACGTATGCCGACTATCAGTCCATTACGACGACAGTTGCTTGAAATGCCATCAGAGCAGCATGATCCTGATGTTCCATTCAGATTGGACGGACCATTAGGATATAGGTATAAAAATATTACTTTTTTTATTTGAAACTTACTGTTTTAAATTTGATAAAATTTATTTAACATGAGTAAATTGTGAAACAGATGGAACGTTGCATTCAACGTTCATCACGTATCGACGAAAGTGGCACGGGTTTATAGGTGCCAGTTAGATACATTAGTTGATATATATAGATGGATAAATTTTGAATTTTTTACAAATATCATTTTACAGTATTCATAATTTATTAAAATTTTAGATTACTAATTTTTTTATTTTAACTCTATCAATTTTTGTGGGAGCCATATACAGATGAGATATTGGCTATATTGCCACAGATGTGTACAGTTGGATATGACATATGGACTGCTAGGGTGCCACTTATTTATTTTTGATGTGGTAGAGTGGCATCTTTTCGATCGTATCCTGCGGCAGTTTGGTCAGATTCAGGGTATTCCAGAGCAGTTTGATACCAGCCAGGGACTTCATCGTATTGATCGACAAGGGAGAGCTCGTATTGACTGGCGTATCAGACATGCAGAGTACATCGATATTTGGGATGTACATCGAGATCACATTATTCATGATGATCCTATTTTGAGAGGCCGTTCATATACCGATGACTAAATGGCTTGATTTTTTAGCATTACAGTGCGAGTCATTGGACAGCCTCGGTATGCAGTTCCCGGATACGAAGGCGAGAGTTCTGCTGTACGTCTTTTGGTAAGACTACGAAAATTAATTTATATTGTTTGCACTATATTTTTGTTTTATATTTTACAGTATATTGACTATTTTATTTTTATTTTGTAGACTAATTCTAAGTCGGATCTTGTATTGGATGCTCGTCGTGCTTTATCTACGACTGATGAGGACGAACGGATTCGGATACTGCGTGAGATAGAGAGAACAAGTTCTGAAACATTGATGGCGATTGGTGTTGATCCATATAGCTGTGCGCCTTGGTATGGAGCAGCCAATGCACCAGATATAAGATATACACCGTCACCATATGTTCCACATATGTCATCACCGCATATTCTGCAGATGTCATCACTAGATGCTGCACAGATGCCACCACCTTTTGATCCACAGATAGCAGCTCCTTCTTCTTCCTACATCCTCCAAATGACATCACCGGGTACCAGTTGGCCACATGAGTATGATACTTTTTTTTCAGGTCCATCCGTGTATCCAGATGAGAGGGTTGAGCGGGTCGCTCAGTCCATAGATGATCCGACAGCATCCGTTATTCCTGAGCAGTATGACCAGTAGACCTCCTCCACTGATATAGGGGAGGAGTTATCACAACAGAAGCAGGAGCAGCCGTTGAGGACCTTCCTGAGAAGGTCTAAGCGACCACGGGCACCACGACGTCCTTGTGGGACTTAGTCTTTTTTAGATTTATACTTAGTATTTTTGAAATTTTTATTATACTATTTTTTGTACGCTTGACATTTTTATCCTATTTAATATTATTAATTATTAATTTTATTTTATATTATTTAATTTCAAATGATCGGATATTATGCTTTGTGGATAGGGTTACACATACTCTAATATGTCTCAGAACGTTAGAAGTGAAAAAGTTATACTAAAAGAGCTATAAAAATTATAACGTAAATAATAATAATATATCGAATAATTTAATTATGAGATGAATCAGACCGTACTGGTACATCTCGATCTGGTACAGGTACGAACAGCTACGTACGGTGCGGTATAAAAAAAATTTTGAATTAAAATTTTTATTTTTTTAAATTTAAAATTATAATTTTTATTTATTTTTATTTTTTTAATCATTTTTTATGATATTTTTTTTTTTAACCCCCATAATTTTTTTGAGATATTTTTTTAAAAAAATTAATTTTAAATGAAAAAAATAATTTGAATTTATGTTTTTTATTTGAGTTAACATTTGAATTTTTATTTTTTTCTCATTTTTTGCTTCTTTGTTTGGAATATTTTTTAAAAAAAATAATTTGAAATGGGAAAAGTAATTTGAAATGGTATTTTTTATTTTAATTATATTAAAAATTTTATTTTTTTTAATTAAAAATTATATTTTTTATTTTTTTATTTTTTAAATATTTTACTCTTTTATGATATTTTTTTATTTTTTATTTTTTTGACATATTTTTTTAAAAAAATTAATTTGAAATGGAGAAAGTAATTTGAAATGATGATTTTTATTTGAATTAAAATTTTTATTTTTTTAATTTAAAATTATAATTTTTATTTAGCTCTCATTTTTCTTTTTTTATGATACTTTTTATTTTTTTATTTTTTAAGATTTTTTGAGATATTTTTTTAAAAAAATTAATTTTAAATAGATAAAATAATTTAAAATTATCTTTTTTATTTGAATTAAAATTAAAATTTTATTCTTTAAAATTAATTCAAAATTATAATTTTTATTTTTTTATGATTTTTTTTAAAAAATTAATTTGAAAAGGAGATTGTAATTTGAAATGATGATTTTTATTTGAATTAAAATTAAAATTTTTATTTTCTTAAATTTTAGATTTATAATTTCTATTTCTATTCGGTTTTTTTTATGGTATTTTTATTTTTTTTTAACACTAATTTTTTCCAGATATCTTTTTAAAAAGATAATTTGAAATGGAGATATTAATTTTAAATGATAATTTTTATTTTTATTTTTATTAAAATTTTTTATTTTTTTATAAATTTAATTTTTTTTATTTTTTATTTTTTATTTTTTTTTAAAAATAAAAAATATTAAATAATATGACGTTTTTAAAAATATCATTTGAAATGATGTTTTAAACGTCATATTATTTGATATTTTTTATTTTTAATTTTTTTTTTTACATCGTCTACGTGGAAAATGAGGATGACATGGCGATGATAAAACGTTATTCAAAATAATAATTTTTACATTAATTTGATAAATAAATTAAAAATTAAATTATTTATATAAATAAATTTTTTTTTACATTAATTAGGAAAATGACTCCAATTCTACCATCCGGACTAAGATTCGGTCAGGTCACGTAAACAGTTGACGGGGACAACGTCTAAGGAATATCCCAGATCACATGATAAACCTCCCTTACGATCTGACAAAGACCAATCAAAGTTAGCAACTTGCCACTCGTATACGGTAGCACATAAATGTGGTCCACAGCGACGTTCTCCTACCAAACACTCAACCAACACCATAATGGCACCTCACTATCGCCATTATTGCTACTTTGCTGAAGTTTCTTCAAAAGCTGGAGGGATCTGTTTAAACATCAAAAGATCTTATTGATTGACACATACTTTTTTTTTTTTTAGAGGCATAACATTTTTTTAATAATTTTTTTAAAAAATATATAGCAACCGGAAGCTCTCGAACAAAGATTATTATTGAAAGGAGCGTTAATTCCTAATTTTTAGGAATAAGTAATCATCATTGGGAGACGATTTGCCTTAGGATCTGTTGGGTTGGATTTGCTGGATTATGAGATAATAAGGTGATCTTTTAAAATTATTTATTTAAAATAATAATTATAAAAAAATAAATTTTATTATATTGAATGGTGAAAATTTTATTTTGAAAAATAATACTGAACACAGATTATTGTGTTTGTTAGAAGTAATTGTATATAATAATATGATTAAATTTATAAATATCTTATCAATATAAAATAATTTTTTAATATCAAAATAGTACTGTTTCTGATCATCATTTTTTATATAATAATTATAATCACTTGATCTTTTGTATGATAATATTTATATTTTAATTTTTTTATAAAAATTCATCATCCAATAAATTTGAGAAAACATCAAAATAAATTTAATGGTTATATATATACTCTATTTTCTAAGCTTTATCGCTTTTGGTATTTTTATTGTCCTCAATATCTGGTTCAACAATCATAATCTATTAGAGATATTTTTGTCAAGTATAAATTATCATAATTTAAAAATTTATCAAATACCAATTTTTCATAATATTTTTTTTACTTTCTTTCTTCTAAAAATAAACATAAGACCCACTAAACTTTTTTATCATCTCTCTCTTCTATTTTTTATATCAAATATACTAATCTAATATAAAATTATTTTTCTGTATCATATTAACCTCAACCAAATGGATTCTTAGAAAATAAATGCCCCTCCAGCTGGCTTGTCTTTTTCGACCCATGATTTTCATCCAATTTCTATTGAAAAATTACCTATCAAAAAAATTATATCAGACCGATGAGCTCTTCAGCATCCTAAATAATTTGATTCAGACATTTTGAAATGAATTTTTATAATTATGATTATAGGAAGTTAGCTGCATGATATCCTTAAACATGTTGGGATTTATTTTTCGGAACATGAGCTTGGTTTGGCGGGTAGGCCCAAATCTTTTTAGTGGCTGCTAAATATTGATGCTTGTATCTTAGAGCGCTGTTCTGAAGGGGGTGGAGTGGAATTTAGGCGCTGAAATGATGGTAGGTAAATTTATCAATGATATGTTATAAATAGGGAAATTGTGTAGGATTTTACTCTTGCTCCAAGAATGCAAACCCAGCTTCAACGCAACATTGTTTTTCCAAACCACCAAGCATATTTTTTTCCATTAATGAATAATTTTGATTTATTTGATTTGGACAGGCCATGGATATTGCTGCTGGTGGTGGTTTGCCAAGAAATTTAACATCTGTTTCGCCAAAATAAAAATAAAGAGAAAAAGGAAGTTTAGGAAACAAATCAGCATAGTTTTAATATCATTAGTTTATCTATTATTTTGTCGTACTATTGTTTTCATTCTTTTAACACCATTCTTCATTATCTCCTATTTTTTAAATATAGAGCTCATTATAATGTTAATTCTAATGCTTTCAATGTTTTGGATATTATCCTACTCAAATTTGCCTATACATATATGAAAACATTTTGCAAGTTTTTTCTTTGTTTTTATTTTAAGTGATCCACACTATCCTATGGAAGGCCATGGAGGAGAGCGGTATGCTTTTTC
This sequence comes from Elaeis guineensis, assembly GCF_000442705.2. NCBI lineage: Eukaryota > Viridiplantae > Streptophyta > Magnoliopsida > Arecales > Arecaceae > Elaeis > Elaeis guineensis. The sequence continues at coordinate 15,134,598 of NC_025997.2, forward strand.
TCTATCGGAAGCAGCGGACAAAGAATTTCTCATACTCGCATGGCCTAGCCCTTCAAGAAAAATCTTGTCTCCAAATGTCAATAAGGGCTTCACTCATTATGTGCACCGAGATCTCAAAGTAGAGATGAAAGTGGATCAGATAATATTTATCCAGATTCATTTTTATATCCAGATTTATTTGGATATAGATAAAAATTTGAACATCCAACCAATATCCATATTTGTGATATCCAAATATCCAATTTTATTGATAATCTTGTCTAATTTTATATAGTACTTATATACTTTTAAGAAAAATAAATGGCTCAACAAATCAGCATAGTTTTAATATCATTGGTTTATCTATTATTTTGTCATACTATTGTTTTCATTCTTTTAACACTATCCTTCATTATCGCCTATTTTTTAAATATAGTGCTCATTATAAGGTTAATTTTAATTCTTTCAACGATTTGGATATTATCCTACTCAAATTTGCCTATACATATATGAAAACATTTTGCAAGTTTTTTTCTTGTTTTCATTTAAAGTGATCT
>NC_025997.2:15135233-15208259 GCF_000442705.2 Elaeis guineensis
GATCCAACGGGCACCGACGATCGCCGGAGTTTTTCTCCGATTTTCTCGTTTGAAGCCGCGGCCCCTCGACCTGTGCTCGCCGCGATTTCACGCCGGTGGGGGTCACCGGAGGTTGTGGTAAGGTCTCCCTCCTCTCTCTCTCTTCTCTCCCTTCTTTCCCGTGCCTGTGGGCACGATTGCCGGCGACGGGGTCGCCGGATTTTGCTGGAAAAAAAAACCCCTGTTTCTTCTCGGGCTATTCTTGAATTTTCGGCACCGTTTGGCCACCGCCGGTCGTTGGACTCGGCCAGTCGAGGGTTGCCAGGAGTTGCCCCTCCGGCCATGATGGTTGTAGGCCGGGAGGGGGGTTCTTCTTGTCGGAAACAAGGGAAGCAAGAGCTCCCCTGTTTCGGCCCAACGAAAGCCCGGGAAGAAGAAGAAGAAAAGAAAAGAAAAGAAAAAAAAGGAAAAAGAAAAGAAAAGAAAAAGGAAAAAGAAAAAAAGAAAAAGGAAAAAGAAAAAGAAAAGAAAATGCAAAATAGAAAAATAAAATTAAAAAAAATAAAATAAAATAAAAAAAGAGAAAAATTTCCTCTCCCCTCTTTCTCTCTCTTTCTCTCTCTATTTTCTCTCTCTAAAAAGAAAAGAAAAAGAAAAAGAAAAAAAAATATATATATATAAGAATAATAATAATAATAAAAATACACGTGAGAGAAAGTTTCTCTCTTAAGTCTTTCTCTCTCTAGAATTGGACATTCTCTCTCTACCTTCTCTCTACATTTTCTCTCTCTAGATTCTCTCTCTATTTTCTCTCTCTACACCTTTCTCTCTCATTATGGATTTTGTCTCTCTAGGATCATTGTCTCTCTCTGATTGCATCACAGACCCTAGGATAAACTTGAGATGAAAATATGATGATCTGAGACTGCTCCGAAATTCGTGCAGTAGATTAGATCCTGATCCGATCCTTCTTCGAAATTGATAACATCGATCATGGTTAATCCATATTAAGTCATCCTGATATAACCTCTGATGATCTCAATCATGATTGTCATTTTTGAAGGATACGAAGATTTTCTCTCCACTTTCTCTCTCTACTTTCTCTCTCATGACCGACTTTCTCTCTCTAAAAAGGGTCTATGGATCCTGTATCGAGTCATGCCTTCATCTTTTAGGGGTTCATATTGACTCTAACAAGATGATCCGAAATTACTTTGATATCCGTGCTGTATGTCAACCTCATCTGATCGTATCAAAGATCTTTCAAATTTATTATTAAAGAATCCTACTGATTAATCTTGACTTTAATTCGATCTGTGCTTCATGATTTCTTGATCAAGTCACTTGAATCTGACTCTCAGATCAGAGATCCTGAATTGCCCTGGTATCTGGATGGTCCGACACATCCGGACAACAGTCCTCTTTCCTTATGATTTAATCTTGTTATATTTATGGAATAGAATTTGATAGTGATTTGATATTTTAAATAGGATTAGCTGATTCTTCTAACGAAGTCTGAAGATCTAAGATGAACGAGGTAAGTGGATCTTATGCTCCTTATTTATTTTTAAATGATCATGTTTTTATGTAAAGAATTGCTATTGATGAAATCATAATTTTTCATAAAGTAAGGATCGGCATATGTGATATGAAAAAAAGCATGTTTTATTATGATCATTGATTTCATGAATATGTCTTATGAAAATAGCATGATTATGAAGTATGAATTTCATTGTTTTTCCATCTATGTATATGTATACTTTAAGAAAAAGATATAATGATTTCAAAGGCTCTCAGATGGCTATGAATGAATCTCTTCGGGAAGGTCGATATCCGGAGCTAGCATCCACACGAAACATGGCCCTGCCAGCGGGTATAAAGTTGGCACATGAATTAAGAACTCTGTCGATTAAGAAACATGGCCCTGTCACGGATATAATAGTGACCTTAGCACGAATATCTGTGAGCAATATTTTGAAACATGACATGAATACATGATGAAAATGATTTACGATTCATGATTGTGAAATATACATGATTTATGCATGCATGATGAGTTTATAACTTGTTTTGTTATATGCTCTATGAAATGCTTTATTTTGTATTATCTGTTATTTTCTAAATATTGCATTATCATGAAAAACTTATGCTTGATCCGATAAGGAAGCGCAAGTTCTACTTACTGGGCTAGTGTAGCTCATATTCTTTTTGTTTTCTTTTTGTTTGAACAAAGAAATAAGGTTAGGATCGGCAAAAGGAATCCAAGCTTGAAGATCGGCATAGCAAGCTGAAAAATTTGACAACAGAAGTTTAATTTATTTTATAATCATGGATTTGTAGTTATTTATGAATGTTGAAATTCGGATTAGTACTTGCTTTTGGATTTAGATGCTCTGAACCAATATTGGTTCGATTATTTAATGAATAATAGGATTGAATCTTTTTATTTGACGGATTTTAGATGATTATGATGGATTGGCTTCGTGTTATCGTAGGCTACATCCCTCGGTAGCATGGCCGTGTTATGTCCCGGATTTGGGGTGTGACATTTTATGGTATCAGAGCTTAGGTTATAATTATTGAGGATTATGATATAAAAGATATAAATGATTAGGATATGATAGAATAATATCAGAGCTTAGGTTTAAGATCATTGAGATTATAAAGTGATATCAAAACTTTATGTATGATCAATAGGATGTGACCGAGTGGAGTATAATGGATAATATCAGAGCTTAAGATTATGATCATTAAGGATGTGATAGAATGATATAAAGTTTAGGTTATGATCACTAGAAAATATGACTTAAGTGGTATTTGAGCTTAAGGTTAGCATTATTCGGGATTGTGACTTTAGTGATATTTGAACTTGAGGCTAAGATCATGAGGAACATGATAGATATAAAAGAAAAGATTCAATAATTTGATTTCGAATCAATAGGTATTATGATGAAATTTATGCATAAGTGGCATATGAGGTCTATAATAAAATTAACGAGTATATTATAGATTTCAATTAGCAAGGTTGACCTGAGTACGAGAAGTGTAGACCCTAGAATGAAGTGGGAGGTATTGATATATTATGTTAAGTATATTTGATGATATAGGAATGCTAAACCTATATGGATAAAGGATATGATAATTTTGCTGATTTTGATGTTAATTTCTTTGCAAAGAAAGGTTGGTTTGGAAGTTGTCTAAATGATTGTAAGGTAAATCGAAGGTTAACTCAAATTAATTCTAGACATATTGGATTCTTGAGGAGTAGTGAAGCTTATGTAATAAGTTCAAACATAGAAGGTGAATGAAGATTTAATTTTGATGTGCTATGCCTAAAAGATAGTAATGACAAGAAAATCTTAAATTTTATCCTTAATTGTATATGAAATCTGAAAGTTGGATCTATCTCTGATAGATTTAATATACAAAAAATATTTTTATTTTTGATAGACTTAGATAATTTGGTAAGTTGAGATCAGAATGTGCAGCAAAAGCGTGATGGTCTGAATTGATTAGAAATATTAATCCTTTAAATCAAAAGATATTATGAAATACGTTAGTTGTAAATAAGGAAGGATTTTACTGATAATAAATGGATGCTAGAGAGAAAATTTATCTAATCAAGGAAAGATTCAGACAGAAGAGTTGGACAGATAGAAAAAGAAGAGAATTGGAATTTCACTTTGGTGATTATAATTTTCTAAAAGTATCACCTACAAAAAGTGTCATGAGGTTTGGGAGACTTAGCAAGCTGAGTCCGCAATTTATTAGACCTTTTGAAAATTTTGAGCCGAGTAGGAGATATTGCTTACAAACTAGCTTTACCACCAAAATTATCTAAAGTGCACAATGTCTTTCATATTTCACCACTAAGAAAATTTGTACCTGATCCAAACAAGTGTGATAAAGTATGAGCCATTGCAAGTTCATGAAGATCTAACCTATGAAGAATTTTTTTCTCTGAATTATTGATCGAAAAGAGCAAGTTCTAAGACGGCGTATCATTCCATATGTAAAGATTCATTGGAGTAATCATGAAGAGAGAGAGGCCACATGGGAGTTTGAAGATGATATGAAGATGAGATATCCACACTTATGTGAAAATGAAGGTGTGTTAAATTTCGAGGACGAAATTTTTTTTTAGGAGGGTAGAATGTGATAACCCGGCCCATTAAACCAAAAGCCCACTAAGCCCAAAAAAAAAAAAAATGGGGAGGAAGACTCCCGAACGAAGTCTTCCTCTTCCCCGTTTCCGATCAAAAATCGGAGTCCTAGGGCCATTAAAAGACCCTAGGACGAGCTCTATAAGAACCCCCTCTTCTCCTCTAAGTGTAGATCCAACAGGCACCGACGATCGCCGGAGTTTTTCTCCGATTTTCTCGTTTGAAGCCGTGGCCCCTCGACCTATGCTCGCCGCGATTTCACGCCGGTGGGGGTCACCGGAGGTTGTGCTAAGGTCTCCCTCCTCTCCCTCTCTTCTCTCCCTTCTTTCCCGTGCCTGTGGGCACGATTGCCGGCGACGGGGTCGCCGGATTTTGCTGGAAAAGAAAACCCCTGTTTCTTCTCTGGCTATTCTTGAATTTTCGGCACCGTTTGGCCACCGCCGGTCGTTGGACTCGGCCAGTCGAGGGTTGCCAGGAGTTGCCCCTCCGGCCATGATGGTTGTAGGCCGGGAGGGGGGTTCTTCTTGTCGGAAACAAAGGAAGCAAGAGCTCCCCTGTTTCGGCCCAACGAAAGCCCGGGAAGAAGAAGAAGAAAAGAAAAGAAAAGAAAAGAAAAAAAAGGAAAAAGAAAAAGAAAAGAAAAAGGAAAAAGAAAAAGAAAAGAAAAAGGAAAAAGAAAAAGAAAAGAAAATGCAAAATAGAAAAATAAAATTAAAAAATAAAATAAAATAAAAAAGAGAAAAATTTCCTCTCCCCTCTTTCTCTCTCTTTCTCTCTCTATTTTCTCTCTCTAAAAAGAAAAGAAAAAGAAAAAGAAAAAAAAAATATATATATATAAGAATAATAATAATAAAAAAAATACACGTGAGAGAAAGTTTCTCTCTTAAGTCTTTCTCTCTCTAGAATTGGACATTCTCTCTCTACATTCTCTCTATATTTTCTCTCTCTAGATTCTCTCTCTATTTTCTCTCTCTAGACCTTTCTCTCTCATTATGGATTTTGTCTCTCTAGGATCATTGTCTCTCTCTGATTGCATCACAGACCCTAGGATAAACTTGAGATGAAAATATGATGATCTGAGACTGCTCCGAAATTCGTGCAGTAGATTAGATCCTGATCCGATCCTTCTTCGAAATTGATAACATCGATCATGGTTAATCCATATTAAGTCATCCTGATATAACCTCTGATGATCTCAATCATGTTTGTCATTTTTGAAGGATACGAAGATTCTCTCTCCACTTTCTCTCTCTACTTTCTCTCTCATGACCGACTTTCTCTCTCTAAAAAGGATCTATGGATCCTGTATCGAGTCATGCCTTCATCTTTTAGGGGTTCATATTGACTCTAACAAGATGATCCGAAATTACTTTGATATCCGTGCTGTATGTCAACCTCATCTGATCGTATCAAAGATCTTTCAAATTTATTATTAAAGAACCCTACTGATTAATCTTGACTTTAATTCGATCTGTGCTTCATGATTTCTTGATCAAGTCACTTGAATCTGACTCTCAGATCAGAGATCCTGAATTGTCCTGGTATCTGGATGGTCCGACACATCCGGACAACAGTCCTCTTTCCTTATGATTTAATCTTGTTATATTTATGGAATAGAATTTGATAGTGATTTGATATTTTAAATAGGATTAGCTGATTCTTCTAACGAAGTCTGAAGATCTAAGATGAACGAGGTAAGTGGATCTTATGCTCCTTATTTATTTTTAAATGATCATGTTTTTATGTAAAGAATTGCTATTGATGAAATCATAATTTTTCATAAAGTAAGGATCGGCATATGTGATATGAAAAAAAGCATGTTTTATTATGATCATTGATTTCATGAATATGTCTTATGAAAATAGCATGATTATGAAGTATGAATTTCATTGTTTTTCCATCTATGTATATGTATACTTTAAGAAAAAGATATAATGATTTCAAAGGCTCTCAGATGGCTATGAATGAATCTCTTCGGGAAGGTCGATATCCGGAGCTAGCATCCACACGAAACATGGCCCTGCCAGCGGGTATAAAGTTGGCACATGAATTAAGAACTCTGTCGATTAAGAAACATGGCCCTGTCACGGGTATAATAGTGACCTTAGCACGAATATCTGTGAGCAATATTTTGAAACATGACATGAATACATGATGAAAATGATTTACAATTCATGATTGTGAAATATACATGATTTATGCATGCATGATGAGTTTATAACTTGTTTTGTTATATGCTCTATGAAATGCTTTATTTTGTATTATCTGTTATTTTCTAAATATTGCATTATCATGAAAAACTTATGCTTGATCCGATAAGGAAGCGCAAGTTCTACTTACTGGGCTAGTGTAGCTCATATTCTTTTTGTTTGAACAGAGAAATAAGGTTAGGATCGGCAAAAGGAATCCAAGCTTGAAGATCGGCATAGCAAGCTGAAAAATTTGGCAACAGAAGTTTAATTTATTTTATAATCATGGATTTGTAGTTATTTATGAATGTTGAAATTCGGATTAGTACTTGCTTTTGGATTTAGATGCTCTGAACCAATATTGGTTCGATTATTTAATGAATAATAGAATTGAATCTTTTTATTTGACGGATTTTAGATGATTATGATAGATTGGCTTCGTATTATCATAGGCTACATCCCTCGGTAGCATGGCCGTGTTATGTCCCAGATTTGGGGTGTGACATTTTATGGTATCAGAGCTTAGGTTATAATTATTGGAGATTATGATATAAATGATATAAATGATTAGGATATGATAGAATAATATCAGAGCTTAGGTTTAAGATCATTGAGATTATAAAGTGATATCAAAACTTTATGTATGATCAATAGGATGTGACCGAGTGGAGTATAATGGATAATATCAGAGCTTAAGATTATGATCATTAAGGATGTGATAGAATGATATAAAGTTTTGGTTATGATCACTAGAAAATATGACTTAAGTGGTATTTGAGCTTAAGGTTAGCATTATTCGGGATTGTGACTTTAGTGATATTTGAACTTGAGGCTAAGATCATGAGGAACACGATAGATATAAAAGAAAGGATTCAATAATTTGATTTCGAATCAATAGGTATTATGATGAAATTTATGCATAAGTGGCATATGAGGTCTATAATAAAATTAATGAGTATATTATAGATTTCAATTAGCAAGGTTGACCTGAGTACGAGAAGTGTAGACCCTAGAATGAAGTGGGAGGTATTGATATATTATGTTAGGTATATTTGATGATATAGGAATGCTAAACCTATATGGATAAAGGATATGATAATTTTGCTGATTTTGATGTTAATTTCTTTGCAAAGAAAGGTTGGTTTGGAAGTTGTCTAAATGATTGTAAGGTAAATCGAAGGTTAACTCAAATTAATTCTAGACATATTGGATTCTTGAGGAGTAGTGAAGCTTATGTAATAAGTTCAAACATAGAAGGTGAATGAAGATTTAATTTTGATGTGCTATGCCTAAGAAATAGTAATGACAAGGAAACCTTAAATTTTATCCTTAATTGTATATGAAATCTGAAAGTTGGATCTATCTCTGATAGATTTAATATACAAAAAATATTTTTATTTTTGATAGACTTAGATAATTTGGTAAGTTGAGATCAGAATGCGCAGCAAAAGTGTGATGGTCTGAATTGATTAGAAATATTAATCCTTTAAATCAAAAGATATTATGAAATACGTTAGTTGTAAATAAGGAAGGATTTTACTGATAATAAATGGATGCTAGAGAGAAAATTTATCTGATCAAGGAAAGATTCAGACAGAAGAGTTGGACAGATAGAAAAAGAAGAGAATTGGAATTTCACTTTGGTGATTATAATTTTCTAAAAGTATCACCTACAAAAAGTGTCATGAGGTTTGGGAGACTTAGCAAGCTGAGTCCGCAATTTATTAGACCTTTTGAAAATTTTGAGCCGAGTAGGAGATGTTGCTTACAAACTAGCTTTACCACCAGAATTATCTAAAGTGCACAATGTCTTTCATATTTCACCACTAAGAAAATTTGTACCTGATCCAAACAAGTGTGATAAAGTATGAGCCATTGCAAGTTAATGAAGATCTAACCTATGAAGAATTTTTTCTCTGAATTATTGATCGAAAAGAGCAAGTTCTAAGACGGCGCATCATTCCATATGTAAAGATTCATTGGAGTAATCATGAAGAGAGAGAGGCCACATGGGAGTTTGAAGATGATATGAAGATGAGATATCCACACTTATGTGAAAATGAAGGTATGTTAAATTTTGAGGACGAAATTTTTTTTTAGGAGGGTAGAATGTGATAACCCGGCCCATTAAACCAAAAGCCCACTAAGCCCAAAAAAAAAAAAAAAAAGGGAGGAAGACTCCCGAACGAAGTCTTCCTCTTCCCCATTTCCGATCAAAAATCGGAGTCCTAGGGCCATTAAAAGACCCTAGGACGAGCTCTATAAGAACCCCCTCTTCTCCTCTAAGTGTAGATCCAACAGGCACCGACGATCGCCGGAGTTTTTCTCCGATTTTCTCGTTTGAAGCCGCGGCCCCTCGACCTGTGCTCATCGCGATTTCACGCCGGTGGGGGTCACCGGAGGTTGTGGTAAGGTCTCCCTCCTCTCCCTCTCTTCTCTCCCTTCTTTCCCGTGCCTGTGGGCACGATTGCCGGCGACGGGGTCGCCAGATTTTGCTGGAAAAGAAAACCCCTGTTTCTTCTCTGGCTATTCTTGAATTTTCGGCACCGTTTGGCCACCGCCGGTCGTTGGACTCGGCCAGTCGAGGGTTGCCAGGAGTTGCCCCTCCGGCCACGATGGTTGTAGGTCAGGAGGGGGGTTCTTCTTGTCGGAAACAAGGGAAGCAAGAGCTCCCCTGTTTCGGCCCAACGAAAGCCCGGGAAGAAGAAGAAGAAGAAAAGAAAAGAAAAGAAAAAAAAGGAAAAAGAAAAGAAAAAGGAAAAAGAAAAAGAAAAGAAAAAGGAAAAAGAAAAAGAAAAGAAAAGAAAATGCAAATATAAAAATAAAATTAAAAAAAAAAAGAGAAAAATTTCCTCTCCCTTCTTTCTCTCTCTTTCTCTCTCTATTTTCTCTCTCTAAAAAGAAAAGAAAAAGAAAAAGAAAAAATATATATATATATAAGAATAATAATAATAATAAAAAATACATGTGAGAGAAAGTTTCTCTCATTTCTCTCTTAAGTCATTCTCTCTCTAGAATTGAACTTTCTCTCTCTACCTTCTCTCTACATTTTCTCTCTCTAGATTCTCTCTCTATTTTCTCTCTCTAGACCTTTCTCTCTCATTATGGATTTTGTCTCTCTAGGATCATTCTCTCTCTCTGATTGCATCACAGACCCTAGGATAAACTTGAGATGAAAATATGATGATCTGAGACTGCTCCGAAATTCGTGCAGTAGATTAGATCCTGATCCGATCCTTCTTCGAAATTGATAACATCGATCATGGTTAATCCATATTAAGTCATCCTGATATAACCTCTGATGATCTCAATCATGATTGTCATTTTTGAAGGATACGAAGATTCTCTCTCCACTTTCTCTCTCCACTTTCTCTCTCATGACCGATTTTCTCTCTCTAAAAAGGGTCTGTGGTTCCTGTATCGAGTCATGCCTTCATCTTTTAGGGGTTCATATTGACTCTAACAAGATGATCCGAAATTGCTTTGATGTCCGTGCTGTATGTCAACCTCATCTGATCGTATCAAAGATCTTTCAAATTTATTATTAAATAACTCTACTGATTGATCTTGACTTTAATTCGATCTGTGCTTCATGATTTCTTGATCAAGTCACTTGAATCTGACTTTCAGATCAGAGATCCTGAATTGCCCTGGTATCTGGATGGTCCGACACATCCGGACAACAGTCCTCTTTCCTTATGATTTAATCTTGTTATATTTATGGAATAGAATTTGATAGTGATTTGATATTTTAAATAGGATTAGCTGATTCTTCTAACGAAGTCTGAAGATCTAAGATGAACGAGGTAAGTGGATCTTATGCTCCTTATTTATTTTTAAATGATCATGTTTTTATGTAAAGAATTGCTATTGATGAAATCATAATTTTTCATAAAGTAAGGATTGGCATATGTGATATGAAAAAAAGCATGTTTTATTATGAGCATTGATTTCATGAATATGTCTTATGAAAATAGCATGATTATGAAGTATGAATTTCATTATTTTTCCATCTATGTATATGTATGCTTTAAGAAAAAGATATAATGATTTCAAAGGCTCTCAGATGGCTATGAATGAATCCCTTCGGGAAGGTCGACATCCGGAGCTAGCATCCACACGAAACATGGCCCTGCCAGCGGGTATAAAGTTGGCACATGAATTAAGAACTCTGTCGATTAAGAAATATGACCCTGTCACGGGTATAATAGTGACCTTAGCACGAATATCTGTGAGCAATGTTTTGAAACATGACATGAATACATGATGAAAATGATTTACGATTCATGATTGTGAAATATACATGATTTATGCATGCATGATGAGTTTATAACTTGTTTTGTTATATGCTCTATGAAATGCTTTATTTTGTATTATCTGTTATTTTCTAAATATTGCATTATCATGAAAAACTTATGCTTGATCCGATAAGGAAGCGCAAGTTCTACTTACTGGGCTAGTGTAGCTAATATTCTTTTTGTTTTCTTTTTGTTTGAACAGAGAAATAAGGTTAGGATCGGCAAAAGGAATCCAAGCTTGAAGATCGGCATAGCAAGCTGAAAAATTTGGCAACAGAAGTTTAATTTATTTTATAATCATGGATTTGTAGTTATTTATGAATGTTGAAATTCGGATTAGTACTTGCTTTTGGATTTAGATGCTCTGAACCAATATTGGTTCGATTATTTAATGAATAATAGAATTGAATCTTTTTATTTGACGGATTTTAGATGATTATGATGGATTGGCTTCGTGTTATCGTGGGCTACATCCCTCGGTAGCATGGCCGTGTTATGTCCCGGATTTGGGACGTGACAGATATGAATGTTGATGCATGTTTATATGTACATGTAAGCATGTATGTACATAAACATAACTTCAACCAGCAAACCTTGATCCAGCTATTTGGTGCCAGCTTTCTAAAAGCTAATTTCATTTTCTAACTCATCTAAGCATGCACTATAAAGGCAGTTCTGGCACTTGAAACATGGTATCAAACAGATATGTATCATCAGACTCATCAATAGCTTTAAATAAATGAATCGATTTAAATAGGTGAAAACCGATTTGATGAATCATACACTTAAATTGCACCATTAATCCCAGACCCCTCCCCTCAAGGAATCCTTTCCCCCACCTTGGCAGCACATCTGAATCCTGGACCTAGTCCAGCCCACTCTCAGATCAAACATCTCAAGTATTACCAGTTCTTGAGATATCATAGACAGCTGGTTCGAAATGAGGAGGTTGTGACTCAAATCCTAATAAGAAGTAAGTTATTCAGCAGGTATCTAAGATACTCTAGTACCTAAAATAGCCATCATTAGAGCACAGCCCATACAAGAAAACCAAGTGTCACTTGAATAAAGATAACACTTACTGATTTTACATGTAGCATTTTAGTGTTCAAGCGTAGATTTTATTCATTTTCTGCATGTAGCAATAGTAATGTAAATAAGAGGGAAGAAGTATGATTAAGACCACTCCAAGTTTCCATTACAAGCAATCAAGTGAAGATTAATCACTGGATATTTGCAAAGGCACCAAGGCCCAGGAAGTTTCAATTCAGGTTGGGAACCAAATAGTGATTAAGGCTATCACTTCACCAAGTCACCAAATCCCAACAACAAATACAATAGTTGAGTTCAAATTACAAGATGATGTTCAGGTCAGCAAGTTAGATTAACACATCGATCTTCTCCAACAAATATGTAGTGATGCTATTCATTTTGGCACCAGACAAGTGACTTAATTTGCACTTTCATCATCAGAGATACATTGCTGGTCTCATCATCACTTTGTCATACCTCACACGTAATTAATTCTAACAGTTTATTGAGTAAAGCCATCACCTCCAAGCACATACTTTCTTACTAAACTCTAACCTATATCTCAACAGGCTGTGAGGGGGATTTGCACATTAGCAATATCCTCCTTCAAATCAGCATGAACATCTATCAGCAAACTACTTACGAAAGTTAATTCAATATTTAAGGAAAATCACTTTGATGCTTGCCTTAAATACAAAATATGTGAATGAACGATCTATCAGAAAGGCCCATGGGCACTTTACATACAGTAAAAAATACACAAGAAATCTGCAAATATATGTTCCTTACTTTCAAAGGATTGTACCAATTGCCTATTGCAGCTGAGAATAACACATAAACTGATCTCCCATACGAAAACCAATTCCCTGAAGTTGCAACAGCATCATTCTGTTAAGTACTGAATGGACTGGCAAACCAAATTATTCTATAATTGACTGTTAAACTAGAGTTTATCATTTATTCTGTAAAAGAAAAAGGAGACAGAAGATGAAAAGAAGCAGGAAATGCAGAAGGAAGTACATCCAACTTAGACATGAAAAATAAACAAGCCAAAAATAATTTTAGCCTCTCTTTCTTTTCTTGAATCGGTAGCACAGTTCATACCTGGTCTGAGCATCATCCCCACTGTTCTGAGGGCAGGAATGAGAACTGTAGGGAGCTGATGACTAAAAGGGATACAGATCTTGTCAGTTATATAATTAGAAAAAGGAGCAGAAAATGAAAGAAAGAAAGGAAGAGAGCATATGAAAACTGCATGAGCCAAAGAAGCAAAAAGGCTGATTAGCATCTTACAGGAGAAGCTGAATAAGACGTGGACAAACACCTGCTTGTATCACCACCTGAATCTTGTCATTAGTCCCATCAGAAAGATAAGACAGGGCCCAACAGGTATCTGTTAGAACTTCTGCATCAGTGGAATAAATAAGGTGCTGAAGTATCTGCAGTGCGGGCCTTGTCTAATATGATCAACTAAAAGAAACAATTAAAAGGAGCCAATATACAAATCAACAGTTATAGATTTCTAAGAACATAATGACTATTTAGAAAAAGACTTCAGTCTAATTTTCCAAACCTGTTCAAAAGATGCAGGCGGTTTTAAACGACAAAAATTAGACAATGTCCATGTAGCATTTCTCAGCATTGATATTTTTGAATGCTCATTTATCTGGGCCATTACCAGGGGGAGGGCACCATGACTAAGAACAAGATCCCTACAACTTGGCGAGTCACCAGCTATATCACCCAGAGCCCAAACAGCATGTTTAAATATACCAAAAAATAGTTTTTCACTGATCTCACATTGCACATGAAAAGCAGGCATCCGTAGAGATTATTCTCTGCATCAGCACATGAGAAACAAGGCAAAGAATACAAACTAACCTGCTTTCTAACTTCATCATTTGGTGAACTTAAAAGTTTCACAAAATTTGGAACAGCGCCCTGCTCAAATAACAACTTGTGTGTGTTCTGAGGTGCCAGAAGCTACATTGGTCAGGGCCCATGCAGCCTCAGACTGGGTTGGAAAAAAAAAAAAAAAACAAAATGCTAAGTTTATTGTCAACATTAAACAAAGTTCCTCGCCAAATGAAATATGCAAAAATACAGTTAAAATGGACCTGCAGCTGAGGTATGTCATGCCTTGAAAGAAATTCCACAACCCGGGGGACAACACCTGCCTTAATGACCTCTTCAATCGGAGGATGCCGCTCTACAAATAAAGTATGTAAATCAGATATAACAGAGCATATCAACCATACTCCAACTCCAAGCCAAAACAAAAGAACCGGGCCAGCCAATGATCCGGCCAAAGCCCAAAACAAAAGAGCGACCTCCACCCGATATAAGAGTAGGAACACAGACGACGTAGAGAAATCTCCATCGCGACAGAAAACCCAATGGAGAAAGGATCATGGCTGAACTGAAAGAGTCGCCATTGCTTTCCCCTTCTCCAGCTCCCGAATATTATCAACGACGTCCTTTGCAATCTCTTCAGAAAAAGCGAATCCACATGCTCTACCCCAATCAAGAAGCAAGCGCTAAGGAAGGGAAGAGATTGGGAGGAGGGGATCTAAGTTATCTGCAGTCACCTTAGAGTCTCTCTTTCTCCTTCTCACAGGGATCAGTTTAGCAGTGGCTTCCTTCACGGCAATAGCAGCTTTTGACCTGGAAGATTTTCGAGGCAGAACAGAGGGAGGAAGAGAGGAGAGCCGGAAAAAATTACTGTAGTCGGATCAATCGAAGGAATTATGTCGGATCGTTATCATCTTCTATGCACATATACTGGGAGATCCATAAAAAAAAAAATTATATGATGTTCATCTGTTCAAATATTTTTAAATTTTATTTTTTTTAATATTTTAACGTATGTATGATCACCTATTTTTTGATGGATATTCTTCAAATATATCCGATCATAATTTTTTTCATGATCGATCCGATCATAAAAATTTTATTCCTAAGGCTGGAGCGATGTCAGCGTCCAAAAAAAAAAAAAAAGAGCCTCATCTTGTAGGGAGAGGGAGTCGCGTCATGTGACTCATTCCGCTCATCCAAAGAAAGAATGGATCCACTTAAGAAACCAAAGACTCCACAACTTACACAGCATCGGTCACGTCAGATTTGGTTGAAAATTTGGTCAAAAAGACAATCCCAACAACCTCCTACTCTTTACAAAAGTGATGAAGATCATTAATAGATTTTAAAAGGCCATCACTTTTATCAGAAGAGAAAGAAGCACGGTGAAGAGGCCTTCATCATGATCTTTTGAAGAAGAAAAATACCAATTAATGAGATCATCTGAAGAAGATAGGGTCGCAAGGACCTCGAGCCCAACACACGATGAAATGGCAGCAAACCTATTAGGAGAAAAATTTGAAAACGAACCCACCGGCCCGTCTTGGATTGAACTCGATTTACTTGGGTCAATGCCATAGGAGATGGACGGCACACAATTTTTCATCGATGAGGTAGCCGCTGGTGACACCAGGCAACCACTCGAGCCCAACACTCAAGAAACTTCCTTGCCAATCAATGAACTAGTGTGACGGCCCAACCCATGTAAGAATCCAAACGAAAAAAAAAAAAAGAAAAATAGAGTCGGAGATGAGTTCTCTTCGGGAGTCTTCTTCCTCCTCTCGTCGGCTCCCAATCAGAGTCGGAGATGAGTTCCCTCCGGTTCTATTTAAGGAGGAGAACCCTCCTCTCTTCTCTCATCGAGAAATCTCGGGGCAAAACGGCGGCAATCGCCGGAAATTTCTCACGGAGATCCGTCGCTGTGCCGTCCAATTTCTCACCGGAAAAGTTTCGCCCGCGACGGAGGTAAGCCTCCTCCTCTTCCTCTCTTCTTCCCCTTCCTTCCCGTGCCGATGTGCACGCTCGCCGGCGACCGAAGTCGTCGGATTTTGTTGCGGAAGATTTTTTTTTTTTACCGTTTTGCCGTCGCCGGTGGTCACCGCCGACCACCGGTTTGGCCGCCCCTTGCCGTCGGAACGTCTCCTCTCCTGCCGATGGTCGTCCCATGCCGGCTGCGCCGTCGGTCGGCCATCCAACGAGGGGACCTCACGGTCCCCTGTTTCAGCCCAAAACAAGCCCACGGGAGAAGAAGAAAAGAAGAAAAAGAAGAAGGAAAAGAAAAAGAAAAAGAAAAGAAGAAGAAGGAAAAGAAAAGAAAAAGAAGAAAAAGAAAAGAAAAAGAAAAAGGAAAAAAAAAAAAGAAAGAAAGAAAATAATATAATAATAATATAATAATATAATAAATAGGATTTTCTCTCCTCTCTCTTCCGTGAAGAAAAAGAAAAAAAAAAGAGAAAGAAAGAAAAGAAGAAAGAGAAAAATAAAATTAATTAATAAATAATGAGATAAATAATAAAATATGAGAAAGAGAGTTTCTCTCTCTTTCCTCTCTCTCTTCAGTCTGAACTAGTATTTTCTCTCTCTAGAATTGGACTTTCTCTCTCTATTTTCTCTCTCTAGAATCCTCTCTCTAGATTATTTCTCTCTCCTAAGATTTTTAATTTTGAGAAGAATGATGATGAATTTAAATGATTCTCGTAATGGATTTTTGATCTGTGATCGTCGGACGATACACCGACATCCACTTTGATCAGATCAGGTATTTTTAAATTTTATTTCTCATGATCTTATTGAATTATCCACATGATAATTTTAGCATGATTTGATCTGATCGATCAGAATTTGTTGAATCATATTGTCTGAAAAATTCAAGATGAGTTTTCTCTCTCTAAAATTTTCTTTCTCTAGAATTTTCTCTCTCTAAAATATTCTCTCTCTTGATTGATTCTCTCTCTAAAAAAAGGTTAGTGAATGAAGAAATTTCTTTTAATAAGTCTGATCTGATTCTAATGAAGAACTCTGATCCATGATTGTCAGACACCGTACTAGCACCTACCTTGATCAGATCATGAATCTTTAGATTTGATCATCCATGATCCCGATCTAGTCATGACTTGATTTGATCATGTTGATTTCACCAATCAAGATATTGGATCAATCGTAATGTTGGATTGTGTCACCTGATTAATTCGAATTATACCTCATAAATTCTCTCTCCTCTGATTGTCTCTCTCTACTTGATTTTATGAAATCGATGAAGAAACCTCGGTCCTATCACTTCGAATCCGATTTGATCTGATAGTCAAACTTTGGATCATTTAGGTCCTAATTAGATTTTGATTAGATAAAATTAGATGATCGGACCCAATCTAAACCGTTGAAATATGGTATTCGTATTCTTTCTAATTATTAAAATTGATTCTGTATAGGATTGTGGATGTTTGATCATGAAATATTGCGATATGATCTACGAACAGAATTTTTTGGAAGAAAATTTATAGAATTATGTGGATTTATTGGAGTGCGTTCGAGGTAAGTAATGTTTCACTTTTTCTAGATTTATCGGCAAATTATAATGTATTTTTCTGACATGATTTGTGAAACGATGCATGAATTGGATGAATGATATTTTATTATGAAAATATCTTATTTAAAATGTTATGATGAAGCATGATTGAACATATTGATTTCATGATGCATTACATTGATTGATTTCGATACTACATGATTATATGTTTTATTATCGAAATTAGAATATGAAACATGATTTATGAAGAATTATGATATAAGAAACAATAAGAATTGACAACCTGACTATGTAAAGGACCCTGCCAATGGGGGCATGTACGTTGGCAATTGATTGTCCTGAGGATTTATGTCGCCAGCGAGACCAGCGACATGTCGCCAGAGAGACCAGCGACAAACCGCCAGCGAGACCAGCGGTTCCAAAGGACATGGCTGCCAGATGATTCGCAGCCTACCGCAAGCAGATACGCGGTATTATGATCCTGCCACAGGAAAAATGTGGTCATAGCTCATGGTTGACGAAAAAAAATTGAAGAACAAAAGAAATTGAAATTTAGAAAGAAACTTGAATTTTCGAAAAAGAAATGAATTTGGCATGAATTATGTTGCATAATTGAAATTGATTTCGATTTGATGAACTCTATATGCTTATTTTCTATAAATGATTATTTACTTATATGCCTGATGAAATCTGTTGAGAAGTGATCATTGCTTACTGGGCTGTCTAGCTCATTACCTCTTATTTTACTGTTTTTACAGATGTTGAGAAATTAAGATGATACAAGATATGAATGGAAGAGTGATCAGAAGCAGTATCTTCATACTTTTATTTTAGGTTGAAAGGTTTATTGAATTTGATGCAAAGCCTTTGAATTGTTGTTGAATTTATTGAGATATTAAAGAAAAAAATTTAGGTCATTATGTTTTGGATTTAAATTATTGAATAATTATTCCGCTGTTGTTTTAGGATAGCATGATAAGATGCCTTGCATGCTTATGGGAAGAGTTTTCTATGAGTATGCGGCGGTTGCCATGACCCTCGTTTCACAATCTCGGGTTGGGAGCGTGACAACTAGCATCTAGAGTGGAAGAGAAATAGCATGTTCAAGGAATGGAGAAAGAGAAAGCCCACCACTGATCTCACCACCAAGATTGGAGCTCTCAACACCACCCTCTTGCTGAAAGGAGTCAGAGCCCTGTCCCGAGGTCTCAGTTTGGAGGATAGGACGAGGAGGTCTATGCCTGGCAAAGGCAGTAAAGGAAGATGGTTCCTCAGAGGATGGCCAGTCATCCTCCCAATCCAATCTCGGGCAAATGTCCGAGGGTAACGGATGACTGATATTTATGTATTGCTGTGGAACAATTTGGCAAGCTTAGCTCCTTGAGATAAGTTGGCATGGAAGGTTTCCTGCCATTTAATCAAAGCCCCGGGCATTCACAAAAACTCGAATCAAGGTCACTTGCATGGAAGCAAAGATCCATTCCACCAGGCCACTCCTTCGGTGTTTCTTCATTTTGCTCTTGCAAATTTCTGTTGTGAATAAAAGACTGGTGCTAGCCTCTCACTACTTCCATTTCTATTAAAAAAAAAAAAAGGTAAATCATATATAACAGATATCCTCTGTTTCCCAAAGGAAAAAAGTTCAAATTGTGCGGCACTTATGTATAAATACCAGTTGACAGAAGCTTCCTGAACTGTCTCGTCGCTTCCAATTGCAAAGTAGCATATTCTCAGACCATACTCCTTGTACCATTGAAGGTAGATTATCCAGCTGGCGGAACATATAAAGACCATCAACACCAAGAAACTGAACCAAAAAAAAAAAGATAGAAATAAATGATAGTTATGCGCTCGAAGTTACTAAAACAATCAACTAATGATAAAATCACTAAGAGACCAATGGGAGATTTCTAAAGTTGGACTCTATGTGATGCACAAAAATACATGGCGAATTGATTTTTTAAAGTAATTTTTCTTGGAACATACAGGATCACAGTTTGGATATTTGTGATATTTAGTGGGTGTTTCCCATTCTGATGATGCTTCATGAGGATGCCTAAAAGGTGAGGGAAGGGAGTTTCCTAGATGAATGGCCTTCAAATTTATGATAGTCACCACATATGCGACTTCAACCTTTATGC
Source organism: Elaeis guineensis (assembly GCF_000442705.2). Lineage (NCBI taxonomy): Eukaryota > Viridiplantae > Streptophyta > Magnoliopsida > Arecales > Arecaceae > Elaeis > Elaeis guineensis. Next base: position 15,154,416 of record NC_025997.2, read on the forward strand.
TAAAAGAGAATTGACAGTTTGTCAAAATTAAGCTTTAAGTGCAGGTTAGGTTGCTTGGTGTCACGGTCCCACATTGACTGATAAAAGGGAAGCCATATGGATCCTCCTGCTAGTTTAAACTTCTAGACTGTGAATCTATGATAAGCAGTATTGAATCTAAATCCATTGTGTATCTCAACATTTATTAGTCATGTGAGTCCTTAAATAGGAGATATGCGGTTCAAGGAGGATCCAATGGAATCGGGTAGGAGCCGAGCCATAGATAAGCCTCTCTCTCGAGTAGGAGCCAATTATGATGAGGATTACAAGATTGGGTATCACAGATCATCATAATCTCCGCTGACCAATAATAAAGATACCACATGGGTTTATTAGCTTGGACCACCCATCCCACCAACTTGAGCCCGTGATATTCGTGGGGGTACATTCATAAACAAATTCTATTAATTATCCTAAAATTATTGAGAACATTTAATGTAGCTAGTTGAAAAGAGTCACATTTTGCATTATAATAGCTTCTCCATGATGTCCTTTATGCTTTGACACTTCTTTGTGCCTCCAAAAATCTTAAGAGATTTCTTTTATGGTAGATTGTGTATGATATATTTTCGGGGAAAAAAGTATGCCCTTCTCTCTTAAATGTATACTATCACACATTTATGAAATATAGTGCTCTACCACCCTATCAAACAATAAAACAAGCACAAAACGAAAATAGATTAGACATGGAAAGATACTAGTATATCCATATATGTATCCATACTTTTTAATAAATACAAATATGAATATGAATATTACACATATACCAAAATTAATATCCATATTTGTTCCAAATGAAGATGAATATAAATCAGATTGGCACATCCATATTTATTTTGAATCAATGCAGATATAAATCGAATATTAGTTATATCCATATTATTTATTCTTAGAGAGTTTGTAAGAAATAATTATATATAAGTATAGGAATGTATAAAAGTTATAAATTTTTGAAATATTTTAACGATAAAGCATTGAAAATATCACAAAGAACCCAATAAAATATATTCATTTTTCATTTTTTTTATCAAAGTAAAAAAGGATCTTGTTATAAAAATACTAATTAAAACATGAAATTTCACAATATACATCAAATGATATTAATGATATTTGAATAAGATTTTTTAAATTGTTTTTAGTATTATTTTCGACGCCCTTATCATGTTATACCCTTTTATTTGGGTTATCTCCTTCAAATCCAGTCCACTTGGGTCAGCTGCATGGGCCAAATTTCTTTGTTGGTGGATACCCATGGGCTGAATTGATGTAGCAACATATCTTGTCCTTATTATCAGCAACAGGAATTCCCAAAAGTAGTGAACTTCAATTTTCACATTTTTTTTATCAAAATATATTTTAAGAAAATGTAAAAAATGAGAGAGAGAATATCTGATGGCTATGATTAATGTAGCATTTGAACCTTTTTTTTTTATTCCCCCCTAATCTCTTATTTTTATCAATCTCTCTAGAAAGGCTATACGAAGAAAGGAATATTAAAGGTTGGCTATGAAATCAGACGCAAGATTTTTTATTTGTAAGCAAAGATCTATGGAAGCCAAATATGCTGCTTCCTCTCCCATTGAAATGTTTATCTTGGACACATTTGAACTGGATATCTTTCGTATTTGTTATTTATTTGATATATCTCTTTTGAAGTGGATATCTTCTTGATTTTGCATGTAAATCTTGCTTGTAAGTTTATTAAAGTGGATATCTTTTCTCCATTTTGTCAAGAAATACCATATCAAATTCACCCAAATTTCATCATTTACGTAGTTCCTGTTCCTTACATTCCATGCATACCAATTATATTTCTTTCATGCTCATCAATAAATATATATTATCATCATTTACATGATGCTTGTTCCTTGCACCTCAACTCACACATTATTTAAATACTCCTTGCTTTATTTTTTATTTTTTCATTCATGTTTCTTGTTGGCTTATACTCAGGCTATTGTTATACTATATGTTATTTCTTTTGTATGATATATCGTATCTTTTATGTCGCACTCACACCAACCATATGAAGTAATCTAAAGTTGTAATACTTAGCAGCTAATTTTATATTATTCTTTTGTATGATATATTGTATTTTTAATGTTATATTCATGGCAACCATACAACATAATCTAAATATTTGTAATACTATTTGGCCAATTTTATGTGAAGAAACAAATCTTCATATTTACCATCATGCAAATTTAACATTATATGGATGAGCTTTGCTAAGCAATGCTAGCAAAAAATGTTGCACAAATCATCTTGAAGTTTATGTTGATATTTCAAATTGAAAATTATTTAGGTGACATTAAAAAATTTGAGTCGATTCTTATGTTGCTCTTTCACTTGTTTCCTTATTGATTGTTTATATCTGGCTCAATCAGTGATTGTCAATGAGAGATAGATGTATCTTTTGCATGCAATATGTATTATCTTAGTATTGACATGTTAAGTTACATATTGATGAGCTAAAACAATAGTACAAATTTTCAGATTACTAAGTATGAAAATAAGCCATGCCTGGCTTGAGCTATGGCAATAACAGATTAGCATCACATAACTCAAAAATCATACTTCAAAAGTTAGTTAACTTTCACATTTTATCTTGCTTCATTATGAAGCTATTTAAATTTTTTTTAAAACAGGCAACCTCCATGTTTAGTTGCTATTGGTAACTTTGCTTGTGGCCGTGTATAGATCTTTAATTGTTGATAATTAAATTACTCCGATTATAAGCAATTGAGTCAACTTCTGAAACACCTCACGATGTTAATTTAGAATGATCAACATATTAGCAACATGGTAGCTGAATGATTTTTTTTAAAAAATGAAAATATTTATTTTATTAAAATATTAATTTTAGAAAGTTCAAATGATCAAATTTAAGATGCCACAACTATGGCCCATTTTTTACAATAGCACAAGTAGCAATAAATATCATTCTTAATTTTAGTTGGAATGAAGTTACCTCTATCATCATAGATGACAATATGCTTATTACTAACCGATATAATACCCCATTTCAACCAATTATTGTAGATTGAGTAAATTACTCTTCATGCCATGAACAAAAAAAAAAATACATCAAAAATATATTTGTGACTACCATTTTCAGTTGTATAAGAATCCTGTCTTTACTTATTGTCAGCACTGTATTGTCATCTGCAAGTCTGACAATAACCACACCGCGATTCATCCAAATCAATGAACAACTTCTTGTTTCCAATCATATGGTTTGTATAGCCAATGTCAAAACACCAAGTATCTTTGTTTGTATCTTCTTCTTTGGAAAACATTATGAGAGTATGATATTTTGCATCACCTGCTTCTTGTGCTTTACAGACTGATTATTTTTGCTGATTCTGCACCCAGATGCATAATACCAACAATATTAACAATTATAGCATTTAATATTTAACTTGACATGTCTTTCTCGCCATCATTCATATTCTCTTTTTAAACTTCGTAGGCCTGAATTCGGTTGGTGACCATCTAAATGGTGAGACTCATTATTGCCATTTAGTGTACTATGGCTGTGAGCACTTCCATGTCCTTTATAATTATCTCATTGCCTTTATCATAACCTCTACTATAATGTTTTGCAGTACTAGTATTTTTCTTCTTCACTTTGATGGAAGCTTAGCTTGTACAGCTTGCTTGATTGATCTCTCTTCACTTGTCTCACTGAGCCATTGTTCATGAGCATTTAATGAACCCATTAATCCATCCACTTTCATTGTGAATAGATCCTTCAACTCTTCAGTTGCCATGACAATGTGTTCGAATCTTGCCATTAATGTTTGCAAGATTTTTTCCACCATGGCAAGTTTTTTTATCTTATCTCCGTTTGCTTTTATTTGATTTGCCAAGGACAATACTCAAGATACATAGGCACAAAAAATTTTAGTATTTTTCATTTGCAAAAGCTCAAATTGATGCCTCAAAGTTTAAAATATCACCTTTTTGGCTTGCTCAACTCCTTTGTAGGATGTTCTAAAATATCCCATGCTTGCTTTGTTGTAGTTGCACCAAAGATCTTCTCAAACACCATATCATTAATACTTTGATAAATGGAAAACAATGCCTTCCAGACCTTCTTCTTAGTCTCTTGGTAGGCTTATTGCTGAGCGCCAGTTGGATTCTCCTCAAGTTCAATAACTTCAATCTCCACAATTTTAAAAATTTCTTAATAACTAAAGAGACCCTGCATTTGGATACTATAATGATCCAAATTTTTCATCTAACATGAGGCAAAAGTGTTGAATTGAGCCATTAAATATTGCCATGAGGACTGAATTGCCATCCAACATCAAGAGAAGTAAGAATAGAAGAAGCCGACGAAGAAGAAGATATCGTCAAAGATCTAATGAATATGGTGATCAAGTACCACCCATGAAATCAAGGATTGGGTAAGAAATAGAGCGGATCATGAGCTGACTTGGACACAACAAATATCATATTTTAAAAAGACCCAACCTTCCAAGCTAGTTAGACTAAAAATAAATGTAATTCAGGCTTGAGACCCGGCTTATGATCAACTCTAACAAGAAGTAGAGGCCCATGTTAGAGATTCGAGCTAGTAGGAGCACCAAAGGAATAGTGGTGCAGAAGGGGAAATGTCATTGCTCGCTCTGATGGTAAAAAGAAAAACATGCTCTAGGAGTCATTTGCTCTGATACTAATTTGATAGGACAAACTTATAAAGGCAAAAAGAGCACACTGAAAAGAAAAATACTTAAAAGAAAGCTTTTGTTAACTTCAGCCATAAAGAGAATCAACAAATATTTATTGTAGTAGCTTTAAAAATGATAAGAGCAATTAAAGTATATACCTAATCAAATTAGGTAGACTTTATCAACTAGATGAAGAGAAAATATAATGATATACTTAATCTATTAAATAAACTTAATTCCAGAAGATAGAGATAAACTAGTAATCGGGTTTAACTTCAACACTATAATATATCCAATTCACCAAAAAAAAAAAAAAAAAGGGAAAAAAAGAAGCCCATTTGTGACGGGATGCTTCATACATGCTCAAATACTCCCACGATTTTTTTATCTAATAGATGGCCCTCAACCCATATATGGATATATTTCACGCAAAATTTGAATATTATTTTTGAAAAAATGTTTGATTACTTGTAAAACCTGATGATACAATCTCGTTACTGTTGTTACATTTGGAATGAAAGCTCGCGTGCTGGAATGGAAAGATCTTTACTGATATGTGATGGTGAAGATTTCTTAGAGAATTTGGCAACTTGTGGGCCGTCACCATCGTTACGCACAAATAAAGCCGAACCGAGAGATTAGGATTCATGTGGTAGCACGGGGAATTTACGGCAACCCACCAGGGCCGCGGGCGAAAAAGATCACCTTGTTTGAAAAGGAGCCAGGTGGGGAGGGACCCTCTCCTCCAAATATTACAAAGAAAATTCTACATCAATCGCTACCCCTTCCCATATAAGATAAGCACAGGCAACCAAAAAAAGCTTCAGTCTTCCCTTAATATCCTAGAGAGATGGGAAGGACCCTGTTATCCTCGCCGGTCTCCATGTTCCGATGGCCGGAGTTTCACCTATCCAACCTCACCAGAAGCATGTCATGGTCCATCTTCCATTGGCCAGAGTTCGACTTCTCTTTCCTCACATCAAGCTGGCCGGATATCAACTTCTCGCCCATCTCGATGGTGGACAGCATCCTCTGGACCTTCGTGACCGCCTTCGAGTCTGTTGCCTTGGTTGCCATGCTGTGCTTCTTCTTTGTCTGCTGCGGTTGCACCATATGAGGCTATTGCTTGGGGTGCAATTAATTACTCGGTGAGTTGTAGCCCACCGTCTCAAATTCCGGGGGTCAAATAATGGATTTTTCTTGCTTTTCCCTTCTCTTTTTCTTTTTCGTTTTTTGGAAGGCACCATGGGAGCACTGGCCTTCTCTTTTTCTTTTTCGTTTTCGTTTTTTGGAAGGCACCATGGGAGCACTGGCCTTGTGTTCTCCGGTGGTCTTGCCGTCTCCGGTGGTCTTGCCGCGGGATGATGGCCAGCTGGTGGTGGTGACGAGTGGTTAGGAAGGTTAGGTGCCACACCGAGGCATGTGGCATGTGTCGTGAGAAACATGTTTAGTTTTGTTAACCTCCTCCATTTTATTGTTTTGTAAGCTGTAACTTTCTGTCACCTGTCGGCCATTGCTATGATCTTTATCAGTGGACCTACTCTTTATTGACCTATCAAGAGGTAGTTCGGATCCTGATTTTGTGTTCACGGGTAGAATTTGGGATCAGCGGAACATATTGGATCTGATAGGGTGTGATAGGGTGCGAATTGGAGATGTTATGATTTTGTAACGATTTTGATATGGTTTACTTTGGCCAGGTTACCAGAGTTGTTGACTCTCACCGTTCTCCTTAGTGGACAGAGCCCAGTGGTTTCCTATGTCCATGGCCCCCTCCCGGTGGTTAAGCTGTGCCTCTTCTTCTCCTCTAATTACACCATTTATAGACCTCTTGTAATGGTGCGAGTGCAATTGCTTGGCGGGCAAATTTATCATCTCAAACTCTACAGATCATGTAACAAAAATCTTTGCTACGAGACCAACTGCCCGTGATTGATGTGTTGGATGGATTTTATTTGCTTTGTCGCCCCCACATTTCTTGTCTTGTTTTGAAGCTGTTTGTATCAATTTGGTTAGTGATTGATGCTATTGAATTACCGCGCAAAGTCTCGGAGGGTCCACACGGGGTTGCGATTTGAATTCGGGGTGCGAGGTGCGACAAGATCCGGAGATGTTCAACACATGATCCGCCATGCAGTAGAAGCGGTTGAAATTTTCATGTCCACAAAAAACCAAGGATATCGGTTGAAGTGAATGAATTAAGCGCAAAAGGAACAACAACACGCATGTCCTTCAGACCATCTAGCTGCGCTATGAACAGTCATGATGATAGCATGTAATGTAACTAAAACACAAGTTTCCTTGCCTTCCTCAGTTCATAGCAAAAATTCAGTTAATACGAGCATGAAGAAAATATAAAGACTATATATATTCTGGCAAACATCAAAGTCGGAGGACCGATAGAACCTCGATTACTTTTACTATTAATAAAAAAAAAACATAATGAAGGATAAATGTTGCACCTTGGCAATTTGTCTACAGTTGTTTGCTTCTTTGTGCTGTCATTCTCCATTTAAGAAGAAAAAACAGAAGGAAAAGATTCACCTATGGTTGCAGGGTAGATCGTGAATACCAGCCTGGCTCCTTTATTGAAGCTCCTTTATTGAAGTCAAGGACCGCAGTAACATCCAACGATACTGATCTATAGAAGCTTAAATCCATTCTCTAAATCCACAGCATCGTCAATGACTGTAGCTAATTTCTCTGCTTCTCCAAGATAAGACTGAGGAGTCAAATCCAAAAGAAGTGACTTGGTCTCCTGGGGCAAATCCAGACGTTCCGTGAACTCTCTTATGCTCTCCTTGGTAACATCCCTTCCTCTAGTCAACTCTTTCAGCTTCTCATATGGTTCAGGAACAGCATACCGCCGCATAACCTGCAAAATGGAAAGCAGACGTGTCCCACCAGGGAATTATTATGGTCATTCTGGAACAAAGCCAGGAGGATGAAGAAAAGTTCCCTGGTTAATGCAATAGCTTTGATCAGGTTAAGTTTCAGTATTCTAAGGAGTGTGAATCCAAAGAGAAGTCGTAATAAATGGAACAAGGTATTTCCAATTCTTAACTGTCTCCTGAAATGATTAAAAATGAGGTTCTGAACCCCTTCATCTCCCCTGCCTCTTGCCCAGCCCCCATCCCCCTTGTCACCACTACCCACTGCCACCCCTTCACCACCCTTGGACTGCCTCCCCCACAACCATCGCCACCCCTTTACCTCCCTCACCTCCTGCCCTGGCCTTCTTCCCTCTGTCATCATTGCCCTCTCCCCTATCACCAGCACCATCCAAACAATAAACTGAAGCCCCTGCAGATGGATTGCCTATTACTCCATTGCATTGCAGCTTGAGCGTCACTGCAGCACCACCCAGAGGGCTCTAAACAGCCCCTTAGTGTTGGTTAAGATATGGGATTTGGATTGGATGCTCACAACTGCAGACATTGAAGCTATGAAGAAAGATAGGATCCTCCCTCTCACTATAGCAAGCGGCATTCCTAGAAAAGGAAAATATGTTTGTGATTTTAAACTAACATGTCTTTTGTGTTTGTGTCTACGTGTGGATAATGTCGGATTATATTACAAACCTCATTCTAATAATCTTATTAGTTACTTGTATAACTTAGCTGTCATCAAGTCCCGTTCCATCTGTATAATGGAATAGGATCATGGATCATCTAGTTTCATTCAGGATATAAGTGTTAAGTATACACATAGAATTAGAGTACCTGAGCTAAGGAGGCTATGAAAAAGATGAACATAAGTTTGGTCTGATGAAATCCCTATTGAGATTTGGAAGCATTTAGGTAGCGTAGGATTAACTTGATTGACTAATTTATTTAATAAGATTTCAAGGGCCAAGAAGATGCCTGATGAATATCCTAACCATCATCAAACCCAACTATCACTGTAGTACTGATTAGTAAGAATAAAAGAGATCTTCAAAAATTTCCTAACTATCATGGTATCAAACTTACAAGCCATACCATAAAACTTTAAGAGATGGTGATTGGGCATGGATAGAGATGTGACACAAAAATATTAGAGAACCAATTTGGTTTAAGCCAAGATGGTTGACTATGGGAGCTATTTTTCTTCTTCAAAGATTAATGGAGAAATATAAAGAAAAAAGACAAGATTCTCAAAAGGTTCTTATTGATTCAAAGAAAGCATATGATAAAATCCCTAAAAAGTCTTATAGTGCGTCTTAGAAAAGATAGGAGCTTTGATTAGATATATTAATGTGATTGAAGATATGTATAATGAAGTGATTACTGGTATGAGAACTATTGGTGGTAATACTAGCAAGTTGTCAACGCAATGGGTTTTGCACCAAGAACCAGCTCTAAGTTTGTGTTATTTATGCATGAGCTTACTAGGTATATTCAAGATAAAATTCCTCAGTGCAGACTACTTGCAAATAATATAAGCTTAGTGGAGAAATTAAGGTCAAATTAATTGTAAATCGGAATTATGAAGGAGTGCAATAGAATCTAAAGATTTTAGGTTCAGTAGAACCAAGACAGAATATATGGATTGTAGTTTTAGTAAAATTAGAAATAGAGATGAGGACAGGGTTGAAAATTAAGGATCATGAAATTCCTAGGAGTGATTATTTTTGGTATTTTGGATCAACCATTCACAAGAAAGGGGAGACTGAAGAGGATTTATCTATAGGATTCAAGCAAGTTAGTTAAAATGACGAAGTGTAACCAGATATTATGTTATCATAGGACTCCTGCCAAGTTGAAGGAAAAATTTTATAGGATAGCCATACAACGATCCATGTTTTATAAAATAGAATGTTGGGCAGTTAGAAAACAACGTGCACACAAGATGAGTTGTCGTTGAAATAAGAATGTTGGGATGGATGTGTGGTAATACAAATATATATATATATATATATATATATATATAAAATAAAAAATAAAACCATACATAGAAGAGTAGAGGTTGCTCCAATAAATGACAAATTAAAAGGACAACTTAGATAATTTAGACATGCATCATGTGGGCCATGGATGCACAAGTACAAAGAAGTGATTTGCTACATGTAAAAGAAAAGAGAGATGGAGGTGGACCAGAAATCATATAGGATGTAGTAAGGAATTGATATTGCTACATCTTTCAAAAAGTGTGGCCCTAAATAGTGCAGAATGGAGGAAAATGATTTATGTAGCCGACCTCAACTAGTTTTGGATTAAGCATGGCTCAGTATGGATCCTCAAGTGCTTCATACATTCAGCACAGGAAACAAATCCATACCATCAACACTTTCAAATGTAGTAAATCTTCCTTATCTCAATGGAAACTTATATGTGACTAGCAGGTGTCTCTGCATGATGATTACAAGATGAGTCTGATTATAATCGTTTTTCAATCAGAAAAAATCATTGTGATAAGATAGCTGATAGAAATATATTTTTATGTATCCATATCCAAAATTTTGTTTCATTGATAACATGGGTGGTGCTGATCAAATACTTAATGAGTTGGATTATTGCAATGCTAAGTGCTTATCTCTTGATAAAAACTGAACTATCTGCATCAATACATAATGACAATGATTGAGAACATTGGACCCCTGCAGCTACAATTAAATTTGCTTGATCATAAATAAATAAAAAAAGTGATATAAAATGCTACCGTTTGTATTGGTTCAGCAAGGACCTCCCATGTCTGCTCCAAGTCTTGATTTAGTCGAAATTCATTCACCTGGAAACAACAAAGGATTATTTGTACATTGTGCTAGATTAATTCCAAAAACAAGTGTTTCATAGAATTGAAAGATGTCCTGACAGGTTATTCAAGTCATTCAAGAAAGAGCATATAGTAAATAGTTATGTTCTAGGCTATTACATGGTTGGCCACTAATGGATGCCACATAATACACCTGTAACAATCATTAACATTTAGGATAATATATAAATGTGATCACTGGAAGTACAACAATTTGATCCAAATTAGCGTTTGCTCTCTCTCTCTCTCTCTCTCTCTCTCTCTGTGCATGTGTGTATCTGCATGAGCAGGGGCATGTGTAAGCATGCAAGACTGCACAGAATGCAAGCATAGAGGCACATACATGAAATTTGTAAAGCATACATGTACCACACACGCATAACGAAACAACCTTTATTAGATTAATGGACATTAAGAGTTAAATTTCATATGCTGCATTATGCTTCAGTAAAATAAAATATAAATTCAATGATAATAAATAATTTGACTATCAGATATGGGTTCGTCCATCTTAAAGTACAACATGTAAACCTCTTAACACCATTGGTCTTCTTGCCATTTATGCCAAACGATAGGGTGCTGAAGAAGGGATGTTTACTGGGAATCAGATGTGTCAGCTGCACGATGTACATTTCTACCATAGTGTGAAAGGATGTTTCAGATTTTTCATAAACATTTTATGATACAGTATTGAAGCTGTAACGGTGAACTAGTAAGCAAATTGGTGTGTAATGTTGTTGATTACATGACCAGAACATGTAATTATGAAGCATCACCAAAGCCAGATTCCAGAACACAGTCATAAAAACAAAGTACAAAGCAAAAAATCACAATATTATTAAGCTGATAACCAGATCATGAAAGCGTAAGTCTAAATTTCTCAATCAGACAAAATATCAATTGCTTACCTGTAGCTTTTTAATTCCCTGTAGTGAACTTCTATAAGCCAAGAGAGAATACCCTAAGCCAACACCCAAATTCCTCAAGACAGTTGAATCCGTAAGGTCCCGCTGTTAATCATTGTAAACAGTAAGAGTTACGCTACTCCATAAATATTGGCCAATAAAGCTGTCTTACCAAAGTGAAACGCATAGGTAACGAACCTATCTTACAATCGATGAACTGGACACAGTCTAGAAGGTTTAAGCAAATAACAAAGTCTAAAGACAGGAGCATTTGCCCAAAATATTTGGTAGCTTCAGATTATAAGGCACTGCCAGGATATAGCTCAAGGAAGCATATGCCTATTTCCCAGTTTCTAATGTCTATTAATTAAGAATAAAGCATGGAGAAAGAGAGAAGATGATTAAACAATACCTGCATGCGTGAAATGGGCAACTTCATGCTAAGGGCGGATAAAACAGCATTAGCCAAACATAGATTACCCTCACTATTTTCAAAATCAATAGGATTGACTTTATGAGGCATAGTGGAGGAACCAATTTCACCAGCCTTAGTTATCTGTGTAGCACATTAAAGGGTCTAAGTTAAAAATTCATGGGAAATAAAAAGAAGATTAACAATGTAGGTGTGTGAGTAGCAAAAGAGATACCTGCTTAAAGTAACCCAATGATATGTAGCTCCAAATGTCCCTGTCAAAATCAATCAAAATGTTGTTGAACTGGGTGACTGCATTGAAAAGCTTTGCAATATAGTCATGAGGCTCAATCTGCATAATGAAAAAGCAAGCAATTAACTCAGGATCATAAACGCAGTATGTGGACTATATTAAGGATGATGCGACCCCTTCTCCTGTAATTAAGGATGTCTAGATGGGTTTACATGAAAGGCCTACTCCACCTCCTCAGCCCTATGAGTAAAGCAACTAGTACGGATGAAGTGTTGCAATGGTGAAGGCTAAACAATGTACAAGCCAACTTGATAACAAACAGCCAGTTTGTCCCACCTATAACGAATGGCACCACAACAAACAAGGCAAGACAAAGGACAGGGCATCTTATAATTGCCTCAAGCTTATGCAACCTCTCCATGCATACACACAGAGAGGGAAAAGGAAAAAATAACGAAGTTAAAAATTATAAAAAAAAAAAAAAGAAAAAAAGATGAGCCCACATTTCTGCGATGTAGACAACTTGGTCAGAGCTGTAAAAGTTGCTGTTTGAGAACTGACATATCTGAACAATAATTTGTAGATTAGATATGGTTATCATTAGAGTAACAATCATTCATCTATCTTTAAAATTGTTTCACTCATGATAATTTTGAGGAAATGACTAACGCATTATCTTTCTGGCAAGCAAACTCCCCTAAAGTCTTTCTAGAAATCGTGTAAAAAAATAAAAAACATAAAGCGAATGACGCGAATAACAAAAGGAAAATCCTTAAAGTACAAAATATACAAAGAAATGAACGGAAAAAACATACCTGTGTCACATAAGGGTTGAAATCTATGCCCAAAGATCTCACAAACTCTGCTGCTACTCTTGGCCAGTTGACATCAGGATATGCAACTTTGTGGGCATTGTAGTTCCCAACTGCACCAGCAAACTTTCCCAATATTTGAACTTCAGTGAAAGTCTTTCCTAGCTCACTTAGTCTAACAGCAAAATTTGCCATTTCCTTTCCCAAAGTAGTAGGGGATGCTGGCTACAAGATGACCAAAAACAAAAATCATATATTACAAAACATCTTTTTAGTTGGGTAGGCAAAAATCTTCCTTACAATAATTATCACCATGATCAGAAAGCCATTCCATCTATTTGGGTCGCTTGGACAAGTATTATGTCAAAACAGAGTAATATTTTAGCACTTAGAGATCTCAAAGTTGAATGTGTCAACAAACACTTTCTGAAGGCCATCAAATTGAACTCTATTACAGTAGAATTTCTATGCTTCCAGAACCCATCAAATTTTGTATGTTGAAAAGAAAAATCTATTGCATTGGATCGGATAATGTTATAGGGAATACGTTCACAGCAATCCTACTTGATCAATTCAATCAGTTTGGTAAAGAATATTTTGTAGTATGTCTTTCATGTAAGGATTGGCCCTTAAATTGTAGCTAATATGAATCACATTTTTTTAGTTTGGAGGGAAAGTGCGTGAAACCCAATCCTCTTCTAGTATGATGAATGAAAAAATGCATATATGTTTAAACGTCATACATTATATATATTGCAAGATAGGAAGTTTCTTCTCCTCCATAAGTTTTCTGCAAGACATTCCATTAATGTTACAGAATAACTTCCAAACTTCTACTGCTACAACTATCACATTTTGTATTTTGTTTTATCCTTAGTAGGGAATGTGCTTATAGACATAAACACATGTTGTTTAAGGAAAGATTCAAGTTAACCAGAATTCGTTTTCTTTGTCTCTTTGACAGCTATTAGATTCACCCACACAATGCATGCCTGAGGTTCAGACCCTACAATGTTATTGTAGACTCAACAAGTGAGCCACAATGTTACAGCTCAAAAGTGTAGCATGAATCTGTTGTTCACTAGGTACATCTACTGGCTGAAACATTGCTATTATGTTAGTTCCACTCATTTGCCCCCGGTAAATAGCACTCCCCACCCCCATCCCCACCTCCTCTTCCATTAATACCTCTTCTGATATATACAACACAGACAAGATCGATGTTAGTTGTTGAAAGCAAAATTAATGTTGATTTTCAATTTGTTAATGTGAAAAATAAAACTTACACTCTCAAAGAACCAATGGTAACATCATATGCAAGAAATTATTCTCTTATCTTGAATGATTAGCATACCTGCCCATGAGTGCGGGACAACATAGGGACATGTGCATTCTCCTTTGCCATGTCACGTATAGTTTTGCATAATTCAATCATAACAGGAAATATAACAGTGTTGAATGCCTCTTTCAATGCCAACGCATGGGCTAGGTTGTTTATATCCTCAGATGTACAGGCAAAATGAAAAAACTCAAGTACCTGATAGAAAAGAAACAATTTAATAACCAAATTACAAAGAAAAAATTCTAAGCCATTCCAGATTATAAAAAGAAAATGATGAGTAACATATCTTAGCTATTTTGTGTTAACCAGATAAATACAGACATTTTTTTAACCAATAGAAAATCAGAAAGCTAACCTTTGCTACCTCTGGACAGATTTACACCTCTGTTTTAAAAAGTACTCTACTGCCTTGACATCATGATTGGTCACTTTTTCAATTTTTTTCACTTCTAGGGCATCATTTATATCAAATTCATGAATTATTCTTTCCAAGAAAGATTGAGCTTCGCTGCTAAAGCTTGGGACTTCTGTGATTTCCTGAATTTGAGAAAGTTTCAGCAACCATTTGACCTGAAAGGAGACAATTCTACACCATTTAAACAATGTATATACCAACTTCAAGAAGTGATAGCCCATCAAGTTACACTGATTATACAAATCCTTCTTCTACATTCATTGTGGGATATTAAGAAGAATAATCAGCAAAACTTCAAACAGAACTCTAGAATCTACTATCAATCACTTCAAGAAGAAGAAGAAGAAGAATAGGTAATGATTATTTGCTGATAAAAACCGGCAATAACCGATGAAACTTTGACAAATTAACCTGATATTTTAATCAGAACCCAGTTCTGTCATTAGAGTACCTTCAACATCAGAAGTTGAAATATTTTGCTGTTTGCTATCTAACAAGCCAAAGATCACTGAAAGGTCCTAAACAGGTCATAAATGAAAGTAATAAGGTATAGATTGCAAACACCCTTTAATAGGACTTTGTTGATCATCATGCATTATTGTGTATATCAAGTTATTTGTAAATTGGTGAGAGGTACTGCCTGTCAAAAATATTAAAACTACAGTTTGCCTTCTTAGTGGCTAAACTAGATTCTGGACCACTTAAAATAAACCACTATAACCAGTAGCCTCTTTTCTAAGAACAACAAGAAACGGACTGTCAAAACTGCCTTCAAATACAACAAAAATGATTTTATTTGACTACTTCTTTATTCAACTAATACGGTAGCACAAATGCGGCGGATTATGAGATAAGATAACCATTAATTACAGGGCCCTTCTAAATCAAAGATTCACTTTGAAGCAGAACAATTGACAAGGAAAAACAAATATGTACGAATTTATCAGTGCTCCAAGATACTAAAACGGAGAACAACACCACCAAGCTACAAATACACCACAATCAACAACCAACACTCCGAAAACAAATCAGGTTTGAACAATTGTCTCACCTCAACTATAACACGATACCGGATTAACCCATACTCGCTGAAGATTGGCCGCAAATCTTTGACCTTTTGTACATAACGGCCATCCAACGGCGACAAATTCATCAAGCTGAACGATTCCATGTCTGCAGTCTCTTCAACATGGGTCTTCTTCGTCTAACAAATAGGGAAAAAAAAAAAAAAAAAGCCTCCTTGAACAATATATTTCAATCATGTTGCTAGACATACAGCAAAACCTAGACCCGTAGGCCATGTGGTACATTCTAAGCTCGAATAACAAAGTGCTCCCCCATAAGATTTGCCCATATTGCAGATAAAAAGAAGCATAAAGTTCCAATCCGGTTATAAAAATATGATTTTTTTTTTTTTTTTTAATCAAAGGCATGGTAGAGATAGACGCCACCGCTTCTGTTTGCGAAAATTCCACATAGAATCGGGAAGAAGGCTTACCTCAGTCACGGGCACTCTGGGATCTGCAGCCAGAGAAGCTCTGCAGCATAAATTCTTGGGAGAAACGGGGTTGTGGATAGAAGAAGCAATAGATGGACACGAAGTGGTGGGAAGGATCGGGAGCCGCGCCGATCTAGGGAGGCTCAAAGAAGAAAGGGCGGCGAGGGATGTCCTGGCGCAGCTGGGAGCCACGGCGGGTTCCATGGATTGCGATCGGAGGGGAAATCCCCTCTGAGATTCGTAGAAGATAGAAGGAAAACGTCTGTCTCCTCTGAGCGACTGCTCTCAGGTTTTTTAGGGCAGAGACGGTGGGAACCGGGTGCAGGGGATGAACCGGAGCGGGAAAGTCCGCTTTAAAACCCCAAAATCTTAGGAAAGCGATATATGGCTGGTCTCGATCAGTTCCTGAACCCAATCCTACAGGGGTTCTGCCATTTCGGTTTCGCTCGAGCAAAAGCTGCTCTCAAAAAACAAAAAGGAAACAGGAAATCATTGATCGGTCTGATGTTTTGGGGGTTGGGGGGATTGGCAAAAAGGAATTTGGGCTTCATCGTGTGGGTGTCGATAATAATGATGAAAAATTATTAAATATTTTGATGGGTTGGATTAAATTTCGAAACTATTGGCTTTTCTATTGATCGGCTTGGAATTGGATGAGCTATGCTCTTTCAATGTCCAATCTTAGTTCCACTGTATCAAATTTTATACTTTTTATTTTAAATTCAATTTAAGATGAATAGTTTTTTTTTTTTTTTCTTCCCCTTCATTGTATCCCTTCCTCCTGGGTTATTAGTAATCAGCTACCGAGGCTACTGTGTGTCCTATTAGCAAGAGCATATATGGCACAGCTTGCTGTACCATCCTATACCATCCACTACAAAATATATTATATTATACTATATCGATCCTTATGTCATGCCGTATTACATATCGATATTATAATAAAATAATATAGATACAAATCCGTATGAACACAAATCTTAATTCATTGGGTCTCGATAAAAAGATGAATGCATATAAGAATGAAATTGAACTACGAGTTATTCTTTATCTGCTTATAGCAAAAATATTGAGAATCCAAGGAACAATGATACAAAAATTTATAAATTTTTCAACGCAATGTATTGGACTATAATTTCAATTAGTTTTATTATAAAAATTATAATATGTTGTATGGACATACATTGATCAAGTTGATTTAGCTTGGAGCTAACTAGAAACCATCTCAATCCCCATCAGAATCGTAATTGAACCAGTTGAAGTTGGAACACCCAACCCAATGTAATAAAGATCAAACTGGTATGGGATGGTTCTCATATTCTCTTTTTTTTTTAAAAGAAAAAGCAAGTAAATTATTGATTTCATTCAAAAACAGTATGAAGACTTCATCCTCAACAAATATAAAAGAAGTTATCATAAAAGATATTTACTAAAATAACATCAACTAAAATATAAAAATAACAACCTTATATTTTGTATAAAATAAAAAAATGAAGCTATTTATAATACAAATTATAAATTAACAAATGAAGAATTTCGTGCCCATAAACTTAGCCACAAGATTATTCTACAAATGTCAAAAATTTAATGGAGATTATAAAGATACAAGGAAGAGATTGATGAAATTAAGGGCGTGTTTGGTTCACGATTGAAATTGATATTGGAATGAGAATCAAAATGACCGCATCTCCTAACACGTTTGGTTTGTGATCGAAATCGGAATCAGAATTAGAATTAAAATAAGATTTGAATATTAAATAAGAGTAGGAATTAGATTTTGAAAGATTTAAACATTCTTATTATCTCTTGAAATCGGAATGGGAATAAAATTCCTCTCAACTAAATGGTTCGAATAGGAGTCATTTCTTCCCATTCTCGTTGCAGAGTTTAACTCTCTAAACCAAGCATGCGCTAAGATTATCCAAATGTTCAAATAGGCAAAGTAAATATTTAATCAAACCTATTTATCCAAAAATAGATGGAATAGATAATATTAACCATTATGAACGAAGATCTTTAATGGCACAAACTCTAACCCATTAAGTGGGTATTTGGTTGGGAGGAGTGGGGATCTAGAATCGAAATCGGAATGGGTGACTCCCACTCCAACCGTTTGGTTGGAAAGAGTCCCATTTCGATTCCGATTTCGGAGTGGAATGGGAATGGATCAATCTATATAGAATTCAATCCCTATTCTTCTCTATGGATTTAATTTTTTATTCCAATTTCGATTCCAATTTCAATCACGAATCAAATATTTTGAAAGATTTACCCATTCTGATTTCGATTCCAAGTCATTCCCATTCTTATTTTGATTTTATTTATAAATCAAATACCTCCTAAATTATGTATGCATACGGATTGTCAAAACGGGTCTGATAATTGCTAGATCGGGTCGATTATCTGGTCCATTAATGCAAACACGATCCAACAGTCCAATCCAATATAAAACCCAAGCCTACACAATGCAATAAAAATGATTTGATTCAGTCCTTATGCTGACCCAAATCCATGTGCACCTCTAATATGTTGTATAATTTTTTTTAAAAAAATTGTATGGTCAAATATTGTACCTTTTATTACAGTGTTGAATGCTGATTTCATCGCCAGTGCATATGCTAAGTTGTTTATATCCTCGCAAGTACATGCAAAATGAATTAACTCAAGTACCTGATACAAGGGTAATAATTTAGTACCACAGTGGGAAAAATAAAACAAGTCTTTTTTTTTTTTTGGTAAAGAAATAAAACAAGGCTTTCGATGAATAGCATAATACAGTCATTTTTTTAAGAAAGATATAATTAGATATTCTAAAATATATGAGAAACAACAGAATGATCACCTTTGCAGACTCTCAGCAAAATCTATCTCTCTCTTTCGAAAAGTATGCCACCGCCTTGAGATCATGATGGTTAGTTAAATTTTCTATCCTTTTCACTTCTAAGGCATCATCCACATCAAATTCACGAATAATTCTATTTGAAAAAGATCGGGCATCACTGCTAAAGTTTGGGACCTCCATGAATTCCAGCAACCATTTAACCTGCAAGAAACCAATCCGTACCAATTTAACTA
Organism: Elaeis guineensis; assembly: GCF_000442705.2. NCBI lineage: Eukaryota > Viridiplantae > Streptophyta > Magnoliopsida > Arecales > Arecaceae > Elaeis > Elaeis guineensis. The sequence goes on from NC_025997.2 coordinate 15,173,576, forward strand.
ATGGAGCCTAAATAACCATGACACATCAATGTTATTGTATTTATTATATCAAAAAAAAATGTTATCGTATTTATTTAGGGTCAATCCCACAAATTCGTTCATGTTAGTTATTGGAATATTATTATCTATTCGATATATCAAGTATCGGTACATTTCTCAAATCATATATTAGTGCTAAATTAATCCCTATATTAGACGTATTAAGATAGTGACAAGATGGCATTGATGTGAGAAATTATTGTCGGGACCATGGTCAGATAGATCGCTCAAATCCCATGGTGGATAACATGCCACAATAACCCTTGTATTTCATGAATTTTTGATTGTGCATTGTCCACCATGTGCTCCGAGCTTTGTGCTGGTCCACCTAGGTGTGGTCCAGCAATAATTTATCCATCGATACGGAGTCTAATATCAAGATGGCATACCATACGTCAATCAATGGATAATAATGGTCTCTTTCTGTGAAAATTCTGATTGAGTGGGGTAGAAAGTGTGGCCTTACCATCCTAGATGATGATGCAAGTCCGGTGGCCAGCCTTTTCCCCGGCCTAGAGAAAGAAAGGGCTGCTCAAGCAATCTCCTGGTAAAAGAAGGTGCCATGGACCAGCTCGAGGAAGATGGCAAGAGAGTCAGTTCTAAGTTTCTAGTAGATAAGCTAAGACTCACCTGGTAATGCTGGGAAAGAAAGGGAGGAACTAAAAGGTGATGGTCTAATAAAACATAAACCAAAACTAATAGTCAACACAGAGTCTAAAGATAATAAATAAGCATATTGGTTGTACAATGAATACATGAGACAAGTTGGCTCTAATATTTGGAAGCAAAATTTAGCTAGAAGTGTATCTTGTCCAAATCAAATTATAAGGATTTGTCTGCAGCGAGTCTACAATTGCTCAGATAAAAAGATTGTTTGCTATAAAGATGATTTGTTGCTCCAAGGCTAAACAATCTAGAATGATCAAAATAGAATGACCCATTTCATTTGATTAGGCTAGGATGCGTTGCTTTCTATGATTTGATGGTGCAACTGGCTCAGAAGGAATGCAAGAGTCTTCCATAAAAAGACTAGACTTTGTAAGAATGCTTATAACTCCATATACTTTCATGCTAAACACGACGAGTTCTTGTTCAAAAAATGGAGAAAAATATCTCCACTGATATTGAGAGTGCTGTGGATATCTCTCTTCCGTGTCTGTTTTGCTTTTCACTCTTGATACCCTCTCTTAACTTTCGCAGTTTTGTTCTGCTTCATTAAATTCAGATTAGGCTTCGGCGTAATTCCTTTTGTCAGAGAAAAGAAAAAGAATGTCCCATTTCAAGTGATTGTATGCGAAACTGTACTTTTTCGCAGCCAAGATTATGGCGAAAGCATTTTATTGACTTGGTTAGAAAGCAACTAATAGTATCTAATCCTTTTTTTTATTTTAGGTCACCGTATCCGAGCCTGTTTACTTGTGTATAGTAACGAGCTATTTGCTTGAAGTGAGGATACTTATTTACTGTTGCATTCTTTTTTTTTTTTTTTTTTTTATAGCCAGTTTGTTCATCGCAATCTACAATCCAAGTAGCACTACCCTACATCAACCTTTTTGTATAAAAAAATAGTTTATATGAGATTGCATTCTCGAAAAAGTAAACATGTGCTTGTAGAGATTTTATCAGTGGCATTAAGTGCTAGACTTCTATGTATTCTGGCCGTAGCTCATATTCTGTAGCTAATTGGAGGTGCAAGCCAGAGAATGGAAGCAGTTTGACCTTGTAGTCGGCAAACTTGGGTCCAAATTCTGGAACTCCTAAGAACCAACATGGAGGGTTTGATGGCACCAACAAACCCAGACGAGGCTAATTCTGAAACAATGATATGAAGTTCACCATTAGTACATATTCAACATTTGATATTTACTGTTGGAAGACAATTGACTGCCACAAGTTTATCGTCGAAAGTAGGAGAGTCTGAATCTCATCAATACTATTCTGATGATGCTGAGACCACCCTCAGAAGCCAACAGATGGTACCTAAGTCATTGGAAAAGAAATTCCAGAAGGCTTACACATAATGCAATCAAAACTAAGATGGACTCCTGTCACGTCTCCGATCCGAGATTGTGAATCGAGGATCATGGCAATCGCCGTATACTCATAAAAAACTCTTCCTATAAGCATGTAAGGCATCTTATTATGTTATCTTAAACCAACAGCGGAATAATTAGTCAATAATTTAAATCTAAAATATAACGACCTAAATTTTTTTCCTTAATGTCTCAATAAATTCAACAATGATTCATAGTCCTTGCATCAAATTCAATAAGCCTTTCAACCTAAAATAAAAGTATGAAGATTCTGCTTCTGATCACTCTTCCATTCATATCTTGTATCATCTTAATTCTTCAACATCTGTAAAAACAGTAAATAGGAGGTAATGAGCTAGACAGCCCAGTAAGCAATGATCACTTCTCAACAGATTTCATCAGGCATTTAAGTAAATAATCATTTATAGAAAATAAGCATATAGAGTTCATCAATTCGAAATCAATTTCAATTATGCAACATAATTCATGCCAAATTTATTTCTTTTTCGAAAATTCAAGTTTCTTTCGAGATTTCAATTTCTTTTGTTCTTCAATTCTTTTCGTCAACCATGAGCTATGACCACATTTTTCCTGTGGCAGGATCATAATACCACATATCTACTTGCGGTAGGCTGTGAATCATCTGGCAGCAAAATCCTTCGGAACCGCTGGTCTCTCTGACGGTTTGTCGCTGGTCTCTCTAACGACATGTCGCTGGTCTCGCTGGCGACATAAACCCTCAGGACAAACAATTGCCAACGTATATGCCCCCATTGGCAGGGTCCTTTACATAGTCAGGTTGTCAATTCATAATATTCTTATATCATAATTCTTCATAAATCATATTTCATATTCTAATTTCGATAATAAAACATATAATCATGTAGTATCGAAATCAATCAATATAATGCATCATGAAATCAATATGTTCAATCATGCTTTATCATAACATTTCAAATAAGATGTTTTCATAACAAAATACCATTCATCCAATTCATGCATCGTTTCACAAATCATGTCAGAAAAATATATTATAATTTATCGATAAATCTAGAAAAAGTGAAACATTACTTACCTCGAACGTATTCCAATAAATCCACATAATTCTATAAATTTTTCTTCCAAAAATTCTGTTCGTAGATCATATTGCGATATCCCATGATCAAACATCCACAATCCTATACGGAATCAATTTCAATAATTAGAAAGAATACGAATACTATATTTCAACGATTTAGATTGGGTCTAATCATCTAATTTCATGTAATTTAAATCTAATTAGGACCTAAACGATCCAAAGTTTGACTATCAGATTAAATCAGATTCGAAGTGATAGGACCGAGGTTTCTTCATCGATTTCATAAAATCAAGTGGAGAGAGAAAATCAGAGGAGAGAGAATTCATGAGGTACAATTCGAATTGATCAGGTGACACAATCCATCATTACGATTGGTCTAATATCTCGAGTGGTGAAATCAACATGATCAAATCAAGTCATGACTATATCGGGATCATGGATGATCAAATCTAAAGATTCATGGTCTGATCAAGGTGGGTGCCAGTACGCTGTCAGACAATCATGGATCAGGGTTCTTTATTAGAATCAGATCAGGACTATTAAAAGAAATTTCTTCATTTACTAACCTTTTTAGAGAGAGAATCAATCAAGAGAGAGAATATTTTAGAGAGAGAAAATTTTAGAGAGAGAAAACTCATCTTGAATTCTTCAGACAATATGATTCAACAAATTCGATCAATCGGATCAAATCATGCTGAAATTATCATATGGACAATTCAATAAAATCATGAGAAATAAAATCTAAAAATACCTGATCTGATCAAAGTGGATGTCAGTGTACTATCCGACGATCACAGATCAAAAATCCATCACGAGGATCATTTAAATTCATCATCATTCTTCTCAAAATTCTAGAAATCTTAGGTGTTATAGCCCAAGCCCATGACATCAGGATCCAAGCCCAACAAAAAAAAAATAAAAAAAAAATAGAAAACAGAGTAAAAATCGGGAAGAAGACTCCCGATAGGAGTCTTCTTCTCCGGCAAAATCCGAGTGATTTGGGAGTCCTAGGACCTCTCGAAGTCCTAGGACCCTCTATAAGAATGTCTTCCCTCTCCTTAGAATCGACCATCGGCCTCCTCCCTCTCTCTTTCTCCCCGTTTTTCTCAATCGAAGCTGCGGACACTGTTGGGTTTCTCGCTGTGATTTCTCGCCGGTGAGGTCACCGGAGGCCGGGGTGAGCCTTCCTCTCCTTCCTCTCTTCCTTCCCTTTCTTTTCGTACTTTTGCTTGAGGCTGTCGGCGACGAGTGTCGTCGATTTTCGATCGGAAAAGAGACTCTGTTTTGGGCCTTTTTCCTTGGATTTTCCGACGCCGGCGATCGAAATCGACCGCCGGCCAAGCTCCTCTGGGACCGGGGGAGCAGTCTCCCTTTGCTGCCGGTCTCCACCGTGGCGGCCGTGGCTTGAACAGCCCGGCCAAGGAAGGGCCTTGCCGTCCTCTGTTCCGACGTGGGGAGGGCCGAGAAAAAGAAGAAGAAGAAAAGAAAAAGAAGAAAAAGAAGAAAAAAAAAGGGGAGAAAGAAACTCTCTCTCTGTTCTCTCTCTCTCTCTCTTAGATTTTTAGGATTTATAGAAATAATTAAAAATAATAATAATAATAAAATAAATAATAAAATAATAAATAAATAAATAATTAAAATAATTAAAATAAATAAATATAATTAGGGTATCCATGGATTAGTTCAAAAATCCTGGATGCTGTTGTCAAGTTGATCCTCGTGGGGACATTAGATTTTAACAATTTTAATTAGTTTTAATTTGATGAAATTTTGATTAAAAATGTGATATTTGACGTATCAGGTTCAGAGAAGGATTTTCGAGATTCCTAGAATTTTTAGTTTGGATTTTCTTTTGAGGTAAGTAGTGTTTACTTTTATTGAATTTATCTGATAAATTATAAAATTTTGAATTAAATAAATTTATGCATGCTTATGATTGAAATTATTTATTGAAATAATTATTGAAATTATTTATGATTAAAGTTAATTGTAGAAATTATTTATGATTAAAGTTATTTGTTGAATAATTATTATGATGATGTATGATCACAAAGAATAACATGGTTGATTTGACTCGAATATCATTTATTTATATTATTTTGAAAATAATATATGAATTGGAAGACAATATGAAATTGACAACCTGACTGTGTGGAGGACCCGCCAATGGGTGCATATACGTTGGCAATTTGACTGTCCTGAAGATTTATGTCGCCAGCGAGACCAGCGACATGTCGCCAGAGAAACCAGCGATAAACCGTCAGAGAGACCAGCGGTTCCAAAGGACTTGGCTGCCAGATAATTCGCAGCCCACCGCAAGCAGATACGCGGTATTATGACCCTGCCACAGGGATAATATGGTCATAGTCATGGTTGGTAAGAAGAACTTAAGAAATTGATGAATTTAAGATGAAAAGCATAATTAAAAATTATGATGAATTGACTTTTATATATGATTGATAGTATGAATATGATTTTATGAAATTACATATTGATTTGTTATTATTAGTAAATCGATATGCATAGTATTATTTGCCTGATTTATTCAGTTAAAGGTATACACTGCTTACTGGGCTATTTAGCTCATGATGAGTTTTATGTTTTTCTTACAGATCCAGAAAATTAGCTTGCTGCGGAATTTCGGTTGGAAGAGCGATTAGAGATGGAGTTAGCTCATTGATTTAGGATTTTCTCAGAATTTATTTAAGACTTTTAGTTTTGTTTTTAGTATTGACCTTGTCAGACAGTTATTTTTTTTTTAACACTGAGTTTTGATTTGTTATTTGAATTAAGGTTTGATTATTAAATATTGAAAAATTTATTTAACTATTTGTGAAGATATCATGATGAGATGCCTTGCATGCTTATGGAAAAAGTATTCTATAAGTATGCGGCGGTTGCCATAACCCTCGATTCAAATCTCGGGTCGGGGGCGTGACATTAGAAGAGAGAAATAATCCAGAGGGAGGATCCTAGAGAGAGAAAATAGAGAGAAAGTCCAATTCTAGAGAGAGAAAATACTAGTTCAAGCTAAAGAGAGAGGAAAGAGAGAGAAACTCTCTTTCTTATATTTTATTATTTATATCATTATTTATTACTTAATTTAATAATTTTTCTTTTCTTTTCTTCTTTTCTTTCTCTCTTTTTTTTCTTCACAGAAGAGAGAGGAGAAAATCCTATTTATTATTATTAAATTATTATTATTTTATTTTTCTTCTTTCTTTTATTTTTCTTTTTCCTTTTCTTTTTTTCTTTTCTTTTTCTTCTTTTTCTTTTCTTTTTCTTTTCTTTTCCTTCTTCTTCTTCTTTCTTCTTCTTCTTTTCTTCTTTTCCGTGGGTTTCTTTTGGGCTGAAACAGGAGACCTTGAGGTCCCCTCGATGATGTTCCGACCGACAGTGCAACCAGCATGGGAAGGCCGTCGGCAGGAGGAGAGGCGACCCGGCGGCAAGAGGAGGCCAAAATCGATGGTTGGCGGTGACCACCGGCGACAGAAAAATGGCAAAAAGGAAGGTTACTTCCGCAACAAAATTCGACGACTCCGGTCGCCGACGAGCATGCACATCGGCACGTGAAGGAAGGGGGAGAAGAGAGGAAGGGGAGGAGGCTTACCTCCGTCGTCGGTGAAGCTTTTCCGACAAGAAATTGGATGGCACAGTGACGGGTCTCCGTGAGGAATTTCTGACGATTGCCGTCGTTTTGCCCCGAGATTTCTCGATGAGAGGAGAGAGGAGGGTTCTCCTCCTTAAATAGAGCCGGAGGGAACTCGTCTCCGACTCTTGATTGGGACCCCTGTTTTCTATTTTTTTTTTTCGTTTGGGCTAGCTGGGTTATCACATTCTTCCCCTCTAAAAGAAATTTCGTCCTTGAAATTTTTCTTGCTTGAATCTTCATATTTTCTTACTTGAATCTCATCCTCAAATATTTCAAAATTCTAATTCTTAATATAAATTCATTCTTAAATCATTCCATAAGAAAAAAGTCGGTACATCAAATATCGATCTGAACGGAACCATCCATTTTCTTATTTATCAAGATCAACATCTCAAAGATTTTCAATATTTCAAGATTTCGAAATTATGACCTCATTTCCTGTAAAAATCATGTTCAATATCTTATGACTCAAATTAAAATTAAATCTATCTCTTGTGAATAGAAGAAGATCAATGTCTCTATTCTTGCATAAGAACTTCATTCATCATCATTCATTTATTTTTTTATTTTTTTTATTTTTTAAATATTATCCACTCTTAATTTCAACCTATCATAAGATAAGAAAACATACTTTCGTAAATTATACTATGACATCTAAATCAATCAAAATTCAAAAATATTTTTTCTTATTCGTACTTTCAAAAGGTCGAAGATTTATCATTTCAATCTTATTCTCAAACTTTTGATATTTTAATTCTCGATACAACTTCATCATTAAGTCATTTCATAAAGATCAATATCACCATTGTTGATTGAATCAATATCACTATTTCTAGTCATTGAAATTTTCTTACTCAAACCCTCAAACTCTTAAATATTCTAATTCTTGAAGTAATTTTATCATTAAGTCATTCCATAATGAAAATCAATAACTCAAAAATTGACCTAAATCAAAACTATATTTTTCTTATAATCAAAATCAATGTCTCTATTCTAAGTAAGTATATCAATTTTCTTTATCTAAACATTCACTACTCTTAATTAATCGATTCATTATCAAATTAAATTATAAATAACTCCAATCCATCTTTTGTAGAATAATCGTCAATATCAATAGATAACCTCAATCTTTTTCATTCAGTCAGAGAAATAATAATGATCAAAAGAGTCCAAACTTCAAATTTTATTATACCCTGGAGATAAATATTTAAGTATAATAATCTAAGATCGAAATCATCATTTGATAAATACTCTCAAATTCTTCCTAATAAATAGAGAATTATAAAATTTAATTCTAGAATATTCTAAATCTAAAATCAAAAATCAAAGGTCCACTCATCCTAAAATTAGGATGCTAAATATTTTTGTAGCATAGTAGGTGGAAGCACTATTTTTAAAAATTACACTAGGATATCTAAAATGATTCAAAATTTTAAAATATTATTCTTTCTAATGTCAATAAATTTCTTGTATCAAACCATATCATCTATCATAATTCTTTGACTCAAGAAATCAACATTCCTGACTTACTCAAAGTAATCCAGATTACCATGCTTCCGCTGCGCACTCTGATCTAACAATCAAAATTTCTTAGCTTTATCAAAAAAAATTTTGATCAAATTATTTTTTTATCTTATCAATAGAAAAGATCTAAAATTTTAAATTTCAATTGAAGTCAAAGATTAACTTTCGATTCTCATTCATACTTTTACTGGTGTACAATAATCTTGATTAACCCTTGAGCCCAATATCATATTTAAACTATCATATAGATTTACTATAATCAATATGAATCAAATCTTAATTCTCATATCAATTCAATTTGATAATTTTCAAACCAAAAATCCTTATAAGTCAAATTAATGAAGAAAAATCCTTTGATGCTCCACCAAATTTGGACATAATCAGAATATATAAGAATTTCAAATCATTATTTTTTTTTCTAAAATTTTTATCATCAGGATCTTCAATATCTATCAAATATCCTTTCATAACAATCATACAAGCTTCAAAAAAATCAAATCTCCATTTAATAGTAGATTCAATTAGGGACCTCATTAACAAAAGCAAAGGAACTCTATATCAATTCCTAAATCTAAAATTTTTAAATTATAAATTCATATGGATCTCTTAATCTGAGATAAATATAAATCAGATCTTTTATCTTAATCTAAAGATATCAATTTTTTATTAACAACCTCAACAATAATATTAGAAAATCTCTTGATCAACTTAGATACGAAATCTTTAAATTAAAATTTCATACATATCATGTACTCTCCAAGAGACATAATAAGATCTATTATCTAGATCTAAGGATGATGATTAAGGATTCCAGTACGATAAATATTTTACAATCTCATAATCGATTTCATCAATAAGAAATAGGTTTCTTTGCAATATCCTCAAATATGCATTCATCCTATATGCTACTTTATATATAATCCACATACCAAATTCAATTTCGATAAATATTCCAATCAAGCATCATAAAAGATTTTTTCTTAGTCCATTCTGGAACAATATTTTATTATCAAATCTTTATCTTTCCAATAATAGTCAACTTCTCAACTAGAAGTAATATCATAGTATTATTCTCACATCGAATTTGAACTTACGATTCACTTGAATAACCAATGATCAAATTAATAACCATAATGCACAATAAAATTTTTTATGTCAATCCTTTTGTGATTACTTTCGATCAAGATCTAACTAATCATATCATGATCTATAGATTATTCATCATATTTCAAATTCTATATGTTATAATCTCTTGCGATCCTTTTATACATAATCTCAATATTTAATCAAAATTTTTAAATATTTCTTCCACTACAATCATCAAAGATCTACACTATAATGTCCCTGGTGTCTATCCGCTTACACCCATTCTATATTTGATTCTATGTTTCATAATTCATCCACTTATACTCTGATACCACTATAATTGTCACGCCTCCGATCCGAGATTGTGAATCGAGGGTCATGGCAATCGCCGCATACTCATAGAAAACTCTTCCTATAAGCATGCAAGGCATCTTATCATGTTATCTTAAACCAACAGTGGAATAATTAGTCAATAATTTAAATCCAAAACATAATGACCTAAATTTTTTTTTTTTCGTTTGGGCTGGCTGGGTTATCACAACTCCATTATATATGAGTGTTGTCCCACCAATCATCTGAAAACTCTAGAGCATTGTTCAAAGATCATGGAGCCGAATCCAATCTTGAAGATATAGATTAGGGCATTCGACATTAAACCTATCACCATGAGACAGCACCAAAAGGTAGACCTATCATCATTAGATGTTGTTCAATGGCAATATAATTACCGTCTAAACCCTTCCAAGGTAATTAGTTCAACATCAGAAGAAACCATCTTCTAAAAGCTCACCATAGTTAATGTTGGGTATAAAATACCTACAGCCGAAGTTCTCAGCAGTATTAACCCTTGCGGACTCTGCCCGGACTCCTACGGGAGCCGGGCTCCGCCCACAACTTCAACCGCAAGGAGGACTCCGTCTGGACTCCTACGGGAGCCGGGCACCGTCGCCAACTTCAACTGCCGGTAAGCTCCGTCCAGACTCCTACGGGAGCCGGATTTCACACCTGACTTTAATTGCAGGGGACTCCGCCCGGACTCCTACGGGAGCCGGGCTCCGCCCACGGCTTCAACTCCGAGAGGACTCCGCCCGGACTCCTACGGGAGCCGGGCTCCACCCACAACTTCAACCGCAAGGAGGACTCCGCCCGGACTCCTATGGGAGCCGGGCTCCGTCGCCAACTTCAACTGCCGGTAAGCTCCGTCCGGACTCCTACGGGAGCCGGACTTCGCACCTGACTTTAATTGCAGGGGACTCCGCCCGGACTCCTACAAGAGCCGGGTTCCGCCTACAACTTCAACCGTAAGGAAGACTCCGCCCGGACTCCTACGGGAGCCGGGCTTCGTCGCCAACTTCAACTACCGGTAAGCTCCGTCCGGACTCCTACGGGAGCCGGACTTCGTACCTGACTTTAATTGCAGGGGACTCCGCCCGGACTCCTACGGGAGCCGGGCTCCGCCCACGGCTTCAACTCCGAGAGGACTCCGCCCGGACTCCTACAGGAGCCGGGCTCCACCCACAACTTCAACCGCAAGGACGACTCCGCTCGGACTCCTACGGGAGCCGGGCTCCGTCGCCAACTTCAACTGCCGGTAAGCTCCGTCCGGACTCCTACGAGAGCCGGACTTCGCACCTGACTTTAATTGCAGGGGACTCCGCCTGGACTCCTACGGGAGCCGGGCTCCGCCCATAACTTCAACCGCAAGGAGGACTCCGCCCGGACTCCTACGGGAGCCGGGCTCCGTCGCCAACTTCAACTGCCGGTAAGCTACGTCCGGACTCCTACGGGAGTCGGACTTCGCACCTGACTTTAATTGCAGGGGACTCCACCCGGACTCCTATGGGAGCCGGGCTCCGCCCACGGCTTCAACTCCGAGAGGACTCTGCCCGGACTCCTACGGGAGCCGGGCTCCGCCCACAACTTCAACCGCAAGGAGGACTCCGCCCAAACTCCTACGGGAGCCAGGCTCCGTCACCAACTCCAACTACTGGTAAGCTCCGTCCGGACTCCTACAAGAGCCGGACTTCGCACCTGACTTTAATTGCAAGGGACTCCGCCCGGACTCCTACGGGAGCCGGGCTCCGCCCACAACTTCAACCACAAGGAGGACTCCGCCCGGACTCCTACGGGAGCCGGGCTTCGTCGCCAACTTCAACTGCCGGTAAGCTCCGTCCGGACTCCTACGGGAGCCGGACTTCGCACCTGACTTTAATTGCAGGGGACTCCGCCCGGACTCCTACAGGAGTCGGGCTCCGCCCACGGCTTCAACTTCGAGAGGACTCCGCCCGAACTCCTACGGGAGCCAGGCTCCGCCCACGACTTCAATCACAAGGAGGACTCCGCCTGGGCTCCTACGGGAGCCAGGCTCCGTCACCAGCTCCGATCGCTGTCGAACTTCAGCCGACGAATCCGCACTTTCTGGCGCAACACAGCAACCACCACGATCCTGCTCCACTTTCTGTGATGGATTCCGTGCAGCTCCATCATTCCCTGACAGACTGCTATGACGGCCACGATCCTGCTCCACTTCCTGCGATGGATTCCGCGCAGCTCCATCATTCCCTGACAGATCGCTATGACGGCCACGATCCTGCTTCACCTTCTGTAACGGATACTGCGCGATTCCTCCATCCGCTGGCAAGTCGCGACAACGGACGCCGCTCCACTCCCTGCGGCAGACTCCACATGGCGCGCTGCAGTGAGGGCCACGGGTCTACTCCACTACTCCTCGCAACAAATTCCTCCTGACGGTGGACGGCCCACTACGAGACGGTTATGAACGTCGCTATCAGTCTGTTGAGCCCTCTGCCTATAAAAAGGGGGATCCCAGATACGTTATTTCATAAGCTCTCATTTTTATCTAAAAACTCTGCTAAATTCTCCGTTCGAGCACTCCATTCTTGTTGAGGCAGAGAACTGACTTGAGCGTCGGAGGGTTTTGCCGGAGTAACCCCACCTCCGGTTTAGACTTCCTTTGCAGGTCCCGGCGGCGACCGCGACTCCCTCGACTCCAGCTTCTCCAGCGCAAGCAAATTTTTGCACCAACAAAATTGGCGCTAGAGGAAGGGCCTGAACCTTCGCAGTACCTTTGTTCTTAAAGGAGTGCTCAACGGAGCCGCCTCCGATCGTCTCCTCCGGCACCCACTCCTTGTTTCCCCCACGGGATCCTTACTTGATGCCTCCCCGCAAGGCATCCACGCGACGGTCCACGGCCTCCGTGGCCAGATCTCAGGCTCCAGCCTCCCCTCCTGTTTCTCAACCTCCTCCTGCTCCTCCGGTGGCGGCGGTCGGCGCGAAGCAGTTTGATCTGCTGGCGCAGCAGGTCAGAGGCCTCGCAGAAGCTGTGCAGGCTATGCAGCAGCAGCAGCCGCAGGCATCAGTACGCCTGGAAAGGGTGTCTCCGAAACACCAGAATTCGGCGGCAGGGCGGGCCACCTGGGCCAGCCGCCCCATCCTTCCTGGGAAAATGAACCCGAGGGTGGAGAGCCCTCAATCGGATCATGACTCCACCCCTGGAAGATCCCTACCCCCATTCTGTCAGAGGACCCTCGAGACTCGAAGTCGGGAGAATTTTCTGGATCGGAGGCTCCAGGAGATGAATCGGCGGATCGAAGAACTCCGCCATGCTCCCCCCGCTTATGGTGAGGATATTTGTACTGACCCTCCCTTCTCTCAAATGATCATGCAGGAACCGATCCCGCCAAACTTCAAGCTCCCCCAGTTCGAAAGCTACGATGGGACTTCGGACCCGGTTGATCATCTGGAGGCCTTCCGGATGATGATGCTGCTTCACGGCGCTCCCGACGCCATTCTATGCCGGGCTTTCCCATCCACCTTGAAGGGAGCGGTGAGGAACTGGTACTCGGCTTTGAAATCGGGTACCATCTTTTTCTTCGATCAAATGAGCCACTAATTTGTGGCCCATTTTGTCAGCAGCCGGCGCCCCCAGAAGGGTTCGGAGTCCTTCATCAATATCAAGCAGAGGGAAGGGGAGTCCATTCGGGCCTACATCAACCGTTTCAACGTCGCGGCACTGGAGGTCCGAAACTTAGACCAATCAGTCGCAATGGCCGCTCTGAAGGGTGGCCTTCAGAAGAATGATCTTTTGTTCTCCCTGGAGAAGAAGTACCCCAGAGATTTTGCTGACTTGTTGGCTCGGGCTGAAGGATACGCTCGAGCGGAAGAAGCCTTCAAAATAAAGGATGAAGAGACAGCGAGGGAGCGGCAGGCGGGAGACTCGAGTAAGCCCGCAATCGAAAAAAGGCCAAGAGAAGCTCGACCGCGTTCTCGATTTCCTCCTGGGCACAAGCGTACCCATACTCCACCCCGGGTGCGCAGGCAGAGAAGTTCGGATCGCGGGGTTCGGCGGGGTTCTCCATCGGAGAGATTCTGCAGCTACGCCTCCCTCAACGTCTCGAAAGCTCAGGTACTGATGGAGGTCAGGGAGCAGCTCCCTAGGCCGGAGAGGATGCGCACACATCCCAAAAAGTGCAACCCCAACAAGTTCTGTCTCTACCACCGCGATCACGGCCACAACACGGAGGAATGCATCCAGCTCAGGGACGAGATCGAGGAGCTCATCCGGTGAGGTCGACTTGATAGGTTCATCCGACGCAGGCCTGAGGGTAGAGGAGATCGGCCAAGGGCCCTTCCGCAACCTGAACCACCAAGAAGGGAGGAGCAACCCGGGAACCGACCTCCCATCGAGACCATCGACTCCATCACCGGAGGGCCTCAAGGAGGAGCAGACCTCCCGCAACCGTGGAACTCGGGAAACCTATAAATGAACGGGGGGAGAGGCCTTACAGCACCCTAATGTGCCCCCACGGCCATGTCAGGAACAGAAGGAAGACCTCGTCCTGACGTGAGCAAAGTCAAAGGCCCGGTTCTTTTAGACCGGATGGGGGGAGAGGCCTTACAGCGCCCTAATATGCCCCCACAGCCATGTCAGGAACAGGAGGAGCACCTCGTCCTGACATGAGCAAAGTCAAAGGCCCGGTTCTTTTAGACCGGATGGGGGGAGAGGCCTTACAGCACCCTAATGTGCCCCCACAGCCATGTCAGGAACAGGAGGAGGACCTCGTCCTGACATGAGCAAAGTCAAAGGCCCGATTCTTTTAGACCGGATGGGGAGAGAGGCCTTACAGTGCCCTAATGTGCCCCCACAGCCATGTCAGGAACAGGAGGAGGACCTCGTCCTGACATGAGCAAAGTCAAAGGCCCAATTCTTTTAGACCGGATGGGGGGAGAGGCCTTACAGCGCCCTAACGCGCCCCCACGGCCATGTCGGGAACGGGAGGAGAACCTCGCCCTGACTTGAGCAAGGTCGAAAGCCCGAACTCCTACGGGAGTCGGGCTCCGTCCGTGACTGTTGCAGCAAGGAAGACTCCGCCCGGACTCCTACGGAAGCCGGGCTCCACCCACGACTTCTGCAGCAAGAAAGACTCCGTCCGCCCTGGCAATGGCCCTTACGTGCCCCCGCAGGAACAGGAGGAGAACCTCGTCCTGGTGATGACGAAACCTGACCGCCCAACAAGATCGGATGAAGGAAAAAAGCCCCTCAGCGACACCTCCACGCTCCTATGCAACCCCGCAAAAAATGAAGGGAGGGCCCTCACTCTGAGAAGAGGAGGAAAATTAAAAAGGAAGGGTGACGAACTACGACGGAAACAGATGAAGGACGAACCGCACCAAAGACCTAAAAAACCTCATCCCAACAAAGATGGGGGGTCCCTACCAAACACCCCCAGCCTCTAAGAAGACTCCCGACACAGGTCAAGAAGACAGCGACGTCTCCGAAGTAATGCGGAGTTCGGACCGCCAAGCTCGAGCTTGCAGCCATGTACGACGAGGAAGGCAAGCTAACGCATCGATGACTGGGCGCCTCCCAACGACGTCAACATCAGACAAGTCGAACGACAAGAAAAGTTCGACAGACGATAATTTAATACAACGCGCGGATGAGGTAACACAAAACACCCTTTTCATTCCATTTTCGAAATACACACTACAAAGCCCGGAAGGCCAAGGAAAGAAAAGCAAAACGACAAAAGCGGGACAAAACAACAAAAAGAGAAGTATATACATGAAAAGACAGAAGGACGAAAAGAGCTCTAAGGAGGCTCTGCTCCCTCCGACCTAGAGTTATCTGCTCCACCCCTCATCCAGGACTGCCTTAGATTCTCAATTTCTTCTTCTAGCTCCCCCCTTCTCTGCAGCGCGTCCTGGAGCACCCGACGAAGTCGCTGGCTCTCGACCTCCGCCTCTCGATGCCTCTTCCTCAAGACCTCAGATTCCGCCTCCGCGTCCGCGACGGCCCGCTGCTCGTATGCCAGTTGGATCTTCAGTTGTTGCAGCTCGGCTGTCTTTTCTCCGAGGGCAACAGAAATTCCTTCGACGGTTCCTCTTAGGGACTGGAGCTCATCAGAATCCCGGACGAAAGTAAGCTGATCCCTGTTAGCCAGCTGCCTCTGGAGACGGGCGACTTCGTCGGTCGCCGCCCTGAGTCTCCCTTTATATTCCTCCACCTGCCTGCGCCAGCTGGCCCGATGCACGTCGTGGCTCACCTCGACGTCCTGAAGCTGCCGCTGAAGGTTGGAGACCTTCTTCGATCACTGTTGGTCGCCGTCGGCCCGAGCCAAGAGCCGGGACGAACTTCCTCCCAGCTGGCCAATCTTCCCCATCGCGGCCGACAGTTCCACCTTGAGGGTGCTAATCTTGGCGGTCTGAGCCCAAATTTGATCGCTGGTGCTCTTCTTGCATTCCGCGAGCTCCTTCGTGAAATCCGCCTTCCTCCAGCTATACTCCATGATCCCCTTCACGTGGAGATTTTGAAAGTGGGTGGCCTCCGTGGTGGCTTCAGAATGACCTTCTCTCAATCTACGAAGCTCGCCTTCCATCTTCTTTGACTTCTTTGTCAAGTGAAGGACTTCCTTCTTCAGCCGCTGGATCGTCGACTTCAGCGGGATCCCCAGGGGCAGGGAAAGTGCTTCTGCAGGATACTGCCATCGGAAGGCAAAAGCGTCAAAGCACGACTCATTGCAGGAAGAAAAGCAGAGAGAAGAAGGGGAGGGAGGAGAAGCCATCCGCGACAAGAAATTCAACTTTATTGATTGGATAATTCTTGAAGATAAAAAAAAAGAAGGAAAAAAATTGCGATGAAATAAAAATACAAGGTCGGAGGTCTCAGACCTCAGGGGCGGGGGTTGGAGAACTCGGCGTCCCCGGCAAGGGGGCAGCGATAGCAGTGGTGGCTGGCGAGGGACCGGCCTCGTCTTCGGACTCTTCGCCTAGGAAGCTGAGGTCGAGCTCCGAAAATTTTCTGGCCACCTTCTCTTGGCAGAGCTCGAACCCCTTGATGAACGCCTCCTGGCCGAATTGGACGTTTAGGTCTCTCATCTCTGTGGAGGTCTTGAATTCCTCTACCGCAAGGACTCTGGCCTCCGAGATCAGGACCAAAGTCTGCTCAGCCAAGTTGGTGGCCTCGGCCTCCGCCTTTCTCGTCGACTCCTCCAAGGTCTGCCTCTCCTCCTCCCGGGCTTGTTTCTCTCTTTCCAGGGCCTCTTGGAGGGTGACTACTTCGGCCGTCTTTTCTTGGAGGCGAGCAACCTCGGCCCGACAACGCTCCTCCACCTGGATGATGTCCCTCCTCGTACGGTTCAATGCCTCGATATTGGTGAGGAGCTGGTGCCCAATCTGCAAGGGCGGCTAGGAGATCAGAACAAGGGCCGAATAGCCAGGTAAATGAAGATTTGCTTACCTCAAGGAAGGACCCCAAAGAGTCCCAGGCCCGCTGCTCAGGATCGGCGCGGTCGATCCTTTCGACGACGTCGGGCAGAATGCAGCCGTCGATCAACCGCCTGATCAAGTCCCTGTCATTGAAGGGATTCTCCGGCCCCTCTTCAGAGCAGAGGGACTCGTCAGCAGCAGTTCGACGGCTACTCACCCTGCGGGCCACCGACTTCCTTCTCTTCCCCCTCTCGGCTACGGGCGCCTCCGCGGAGCGGACCCCCGAAACAGGGGCCCCAGTCGGCGGACTCCTCGAGGAGGTCCGGGGAGCCGTTGCCTCGGCATCCGAGGGAATGTCGATCGCTGGAGCTGGCTGGGCGGGTGCGGCCAAGCTCGACTCCTCCGCCCTGGCCCTCTTCGTCGATCCAGAGGTCGCGACACCCTTTCTTTTGTGGGCCCTGAGGCCCCTAGCAAGCATCCGCGCTGCTTCGGCGTCCATTTCTTAAAAAAAAATAAAATAAAAGAGAAAAAAAAGAGGCAAACCAATCAATCAGGAGTCAGAAATCGAAAAAAAAAAAGAAGAGAGAAAGAGAAGAAAAGAAGAAAGAGAGGAAAAAAAGAGAGAGAAGGAAGAGGAGGTAAAAAAGAGAAAGAAAAAGAAGAAAGGCAGGAAAAAAGAAGATAAAGGAAAAGATGAAATACTCGCAAGATCTTGGGGGCTCAGGCCAATGTTGAACAAAAATTGCTCCCTCAGAAGATTGGGAAGGGAAGGAGCGGAATAGGCAAGGAGCTTTCGGGCAGCCTGGAGGTCATCCTCCCCCAGGCTGGGGGTCCGACGGACAGAATCCCTCAGAGAGCCCCAAGGGGGCAGGCCCAGCCTCAGGGTCGGGCAGTGGACGAAGAGGTATTTTCCCTTCCAATTGTGAATTGAAGAAGGGGCACCTTTCAGCAACCCCTTCTTGCCGAACTGGAGGGAAAAGTACCACCAGTCCTTCGCCGAAGGATGGCGCTTGAAAGTATAGAAGTGCCTAAACAGGGAGAGGGACGGTTGGACCTCGACTACGTGGCAAAGGGAGAGAAAGCCTATCAAAAACCTAAAAGAATTCAGAGCCACAGAAGCCAAGGAGATGTCTAAGAAGCGGAAGAGGGCGACAACAAAGGATGGAAGCGGAAGCCGGAGTCCGACACGGAACGCCTCCTGATACAGGCAAAAACGACCGGGTGGGGGAGTGCTAGCCCGGTCAGAGGGGCCAGGCAGCTCCAGGTCGTACTCCGGAGGAACTCCATACTGAACCCTTATCAGAAGGAGTTCCTCCAGAGTCAGGAAACATGGAATGGCGCCCGACGCAAAAACCGAGCGGAGCCCAGCCCCAGACGCAGGTTCGTCTACAGAGCAAGGGACCTGGGGGTTTGAGGCGGAAGAACTCCCGGAACTGCAGGGAGCAGAAGAGCCGGACGACATTTCGAATAACTTCGAATGAGGGCTCTAAAGATCCCGAAGAAGACGGACAGGATGAGGGGCGAGAGGTCACAGGAAACTAACTCAGAGGAATACAAAAAAAATAATGGCAAAGAAGAGGTCCCTAAGTGGCGGGAAGAAAGATGAAGGTGCTGGAACTAACCTAGATCGCTCTGAGAGATGCAGAGGGACGAAGACAGGGACGATTGGAAGGGTGCCTACGGCCCGAGAAGATACCAACTGAAACAGGGCTCTCAAAGGGAAGGCAGACACTGATAGAACTCTGGAACGGAATAGGACCCCTAAAGGTGGAAGGACGGGTTTAAATAGACCCTGGGATCCGGTGCCATAATGATCGCGAATCCCCCCAGACCAGCCCGCACCCGACACGTGTCCCACTCCCCCCGACGGGCGGCTAAAAGCGGCTGACGGGTCGGCAGAGCCATTATGGTGCCGTACCTGGGCCAGTGTACCGGCGAGAATTTTGAAGGGTCCCTTCGTATCGCCTCGATTCGAAAAGACTCCAGCACGCGCACATTTAATGTCAAAATATTCGAGGACGGTCGTGCGCAGGATTCGAGTTCGGCTATGTCAATCTCTCTATACTTCATTCAAAATTCAAACTCGGAAGTAGGGGGACTGGTGTTGGGTATAAAATACCCACAGTCGAAGTTCTCAACAGGATTAACCCTTGCGGACTCCGCCCGGACTCCTACGGGAGCCGAGCTCCGCCCACAACTTCAACCGCAAGGAGGACTCCGCCCGGACTTCTACGGGAGCCGGGCTCCGTCGCCAACTTCAACTGCCGGTAAGCTCCGTCCGGAGTCCTACGGGAGCCGGACTTCGCACCTGACTTTAATTGCAGGGGACTCCGCCCGGACTCCTATGGGAGCCGGGCTCCGCCCACGGCTTCAACTCCGAGAGGACTCCGTCCGGACTCCTACGGGAGCCAGGCTCCGCCCACAACTTCAACTGCAAGGAGGACTCCGCCCGGACTCCTACGGGAGCCGGGCTCCGTCGCCAACTTCAACTGCCGGTAAGCTCCGTCCGGGCTCCTACGGGAGCCGGACTTCGCACCTGACTTTAATTGCAGGGGACTCCGCCCGGACTCCTACGGGAGTCGGGCTCCGCCCACAACTTCAACCGCAAGGAGGACTCCGCCCGGACTCCTACGGGAGCCGGGCTACGTCGCCAACTTCAACTGCCGGTAAGCTCCGTCCGGACTCCTACGGGAGCCGGACTTCGCACCTGACTTTAATTGCAGGGGACTCCGCCCGGACTCCTACGGGAGTCGAGCTCCGCCCACGGCTTCAACTCCGAGAGGACTCCGCCCGGACTCCTACGGGAGCCGGACTCCGCCCACAACTTCAACCGCAAGGAGGACTCCGCCCGGACTCCTACGGGAGCCGGGCTCCGTCGCCAACTTCAACTGCCGGTAAGCTCCGTCCGGACTCCTACAGGAGTCGGACTTCGCACCTGGCTTTAATTGCAGGAGACTCCGCCCGGACTCCTACGGAAGCCGGGCTCCGCTCACAACTTCAACCGCAAGGAGGACTCCGCCCAGACTCCTATGGGAGCCGGGCTCCGTCGCCAACTTCAACTGCCGGTAAGCTCCGTCCGGACTCCTACGGGAGCCGGACTTCGCACCTGACTTTAATTGCAGGGGACTCCGCCCGGACTCCTACGGGAGCCGGGCTCCGCCCACGGCTTCAACTCAGAGAGGACTCCGCCCGGACTCCTACGGGAGCCGGGCTCCGCCCACAACTTCAACCGCAAGGAGGACTCCGCCCGGACTCCTACTGGAGCCGGGCTCCGTCACCAACTCCAACTGCCGGTAAGCTCCGTCCGGACTCCTACGGGAGTCGGACTTCGCACCTGACTTTAATTGCAGGGGATTCCGCTCGGACTCCTACGGGAGCCGGGCTCCGCCCACAACTTCAACCGCAAGGAGGACTCCGCCCGGACTCCTACGGGAGCCGGGCTCCGTCGCCAACTTCAACTGCCGGTAAGCTCCGTCCGGACTCCTACGGGAGCCGGACTTCGCACCTGACTTTAATTGCAGGGGACTCCGCCCGGACTCCTACGGGAGCCGGGCTTCGCCCACGGCTTCAACTCTGAGAGGACTCCGTAGGAGTCCGGGCTCCGCCCACGACTTCAATCACAAGGAGGACTCCGTCCGGGCTCCTACGGGAGCCAGGCTCCGTCACCAGCTCCGACCGCTGCCGAACTTCAGCCAACGAATCTGCACTTTCTGACGCAACACAGCAACCACCACGATCCTGCTCCACTTCCTGCGACGGATTTCGCACAGCTCCATCATTCCCTGACAGACTGCTATGACGGTCACGATCCTGCTCCACTTCCTGCGACGGATTCCGCGCAGCTCCATCATTCCCTGACAGACCGCTATGACGGCCACGATCCTGCTCCACCTTCTGTAACTGATACTGCGCGATTCCTCCATCCACTGACAAGTCGCGACAACGGACGCCGCTCCACTCCCTGCGGCAGACTCCACGTGGCGCGTTGCAGTGAGGGCCACGGGTCTACTCCACTACTCCTCGCAATAAATTTCTCCTAACGGTGGGCGGCCCACTATGAGACGGTTATGAACATCGCTATCAGTCTGTTGAGCCCTCCGCCTATAAAAAGAGGGATCCCAGATACGTTATTCCATAAGCTCTCGTTTTTATTTAAAAAGTCTGCTAAATTCTCCGTTCGAGTACTCCATTCTTGTTGAGGCAGAGAACTGACTTGAGCGTCGGAGGGTCTTGTCGGAGCAATCCCACCTCCGGTTTAGACTTCCTTTGCAAGTCCCGACGGCGACCGTGACTCCCTCGACTCCAGCTTCTTCGGCGCAAGCAGATTTTTGCACCAACAGTTAATAAGCATTAAGAGCTTATTTTTTGACTTATTTTCTAATTTTGAGGATATAATCAATCCTATTACTTGTAAGAGATCCCAGAGTCTATGAATACGCATTACATATCCCCTCTATTCGTCAATCAACAAATGTTGCTTGCTCCTAAGTGCACCTTAACTCATGTTTGCCCCAAAGTATTTTTCTGCACGGTGGATTTTGTTGCAAGTGTTGGTTAATTTCCGAGATTGGTGGCGAGGCTGGTTCATGGAATCCTTGGTTACAGCGTACTACAACAACATCAATTGGTGGAGTCCTTATTATCTACGAAGCTCTTGGTAGTGAAGTGAGAAGTTAAAGTTATACTCTAGATAGTTTAGTTCTCTAGGTTTTCTTAGCTTTTATACTTTTTTAATTTATTTTTTATTTTTTTTTCTTACAAGGCTAGTTAAATTTTTGCTTGATAGTTAAATTATTGCTTAGCTAGCCCATATTAGTTAGCTTTGAAGCAAATATCTCTATTTGTTAATCTAAGCATTATATTTGTTATAAAAATTATTGTTTTATCGCAATGTGATTCAAAATCTAATTGAAGAAAGTATAAAAAAATATATCATGCATGATATGGAGCTGATATTAATGATAAAAATTTTTTAGAGGTTCAGTTTGCTCACCGTTCTCTGCTTGCCATATCGGTGTCAATATTAATGATAAAATTTTTAAAATTAATTACTTAATTTACTTATCACTATAGTCAAACTTTAGATAGTTTAATTCATTAGTTATACTCTAGATAGTCACAGATATAGTTCTTTAGTTTTTTTACTTATAAATTTAGTTGAATTTTTGCTTAATAATTAGATCATTACTGAGATTGTTCATGTTAGTTAGCTTTGAAGCTAATGTCACCATTGGTTAATCTAAACCTTCCATTTCTGATAAAAATTATTATTTTATTGCATTGCATTTCAAAATTTTATTAAAGAAAAATTTTTTAAAAAAAAAGAGAGTACCTCGAGTACCATATGGAGCCAATATTTATGATGAAAGCTTCCTACAGCTTGCTCATGGTTCTTTGTTTGCCATGTGGATGTCAATATTAATGATAAGATTTTAAAAATTAATATTTAATTTATTTTATCGCTGTCTTGTATTTAATGAATAGCCAGAAAAGGAAGAAAAAAACAAAAAGAAAGGGAGCCGTTTCCTGCCCATCCCGCGGTTCGTACGCTCGTACATAATGAGCGACGATGACCCACGCAGACATGAACGGTCGCTAGACGTGATCATTCACCTAACCCACCCTTCGACCGCGGATATCAACACCAACACCAATCGACACGGCGAGAAGGAGAGATGCGAGGAGCTTCATCACCTCCGTCAATCCTCCGGTGGATGGGAGATGGCATCACCAGCCTTAATTGGAGCATGCCAAGCTCCATCTTCCGGTGGCCATCGTTCGACCTCTCCGGGCTCACCCCAAGCTGGGCCGGCACGGTGTCACAGTGGCCGGGGATCGGCTTTTCCTTCGTCGACAGCATCCTTTGGACCCTCGTCGTCGCATTCGAGACCCTCGCCTTGGTGGTCACCATGTGTCTGTTCTTTGTCTTCTGTGGTTGCAGCATTTGAGCTAGGCTCTACGGAACACAAATGGTGAGGCACAAACTCATATAAGAAAACTTGTTGTCTTAGAGAATTTGGGGAGAGCATATATTGTTTGTGTTTGGTTCCGTTTGTTTTATATGTTGGAAATCCAAATCCCCTCCTTCAGGAGTTAAGACTAGGCATAATTACAACTTCGAAGTTTTGGCAGCAGATTCGGTCCTTATACAGAAATTTACATATAGGATTAACGGGTCGTTTTATGATCGGTAATGTCACATTATTCGATCTGAAATGGAAGTGACACAAATTAGTAATCTAAGTATTCTTGTAATCAGAACTCTGATTCATGGATGGCAGTCTAAATATGCTGGTAGATTAGGGTCAGCTTTGCCATTGTAGTTGCTTAGGTTGGAATTATCCACTTGATTGCACTGCTAGCAGGCAAAGTGTTTGCTGAATTTATCGTTCCAAAATTAGTTCAAGTCCATTGTGAGTTCTGATGACTGGGGATAGTATTATGGGTTTAGGCTGATGTTAGTGGCGAGAATCCATTGCTCCTGTATCATAAAATGAACTTGTAAGTTACAAAGGTCTGATAATGAACCCTTACTTGATTCCCTTCAGTTTAAGGGTGACTTTCCCCTGTTTCCAGTATGGTATTTTGATCGTACGAGGCAAAGTTGTCCTTTTGATCAGTGGGTGGTGATGGTCTTTTGGCAACAACCTAATAGATGGTGATGCAGAGAAACCTTAATCCAGGAGGAATGATCTCAGTTTCTCGTTCGGATGATGAAGTCCTCCAAATCAAAGATTGTAATTTATCCAGACTCTATGGACAAGGGCTATGAACTTTGATGGGATTCAGCAAGAGTCTAGTATAGGTTGATAACAACAAAGTGCAAGGGGTTGAGATTTCTGGGGATTCTATGTTCCTCCAATATAATATTATTGTCAGTGTTAGTCTTTGGAAGGCAGCAGATGGCATTAGTATGGTGGCACCTCCTTTGCACAGATATAGTGAGAATGCAAAATACGGAACCTATTGGCATAAATTCAATACCACGACATATAGGAATGATCTAGCTTCCAAGTAAAAGCTTTCAAACTTTTTGAAGCCTTCACGCTTCCGTCTCTTGGAAAGGACATGGGTCGGCTCATTCATTGTTTATTTATTTATCTACAAGAGTTGATTAAGGAGATCTAGATTATATGATTTTAAGTTGATATTCTAAGTAGGTGGGCTACAAAAAAAGGAGCTAGCAACTGTTCAAAAAATCATTAGAGATGCTAATTTTGCCAGCTAAAAAAGTCTCTTGGTGTATGCACACTTGTTCTAGAGTGTATATTTGAATGCCATCTGGGAATTCAAAGTATTGAAGGAGTCTACCTAGTTTTTTTCCCAAGTTACTGCCTTTAAGCCTCTTTGTTTCTACCACTTATTACTTTATTATACACATTATACAAAATTATCAAGGGGAACCTGATCCGAGTTTGATTGAAGAAGAAAAGATGCTAAAAATCCACTCGTTCACATCCTCTAACCCTCCCAAATAATATGACTAAATAAAGATTGTGACTTGTTTTATGCATGTGATATTTTATTTTATTTTTGAGCAAAAGGAATCAGATGAAATGAACAGTGCTGAAGCTATGCTTGCAGTTGGTGAGACCCATGAAACAGGATCAAGCCATGTAGGCTTATTTGCTGAAGCAATCACACAAACAGAACACTTGCATGTGCTGCGGGAGCAGGGCGATCCGGAAGCTTGCCAGTATTTGTGGTGTGGGTTTTGTAATCTTAATATTTGGTAACGATGCTGGGAATTCTGAGCATGGACGCAATTGAGACGATGTTTCAATAAAATTATTTTGGACCCATTTAGTTCGTAAAATTTTTTTTTTTTTTTTCTATTAACTTTTCATGAGATTACTTTTTAAGAATATGATTTTGGTATATTTGGTTGAATATGAGAAAGTGTCTTCTTTCAAAATGATTTATGTTAGATTGAGCATTTATTTTCTGAAAAAAAAATATAAACTATCTAGCATCTCAAAAGGTCAAAAAAATAAAATATCCCATAAGACTCATGGGCAGGTCAAGCTTTGATGCTAAATCTAGTCATCAGTATGCTCAATCATGTAGGAGATGACCTAATCAACGATATTAACATTAGATCATAATAATTTATTACATTAATATAATACTAATATATTAATATTATATTATTATTTTTGGTACAAACATGTATTTACATCGATCTAGCATGAGTCATCCCAAAAAGTCAAAAAATAAAATATCCCACAAGGCTCGTGGGTATGTCAGGCCCTAATGCCAGATCTAGTCACCAGTATGCTTGTCATGTAAGAGGCGATCCAATCAGTGGTATTATTTATCTCTCGAAAGACGTGTTGAGCAGAAACCACCGTGAAGTCCCTAAGGTAGATTTGAATGTCGTGGAGTGGGTGGGTATCTAGTTGCGTTGTTCTGAACTTAGCCTATCATGGTGGCACAGTTGTCCTCAATAATGATCCTCTCGGTTCGTAACTCTTGTCGGGCATGGACAATATTAGTCCAAACGGTGCGAAGCTCTGCACTTGGTATGCAAGGCTCAAAGAGATATGATCCCCCGATCACCAGTAATCTGGCATTCGACCTCTAGATGGCAAAACCGGCACCACTTCTACCATCTTAGACACTATCATTAAAATTAATCTTGATATACTCCGAAGGTCGGGGCTCTAAAAAAATAAAACTAACCCTCGGGATCACCATAGAAGTAGCATGCAAGTTCTAGGAATCAGAGACATCGAGGGAGGGACTAAACAGTGTGAAGCGGCTATACTCGATAGCCAAACACAATGCTGAGCGGGTACCATCTCTGCTTTGAAGGATCAAGCTGTTTCTAAAGAGCCAGATTTGATAGGTGACATATGTTATTCTTCTCTCTAGGCATTGGTCGACCCCTCAACAATACTCTGATGAATTGCATTTAAGAAGTGGGTCAGCAAAAGAACAATACTCACCTCCCATGACTGACCACCCATCCTCCTCCAGATCAACCTTGCTCTTGAGCAATGCAAGAGGTTATGTTTTATCAACTCATCCTTCAACCCGCAAACTGGCTAGGAGACCGCAAGCTCCATTCCTCTGTCCCTGAGTAGAGTGCGCCTTTGAAGTCAGTCCTAGACAACTTTCAAAAGAAGAATCTCATCCTAGGATGAGTAGCCACTCACTAGATCTAGGCTGTCTTAATCCTGATACTAGCTGCAGGCCTATATATCGCAAAAAAATCTCTCATGAGAGCTCTCAGGCAACAAAAATATAATAAATTTATTCATACATATAAATATAATATTCAATATAATATTATATTCATATAGATATTATGTTATATTAATATAATTAGAAATATATCACTATTCGGTATTTTATTTCAATTATCTATTGATATTTTATAGAGTTTCAGTGCTAAATTTTAAAAGAATACTTTGGAAAGAAAAAAAATTAAATTTCTATCCAATAAAAAATATTAAAATCTATCTTGTTTATGAATTTTTATTTTTGATGAAATATAAAAAATATCTTTTTATAAAATATTTTTTTTTTAAATTTTAATCAAATAAAAAAATTTCCCTACACTCCTCACTTTTGGTGAACCAAGCGAGTCCTTCTAGCCGTATTGTTTGTTGGGAGAGGTCTAGCTTTGTAAAACTGGCTTTTGTAAATTAGTCATTATGTTGTTATAATGACTACAATAATATACGCAATCATGCATACGTGCATACGAGCATATGTACTACTTCATTATAATAAACGTTATGTTACAAGAATACAAACTGCCATTCAACATCACACGGCTCACCACCCCTAAAATATTTCTAATTCAAATCTTTGTGCGGAAGTGGGTGGGGGGATTCTATGGTGTTGCTGGAGTTTGGTTGCACCAAATTATTGCCAATTCGCACAACTCATTGCTAATTAGCGCAACCCATAATACCCACCCGCCCAAAATGTAGGATCAAAAAAGAAAGTCCATGTTGACGAATACACATGGCTTTGTACACGATCATTGATTTGATTTCTTTGCATTTGAAAGGCGTTCTACGTTCTATAATCTATACTTCTAGTGATGTCATTTACTAGAAACCCAATGCAACTTGGATATCCAAACTATTCTCATCGTCTTCTCATAAACCTGGTCTTGATATATATGGGTTGAAGTTTGTTTATCTGCATCCATCTCCCTTTACATAAGGTGAAATGCATTTATTCTGGTCTTCCTACTGCTAGCTTGATGACCTCTTCTTAACACAAGCAAATTAATGCACACACGAGGATTAATTAGGAGAAGAAAGAAAGAGTGCAGTGGATAAGTGAAGACAACCTGCTCAACAGCCGACCAACCAGCTACCAGGAGATCCATATTTTTTCAAAAAAAAAAAAAAAAACACTTGAGCTATTTTAAACTAGAAAAAAATTATTTATAGATCTCTAGATGGATCCGAAATTATTTTTAAGTTTTTGAACTTTTCAAATTGAATAAAAAGTCTCTGAAATGCTAAGAAGTTATTTCTAGGTCCCCGCCGTTCAGTCAGATTGGTTACACAAGTCTATGTTCAGATTACACGGATTTAGGTTCAAGTTACACAGATTTATGTTCCAGTTACGCAAGTTATCTGGTTTCAATATCTGGTTATGCACATTAATATTCAGGTTATACAGATATATACCTTGATTATACAGAAATAACTTCTTAGCATTTCAGGGACTTTTTATTCAACTTGAAAAGTTCAGAGACTTAAAAATAATTTTGGATCCATCTAGAGATTTATAAATAATTTTTTTTAAAACTATGCTCAAATCAAGGACAAATATGTTTTTTTTTTTATATAAATAGAGAGAGGGAGAGAGAGGGAGAGAGGGGTTGAGTACCGATGGGAAAGTTTGTTATGTCCGGCAACAATTTCATGCGGGTCCTCTTTCTTTTAGTTCTAAAGAGAGATTTTTATTTTTTTTAATAAATTATAAAAACTTATTTAAGATTAGAAATAAATTATTTTTGTATATAATAATTTGAAAAATCTATACTTACCTTTTTAGGATCTATTTTACGTAGGATTGGACTTTAAATTATACAGAAATTGAATTTAACTCATTTTGTACATGTCACGCCTCCGACCCGAGATTGTGAATCAAGGGTCATGGCAATCGCCGCATACTCATAGAAAATTCTTCCTATAAGCATGCAAGGCATCTTATCATGCTATTCTAAAACAACAGTGGAATAATTAGTCAATAATTTAAATCCAAAAACATAACGATCTAAATTTCTTCTTTAATATCTCAATATATTCAACAACGATTCATAGGCTTTACATCAAATTCAATAAGCCTTTCAACCTAAAATAAAAGTATGAAGATTCTGCTTCTGATCACTTTTCCATTCACATCTTGTATCATCTTAATTCTTCAACATCTGTAAAAATAGTAAAATAGGAGGTAATGAGCTAGACAGCCCAGTAAGCAATGATCACTTTTCAACAGATTTCATCAGACATTTAAGTAAATAATCATTTATAGAAAATAAGCATATAGAGTTTATCAATTTGAAATCAATTTCAATTATGCAACATAATTCATGCCAAATTCATTTCTTTTTCGAAAATTCAAGTTTCTTTCGAGATTTCAATTTTTTTCTTTCTTAAATTCTTTTCGTCAACCATGAGCTATGACCATATTTTTCCTGTGGTAGGGTCATAATACCACGTATCTTCTTGCGGTGAGCTGCGAATCATCTGGCAGCAAAGTCCTTCGGAACCGCTGGTCTCTTTGACGGTTTGTCGCTGGTCTCTCTGGCGACAT
The DNA here is from genome assembly GCF_000442705.2 of Elaeis guineensis. NCBI lineage: Eukaryota > Viridiplantae > Streptophyta > Magnoliopsida > Arecales > Arecaceae > Elaeis > Elaeis guineensis. Next base: position 15,202,503 of record NC_025997.2, read on the forward strand.
GAACCCTCAGGACAAATCAATTGCCAACGTATATGCCCCCATTGGCAGAGTCCTTTACATAGTCAGGCTGTCAATTCATAATGTTTCTTATATCATAATTCTTCATAAATCATATTTCATATTCTAATTTCGATAATAAAACATATAAACATGTAGTATCGAAATCAATCAATATAATACATCATGGAATCAATATGTTCAATCATGCTTCATCATAACATTTCAAATAAGATATTTTCATAACAAAATATCATTCATCCAATTCATGCATCGTTTCACAAATCATGTCAGAAAAATACATTATAATTTGCCGATAAATCTAAAAAAAGTGAAACATTACTTACCTCGAACGCATTCCAATAAACCCACATAATTCTATAAATTTTTTTCTTCCAAAAATTCTATTTGTAGATCATATCGCGATATCCCATGATCAAACATCTACAATCCTATACATAATTAATTTCAATAATTAGAAAGAATACGAATACCATATTTCAACGGTTTAGATTAGGTCCGATCATCTAATTTTATCTAATCAAAATCTAATTAGGACCTAAACGATCCAAAGTTTGACTATCAGATCAAATCGGATTCGAAGTGATAGGATCGAAGTTTCTTTATCGATTTCATAAAATCAAGTAGAGAGAGAAAATCAGAGGAGAGAGAATTCATGAGGTACAATTCAAATTGATCAAGTGACACAATCCAATATTACGATTGGTCTAATATCTCGAGTGGTGAAATCAATATGATCAAATCATGATTAAATCGAGATCATGGATAATTAAATCTAAAGATTCATGGTCTGATCAAGGTGGGTGCCAGTACGCTATCTGACAATCATGGATCAGGATTCTTCATTAGAATCAGATCAGGACTATTAAAAAAAATTTCTTCATTCACTAACCCTTTTAGAGAGAGAATCAATCAAGAGAGAGAAAATTTTAGAGAGAGAAAATTCTAGAGAGAGAAAACTCATCTTGAATTTTTTAGACAATATGATTCAACAAATTTGATCGATCAGATCAAATCATACTGAAATTATCATGTGGACAATTCAATAAGATCATGAGAAATAAAATCTAAAAATACCTGATCTGATCAAAGTGGATGTCGGTGTATCGTCCGACGATCACAGATCAAAAATTCATTACGAGAATCATTTAAATTCATCATCATTCTTCTCAAAATTTTAAAAAATCTTAGGAGAGAGAAATAATCTAGAGAGAGAATTTTAGAGAGAGAAAGTAGAGAGAGAAAGTCCAATTCTAGAGAGAGAAAATACTAGTTCAGGCTAAAGAGAGAGAGGGAAGAGGGAGAAACTCTTTTTCTCATATTTTATTATTTATATCATTATTTATTAATTTATTTATTTTATTTTTCTTTCTTCTTTTCTTTCTTCTTTTCTTTCTTTTTTTCTTGACGGAAGAGAGAGGACAAAATCCTATTTATTATTATTATATTATTTTTTTCTTTTTTTTTCTTTTTTTTTCTTTTCTTTTCCTTCTTTTTCTTTTCTTTTTCTTTTTCTTTTCTTTTCCTTCTTCTTCTTTTCTTTTCTTTTCTCTTTTTCTTCTTTTTCTTTTCTTTTCTTTTCTCTTTTTCTTCTTTTTTTTTTCTTTTCTCTCAGGCTCCTTCATGGCCGAAACAGGGGACCGACGGGTCCCCTCCTTTGCCCGACCGTTCAAGCCACAACCGTCACGACGGAGGCCGGCGGCAGAGGGGGGCCACTCTCCCGGGTTCGAAGAGGCAAGGCCGGCGGTCGGTTGTGATCGCCGGCGTCGGAAAACCCAAGGGAAGAAGAGACCAAAACAGAAGTCTCTTCTCTGATCAAAAATTGGCGACACCCGTCGCCGGCAGTCGCGCACAAAGGCACAGGAAGAAGGGGAAAGAAGAGAGGAAGTGGAGGAAAACTTACTTCGGCCTCCGGTGACCTCGTCGGTGAGCAATCACGGCGAGAACAAAATGAGTATCCGCGGCTCCAATCGGGAAATCAGGGAGAAAGAGAGGGGAAGAGGACCGATGATCGGCTTCTAAGGAAGGGGAGGGTCTTTTTATAGAGAGCCCTAGGACTCCTGGGGGTCCTAGGACTCCCGATTGCCGGGGTTTAATCGGAAAAGAAGACTCCTACCGGGAGTCTTCTTCCCGGTTCCCCTGCTTTCTTTTTTTTTTTTTTTTTTGGGCTTGGGTCTTGCTAGATGGGCTTGGGCTTTGGGCTATAACATTCTTCACCTCTAAAAAAAATTTCGTCCTCCAAATTTTTTTCTTGCTTGAGTCTTCATAGTTTCTTACTTGAATCTCATCCATAAATATTTCAATATTCTAATTTTTGATATAAATTCATTCTTAAATCATTTCATAAGAAAAAAGTAAATACATCAAATATTGATCTGAAACGGAACCATCCATTTCCTTATTTATCAAGATCAACATCTTAAAGATTTTCAATATTTCAGAATTTCGAAATTATGATCTCATTTTCTGTAAAAATCATGTTCAATATCTCACGACTCAAATTAAAATTAAATCTATCTCTTGTGAATAGAAGAAGGTAAATGTCTCTATTCTTGCATAAGAACTTCATTCATCATCATTCATTTATTTTTTTATTTATTTTAAAATATTAACCACTCTTAATTTCAACCCATCATAAGATAGAAAAACATACTTCTATGAATCATATGATGACATCCCAATCAATCAAAATTTAAAAATATTTTCTCTTATTCGCACTTTCAAAGGTTAAATATTTATCATTTCAATCTCATTCTCAAACTTTTAATTTTTTAATTCTCGATATAACTTTATCATTTAATCATTTCATAAAGAAAAGATCAATATCACCGATGTTGATTAGAATCAATATCACTATTTCTAGTCATCGAAATTTTCTTACTCAAACTCTCAAACTCTTAAATATTCTAATTCTTGAAGCAAATTTTATCATTAAGTCATTCCATAATAAAAATCAATAACTCAAAAATTGATCTAAATCAAAACTATATTTTTCTTATAATCAAAATCAATGTCTCTATTCTAAGTAAGTATATCAATTTTTTTTATCTAAACATTAACAACTCTTAATTAATCGATTCATTATCAAATTAAATTATAAATAACTCCAATCTATTTTTTGTAGAATAATCATCAATATTAATAGATAACCTCAATCTTTTCTATTCAGTCAGAAAAATAATAATGATCAAAAGAATCCAAACTTCAAATTTTATTATATCCTGGAGATAAATATTTGAGTATAATAATCTAAGATTGAAATCATCATTCGATAAACAATCTCAAATTCTTTCTAATAAATAAAGAATTATAAAATTTAATTCTAGGATAGAAAAAATCTAAAATAAAAAATCAAGGGTCCACTCATCCTAGAATTAGGATGCTAAATACATATATATATATATATATTTTAGCATAGTAGGTGGAAGCACTACTTTTAAAAATCACATTAGGATATCTAAAATAATTCAAAATTTTAAAATATTATTCTTTCTAATATCAATAAATTTTTTATATCATCTATCATAATTTTTTAACTCAAAGGGTCAATATTTCTGACTTACTCAAAGTAATCCAGATTATCATGCTTCCGCTACGCACTCTGATCTAACAATCAAAATTTCTTAGGTTCACCAAAAAAAAAGTTTGATCAAATTATTTTTTTATCTTATTGATAGAAAAGATCTAAAATTTTAGATTTCAATTGAAAGATTAACTTTCGATTCTCATTCATATTTTTACTGGTGTACAATAATCTTGATTAACCCTTGAGTCCAATATCATATTTAAACCATCATACAGATTTACTATAATCAATATGAATCAAATCTTAATTCTCATGTCAATTCAATTCGATAATTTTCAAATCAAAATTCTTATAAGTCAAATCAATGAAAAAAATATTTCGATGCTCTACCAAATTTGGACATAATCAGAATAGATATAAGAACTTCAAATCATTATTTTTTTTTCTAAAATTTCTATCATCAAGATCTTCAATATCTATCAAATATCCTTTCATAACAATCATACAAGCTTCAAAAAAATCAAATCTCCATTTAATAGTAGATTCAATTAGGGACCTCGTTAACAAAAGCAAAGGAACTCCATATCAATTCTTAAGTCCAAAATTTCTAAATTGTAAATTCATATGGATCCCTTAATCTGAAATAAATATAAATCAGATCTTTTATCTTAATCTAAAGATATCAATTTTTCATTAACAACCTCAACAATAATATCAGAAAATCTCTTGATCAACTTAGATACGAAATCTTTAAATTAAAATTTCATACACATCATGTAGTCTCCAAGAGACATAATAAGATCTATTATTTAGATCTAAGGATAATGATTAAAGATTTCAGTATGATGAATATCCTTCAATCTCAAAATCGATTTCATCAATAAAAAATAGATTTCTTTGTAATATCCTCAAATATGCATTCATCCTATTATGCCACTTTATATATAATCCACATACCAAATTCAATTTCGATAAATATTCCAATCAAGCATCATAAAAGATTTTTTCTTAGTCCATCCTGGAATAATATTTTATTATCAAATCTTTATCTTGCCAATAATAGTCAACTTCTCAACTAGAAGTAATATCATAGTATTATTTTCACATCGAATTTGAACTTACGATTCACTTGAATAACCAATGATCAAATTAATAATCATAATGCACAATAAAATTTTATATCAATCCTTTTGTGATTACTTTCGATCAAGATCTAACTAATCATATCATGATCTATAGATTATCCATCATATTTCAAACTCGATATGTCATAATCTCTTACGATCCTTTTTATACATAATGTCAATGTTTAATCAAAATTTATAAATATTTCTCCCACTACAATCATCAAAGATCTACACTATAATGTCCCAGTGTCTATCCACTTATACCCATTCTATATCTGATTCTATATTTCATAATTCATCCACTTATGCTCTGATACTACTATTATTGTCACGCCCCCAATCCGAGATTGTAAATCGAGGGTCATGGTAACCGCCGCATACTCATAGAAAACTCTTCCCATAAGCATGCAAGGCATCTTATCATGCTATTCTAAAACAACAGTGGAATAATTAATCAATAATTTAAATCTAAAAACATAACGATCTAAATTTCTTCTTTAATATCTCAATAAATTTAACAACGATTCATAGGCTTTACATCAAATTCAATAAGCCTTTCAACCTAAAATAAAAGTATGAAGATTCTGCTTTTGATCACTTTTCCATTCACATCTTGTATCATCTTAATTCTTCAACATCTATAAAAATAGTAAAATAGGAGGTAATGAGCTAGACAGCCCAGTAAGCAATGATCACTTTTCAACAGATTTCATCAGGTATTTAAGTAAATAATCATTTATAGAAAATAAGCATATAGAGTTTATCAATTCGAAATCAATTTCAATTATGCAACATAATTCATGCCAAATTCATTTCTTTTTCGAAAATTCAAGTTTCTTTCAAGATTTCAATTTCTTTCATTCTTAAATTCTTTTCGTCAACCATGAGCTATGACCATATTTTTTCTGTGGCAGGATCATAATACCACGTATCTTCTTGTGGTGAGCTGCGAATCATCTGGCAACAAAGGCCTTCGGAACCGCTGGTCTCTCTGACGGTTTGTCGCTGGTCTCTCTGACGACATGAATCCTCAGGACAAATCAATTGCTAACATATATGCCCCCATTGGCAGGGTCCTTTACATAG
>NC_025997.2:15208359-15288386 GCF_000442705.2 Elaeis guineensis
AAGGATGAATGCATATAAGAATGAAATTGAACTACAGGTTATTCTTTATCTGCTTATAGCAAAAATATTGAGAATCCAAGGAACAATGATACAAAAATTATAAATTTTTCAACGCAATGTATTGGACTATAATTTCAATTAGTTTTATTATAAAAATTATAATATGTTGTATGGACATACATTGATCAAGTTGATTTAGCTTGGAGCTAACTAGAAACCATCTCAATCCCCATCAGAATCGTAATTGAACCAGTTGAAGTTGGAACACCCAACCCAATGTAATAAAGATCAAACTGGTATGGGATGGTTCTCATATTCTCTTTTTTTTTTTAAAAGAAAAAGCAAGTAAATTATTGATTTCATTCAAAAACAGTATGAAGACTTCATCCTCAACAAATATAAAAGAAGTTATCATAAAAGATATTTACTAAAATAACATCAACTAAAATATAAAAATAACAACCTTATATTTTGTATAAAATAAAAAAATGAAGCTATTTATAATACAAATTATAAATTAACAAATGAAGAATTTCGTGCCCATAAACTTAGCCACAAGATTATTCTACAAATGTCAAAAATTTAATGGAGATTATAAAGATACAAGGAAGAGATTGATGAAATTAAGGGCGTGTTTGGTTCACGATTGAAATTGATATTGGAATGAGAATAAAAATGACCGCATCTCCTAACACGTTTGGTTTGTGATCGAAATCGGAATCAGAATTAGAATTAAAATAAGATTTGAATATTAAATAAGAGTAGGAATTAGATTTGAAAGATTTAAACATTCTTATTATCTCTTGAAATCGGAATGGGAATAAAATTCCTCTCAACTAAATGGTTCGAATAGGAGTCATTTCTTCCCATTCTCGTTGCAGAGTTTAACTCTCTAAACCAAGCATGCGCTAAGATTATCCAAATGTTCAAATAGGCAAAGTAAATATTTAATCAAACCTATTTATCCAAAAATAGATGGAATAGATAATATTAACCATTATGAACGAAGATCTTTAATGGCACAAACTCTAACCCATTAAGTGGGTATTTGGTTGGGAGGAGTGGGGATCTAGAATCGAAATCGGAATGGGTGACTCCCACTCCAACCGTTTGGTTGGAAAGAGTCCCATTTCGATTCCGATTTCGGAGTGGAATGGGAATGGATCAATCTATATAGAATTCAATCCCTATTCTTCTCTATGGATTTAATTTTTATTTCAATTTCGATTCCAATTCCGATCACGAATCAAACACTTTGGAAGATTTAGTCATTTTGATTTCGATTCCAAGTCATTCCCATTCCCATTTTGATTTCGATTATAAATCAAATACCCCCTAAATTATGTGTGCATACGGATTGTCAAACGGGTCTGATAATTGCTAGATCGGGTCGATTATCTGGTCCATTAATGCAAACACGATCCAACAGTCCAATCCAATATAAAACCCAAGCCTACACAATGCAATAAAAATGATTTGATTCAGTCCTTATGCTGACCCAAATCCATGTGCACCTCTAATATGTTGTATAATTTTTTTTAAAAAAATTGTATGGTCAAATATTGTACCTTTTATTACAGTGTTGAATGCTGATTTCATCGCCAGTGCATATGCTAAGTTGTTTATATCCTCGCAAGTACATGCAAAATGAATTAACTCAAGTACCTGATACAAGGGTAATAATTTAGTACCACAGTGGGAAAAATAAAACAAGTCTTTTTTTTTTTTGGTAAAGAAATAAAACAAGGCTTTCGATGAATAGCATAATACAGTCATTTTTTTTAAGAAAGATATAATTAGATATTCTAAAATATATGAGAAACAACAGAATGATCATCTTTGCAGACTCTCAGCAAAATCTATCTCTCTCTTTCGAAAAGTATGCCACCGCCTTGAGATCATGATGGTTAGTTAAATTTTCTATCCTTTTCACTTCTAAGGCATCATCCACATCAAATTCACGAATAATTCTATTTAAAAAAGATCGGGCATCACTGCTAAAGTTTGGGACCTCCATGAATTCCAGCAACCATTTAACCTGCAAGAAACCAATCCGTACCAATTTAACTAATGGAGCCTAAATAACCACGACACATCAATGTTATTGTATTTATTATATCAAAAAAAAATGTTATCGTATTTATTTAGGGTCAATCCCACAAATTCGTTCATGTTAGTTATTGGAATATTATTATCTATTCGATATATCAAGTATCGGTACATTTCTCAAATCATATATTAGTGCTAAATTAATCCCTATATTAGACGTATTAAGATAGTGACAAGATGGCATTGATGTGAGAAATTATTGTCGGGACCATGGTCAGATAGATCGCTCAAATCCCATGGTGGATAACATGCCACAATAACCCTTGTATTTCATGAATTTTTGATTGTGCATTGTCCACCATGTGCTCCGAGCTTTGTGCTGGTCCACCTAGGTGTGGTCCAGGCAATAATTTATCCATCGATACGGAGTCTAATATCAAGATGGCATACCATACGTCAATCAATGGATAATAATGGTCTCTTTCTGTGAAAACTCTGATTGAGTGGGGTAGAAAGTGTGGCCTTACCATCCTAGATGATGATGCAAGTCCGGTGGCCAGCCTTTTCCTCGGCCTAGAGAAAGAAAGGGCTGCTCAAGCAATCTCCTGGTAAAAGAAGGTGCCATGGACCAGCTCGAGGAAGATGGCAAGAGAGTCAGTTCTAAGTTTCTAGTAGATAAGCTAAGACTCACCTGGTAATGCTGGGAAAGAAAGGGAGGAACTAAAAGGTGATGGTCTAATAAAACATAAACCAAAACTAGTAGTCAACACAGACTCTAAAGATAATAAATAAGCATATTGGTTGTACAATGAATTCATGAGACAAGTTGGCTCTAATATTTGGAAGCAAAATTTAGCTAGAAGTGTATCTTGTCCAAATCAAATTATAAGGATTTGTCTGCAGCGAGTCTACAATTGCTCAGATAAAAAGATTGTTTGCTATAAAGATGATTTGTTGCTCCAAGGCTAAACAATCTAGAATGATCAAAATAGAATGACCCATTTCATTTGATTAGGCTAGGATGCGTTGCTTTCTATGATTTGATGGTGCAACTGGCTCAGAAGGAATGCAAGAGTCTTCCATAAAAAGTCCAGACTTTTTAAGAATGCTTATAACTCCATATACTTTCATGCTAAACACGACGAGTTCTTGTTCAAAAAATGGAGAAAAATATCTCCACTGATATTGAGAGTGCTGTGGATATCTCTCTTCCGTGTCTGTTTTGCTTTTCCTCTCTTAACTTTCGTAGTTTTGTTCTGTTTCATTAAATTCAGATTAGGCTTCGGCGTAATTCCTTTTGTCAGAGAAAAGAAAAAGAATGTCCCATTTCAAGTGATTGTATGCGAAACTGTACTTTTTCGCAGCCAAGATTATGGCGAAAGCATTTTATTGACTTGGTTAGAAAGCAACTAACAGTATCTAATCCATTTTTTTTATTTTAGGTCACCGTATCCGAGCCTGTTTACTTGTGTATGGTAACGAGCTATTTGCTTGAAGTGAGGATACTTATTTACTGTTGCATTCTTTTTTTTTTTTATAGCCAATTTGTTCATCGCAATCTACAATCCAAGTAGCACTACCCTACATCAATCTTTTTTTTTAACTTTCGTAGTTTTGTTCTGTTTCATTAAATTCAGGTTAGGCTTCGGCGTAATTCCTTTTGTCGGAGGAAAGAAAAAAGAATGACCCATTTCAAGTGATTGTATGCGAGACAGTGCACTTTTCTCAGCCAAGATTATGTTGAAAGCATTTTATTGACTTGGTTAGAAAGCAACTAATAGTATCTAATCTTTTTATTTTTCCCTTTAGGTCATCGTATCCGAGCCTTTTTACTTATGTATAGTAACAAGCTATGTGCCTGAAGTGAGGATACTTATTTACTGTTGCATTCTATTTTTTTATAGCCAGTTTGTTCATCGCAATCTACAATCCAAGTAGCACTACCCTACATCAACCTTTTTGTATAAAAAAATAGTTTATATGAGATTGCATTCTCGAAAAAGTAAACATGTGCTTGTAGAGATTTTATCAGTGGCATTAAGTCTTAGACTTCTATGTATTCTGGCCATAGCTCATATTCTGTAGCTAATTGGAGGTGCAAGCCAAAGAATGGAAGCAGTTTGACCTTGTAGTCGGCAAACTTGGGTCCAAATTCTGGAACTCCTAAGAACCAACATGGAGGGATTGATGGCACCAACAAACCCAGACGAGGCTAATTCTGAAACAATGATATGAAGTTCACCATTAGTACATATTCAACATTTGATATTTACTGTTGGAAGACAATTGACTGCCACAAGTTTATCGTCGAAAGTAGGAGAGTCTGAATCTCATCAATACTATTCTGATGATGCTGAGACCACCTTCAGAAGCCAACAGATGGTGCCTAAGTCATTGGAAAAGAATTTCCAGAAGGCTTACACATGATGCAATCAAAACTAAGATGGACTCCATTATATAAGAGTGTTGTCCCACCAATCATCTGAAGACTCTAGAGCATTGTTCAAAGATCATGGAGCCGAATCCGATCTTGAAGATATAGATTAGGGTATTCGACATTAAACCTATCACCATTAGACAGCACCAAAAGGTAGACCTATCATCATTAGATGTTGTTCAATGGCAATATAATTACTGTCTAAACCCTTCCAAGGTAATTAGTTCAACATCAGAAGAAACCATCTTCTAAAAGCTCACCATAGTTAATAAGCATCAAGAGCTTATTTTTTGACTTATTTTCTAATTTTGAGGATATAATCAATCCTATTACTTGTAAGAGATCCCAGAGTCTATGAATACGCATTACATATCCCCTCTATTCGTCAATCAACAAATGTTGCTTGCTCCTAAGTGCAACTTAACTCATGTTTGCCCCAAAGTATTTTTCTGCACGGTGGATTTTGTTGCAAGTGTTGGTTAATTTCCGAGATTGGTGGCGAGGCTGGTTCATGGAATCCTTGGTTACAGCGTACTACAACAACATCAATTGGTGGAGTCCTTATTATCTACGAAGCTCTTGGTAGTGAAGTGAGAAGTTAAAGTTATACTCTATATAGTTTAGTTCTCTAGGTTTTCTTAGCTTTTATACTTTTTAAATTTATTTTTTATTTTTTTTCTTACAAGGCTAGTTAAATTTTTGCTTAATAGTTAGATTATTGCTTAGCTAGTCCATGTTAGTTAGCTTTGAAGCAAATATCTCTGTTTGTTAATTTAAGCATTATATTTGTTATAAAAATTATTATTTTATCGCAATGTGATTCAAAATCTAATTGAAGAAAGAATAAAAAAATATATCATGCATCATATGGAGCCGATATTAATGATGAAAATTTCTTAGAGGTTCAGCTTGCTCACCGTTCTCCTCCGCTTGCCATATCGGTGTCAATATTAATGATAAAATTTTTAAAATTAATTACTTGATTTGCTTATCACTATAGTTAGACTTTAGATAGTTTAATTCATTAGTTATACTCTAGATGGTCACAGATATAGTTCTTTAGTTCTTTAGTTTTTTTACTTGTAAATTTAGTTGAATTTTTGCTTATTAGTTAGATCATTGCTGAGCTTGTTCATGTTAGTTAGCTTTGAAGCTAATGTCTCCATTGGTTAATCTAAACCTTCCATTTCTGATAAAAATTATTATTTTATTACATTGCATTTCAAAATTTTATTAAAGAAAAAAAAAAAAAAAGAGTACCTCGAGAACCATATGGAGCCAATATTTATGATGAAAGCTTCCTACAGCTTGCTCATGGTTCTTTGTTTGCCATGTGGATGTCAATATTAATGATAAAATTTTAAAAATTAATATTTAATTTATTTTATCGCTGTCTTGTATTTAATGAATAGCCAGAAAAGGAAGAAAAAAACAAAAAGAAAGAGAGCCGTTTCCTGCCCATCCCGCGGTTCGTACGCTCGTACATAATGAGAGACGATGACCCACGCAGACATGAACGGTCGCTAGACGTGATCATTCACCTAACCCACCCTTCGACCGCGGATATCAACACCAACACCAATCGACACGGCGAGAAGGAGAGATGCGAGGAGCTTCATCACCTCCGTCAATCCTCCGGTGGATGGGAGATGGCATCACCAGCCTTAATTGGAGCATGCCAAGCTCCATCTTCCGGTGGCCATCGTTCGACCTCTCCGGGCTCACCCCAAGCTGGGCCGGCACGGTGTCACAGTGGCCGGGGATCGGCTTTTCCTTCGTCGACAGCATCCTTTGGACCCTCGTCGTCGCATTCGAGACCCTCGCCTTGGTGGTCACCATGTGTCTGTTCTTTGTCTTCTGTGGTTGCAGCATTTGAGCTAGGCTCTACGGAACACAAATGGTGAGGCACAAACTCATATAAGAAAACTTGTTGTCTTAGAGAATTTGGAGAGAGCATATATTGTTTGTGTTTGGTTCCGTTTGTTTTATATGTTGGAAATCCAAATCCCCTCCTTCAGGAGTTAAGACTAGGCATAATTACAACTTCGAAATTATGGCAGCAGATTCGGTCCTTATGCAGAAATTTACATATAGGATTAACGGGTCGTTTTATGATCGGTAATGTCACATTATTCGATCTGAAATGGAAGTGACACAAATTAGAAATCTCAATATTCTTGCAATCAGAACTCTGATTCATGGATGGCAGTCTAAATATGCTGGTAGATTAGGGTCAGCTTTGCCATTGTAGTTGCTTAGGTTGGAATGATCCACTTGATTGCACTGATAGCAGGCAAAGTGTTTGCTGAATTTATCGTTCCAAAATTAGTTCAAGTCCATTGTGAGTTCTGATGACTGGGGATAGTATTATGGGTTTAGGCTGATGTTAGTGGCGAGAATCCATTGCTCCTGTATCATAAAATGAACTTGTAAGTTACAAAGGTCTGATAATGAACCCTTACTTGATTCCCTTTAGTTTAAGGGTGACTTTCCCCTGTTTCCAGTATGGTATTTTGATCGTACGAGGCAAAGTTGTCCTTTTGATCAGTGGGTGGTGATGGTCTTTTGGCAACAACCTAATAGATGGTGATGCAGAGAAACCTTAATCCAGGAGGAATGATCTCAGTTTCTCGTTCGGATGATGAAGTCCTCCAAATCAAAGATTGTAATTTATCCAGACTCTATGGACAAGGGCTATGAACTTTGATGGGATTCAGCAAGAGTCTAGTATAGGTTGATAACAACAAAGTGCAAGGGGTTGAGATTTCTGGGGATTCTATGTTCCTCCAATATAATATTATTGTCAGTGTTAGTCTTTGGAAGGCAGCAGATGGCATTAGTATGGTGGCACCTCCTTTGCACAGATATAGTGAGAATGCAAAATACGGAACCTATTGGCATAAATTCAATACCACGACATATAGGAATGATCTAGCTTCGAAGTAAAAGCTTTCAAACTTTTTGAAGCCTTCACGCTTCCGTCTCTTGGAAAGGACATGGGTCGGCTTATTCATTGTTTATTTATTTATCTACAAGAGTTGATTAAGGAGATCTAGATTATATGATTTTAAGTTGATATTCTAAGTAGGTGGGCTACAAAAAAAGGAGCTAGCAACTGTTCAAAAAATCATTAGAGATGCTAATTTTGCCAGCTAAAAAAGTCTCTTGGTGTATGCACACTTGTTCTAGAGTGTATATTTGAATGCCATCTGGGAATTCAAAGTATTGAAGGAGTCTACCTAGTTTTTTTCCCAAGTTACTGCCTTTAAGCCTCTTTGTTTCTACCACTTATTACTTTATTATACACATTATACAAAATTATCAAGGGGAACCTGATCCGAGTTTGATTGAAGAAGAAAAGATGCTAAAAATCCACTCGTTCACATCCTCTAACCCTCCCAAATAATATGACTAAATAAAGATTGTGACTTGTTTTATGCATGTGATATTTTATTTTATTTTTGAGCAAAAGGAATCAGATGAAATGAACAGTGCTGAAGCTATGCTTGCAGTTGGTGAGACCCATGAAACAGGATCAAGCCATGTAGGCTTATTTGCTGAAGCAATCACACAAACAGAACACTTGCATGTGCTGCGGGAGCAGGGCGATCCGGAAGCTTGCCAGTATTTGTGGTGTGGGTTTTGTAATCTTAATATTTGGTAATGATGCTGGGAATTTTGTGCATGGACGCAATTGAGATGATGTTTCAATAAAATTATTTTGGACCCATTTAGTTCGTAAAATTTTTTTTTTTTTCTATTAACTTTTCATGAGATTACTTTTTAAGAATATGATTTTGACATATTTAATTGAACATGGGAAAGTGACTTCTTTCAAAATGATTTATGTTAGATTGAGCATTTATTTTTTGAAAAAAAAAATATATATATATAAACTATCTAGCATCTCAAAAGGTCAAAAAAATAAAATATCCCATAAGGCTCATGGGCAGGTCAAGCTTTGATGCTAAATCTAGTCATTAGTATGCTCAGTGATGTAGGAGATGACCTAATCAGCGGTATTAACATTAGATCATAATAATTTATTACATTAATATAATACTAATATATTAATATTATATTATTATTTTTGGTACAAACATGTATTCACATCGATCTAGCATGAGTCATCCCAAAAGATCAAAAAATAAAATATCCTACAACGCTCGTGGGCATGTCGGGCCCTGATGCCAGATCTAGTCACCAGTACGCTTAGTCACGTAAGAGGCGATCTAATCAGTGGTATTATTTATCTCTCGAAAGACGTGTTGAGCAGAAACCACCGTGAAGTCCCTAAGGTAGATCCGAATATCGTGGAGGGGGTGGGTATCTAGTTGCGTTGCTCTGAGCTTAGCCTATCATGGTGGCACAGTTGCCCTCAATAATGATCCTCTCAGTTCGTAACTCCTGTCGGACATAGACAATATTAGTCCAAACGGTGCGAAGCTCTGCACTTGGTATGCAAGGCTCAAAGAGATGTGATCCCTCGATCACCAGTAATTTAGCATTCGACCTCTAGATGGCAAAATCGGCACCACTTCTACCATCTTAGACACTGCCATTAAAATTTATCTTGATATACTCCGAAGGTGGGGGTTCTCAAAAAATAGAACTAACCCTCGGGATCACCATAGAAGTAGCATGCAAGTCCTAGGAATCAGAGACATCGAGGGAGGGACCAAACAGTGTGAAGCGGCTATACTCGATAGCCAAACACAATGCTGAGCGGGTACCATCTTTGCTTTGAAGGATCAAGCTGTTTCTAAAGAGCCAGATCTGATAGGTGACATATGTTATTCTTCTCTCTAGGCATTGGTCGACCCCTCAACAATACTCTGATGAATTGCATTTAAGAAGTGGGTCAGCGAAAGAACAATGCTCACCTCCCATGACTGACCACCCATCCTCCTCCAGATCAACCTTGCTCTTGAGCAATGCAAGAGGTTATGTTTTATCAACTCATCCTTCAACCCGCAAACTGGCTAGGAGACCGCAAGCTCCATTCCTTTGTCCCTGAGTAGAGTGCGCCTTTGAAGTCAGTCCTAGACAACTTTCAAAAGAAGAATCTCATCCTAGGATGAGTAGCCACTCACTAGATCTAGGCTGTCTTAATACTGATACTAGCCGCAGGCCTATATATCGTAAAAAAATCTCTCATGAGAGCTCTCAGGCAACAAAAATATAATAAATTTATTCATACATATAAATATAATATTCAATATAATATTATATTCATATAGATATTATGTTATATTAATATAATTAGAAATATATCACTATTCGGTATTTTATTTCAATTATCTATTGATATTTTATAGAGTTTCAGTGCTGAATTTTAAAAGAATACTTTGGAAAGAAAAAAAATTAAATTTCTATTCAATAAAAAATATTAAAATTTATCTTCTTTATGAATTTTTATTTTTGATGAAATATAAAAAATATCTTTTTATAAAGTAATTTTTTTAAAAAAATTTAATCAAATAAAAAAATTTCCCCACACTCCTCACTTTTGGTGAACCAAGCGAGTCCTTCTAGCCGTATTGTTTGTTGGGAGAGGTCTAGCTTTGTAAAACTGGCTTTTGTAAATTAGTCATTATGTTGTTATAATGACTACAATAATATACGCAATCATGCATACGTGCATACGAGCATATGTACTACTTCATTATAATAAACGTTATGTTACAAGAATACAAACTGCCATTCAACATCACACGGCTCACCACCCCTAAAATATTTCTAATTCAAATCTTTGTGCGGAAGTGGGTGGGGGGATTCTATGGTGTTGCTGGAGTTTGGTTGCAACAAATTATTGCCAATTCGCACAACTCATTGCTAATTAGCGCAACCCATAATACCCACCCGCCCAAAATGTAGGATCAAAAAAGAAAGTCCATGTTGACGAATACACATGGCTTTGTACACGATCATTGATTTGATTTCTTTGCATTTGAAAGGCGTTCTACGTTCTATAATCTATACTTCTAGTGATGTCATTTACTAGAAACCCAATGCAACTTGGATATCCAAACTATTCTCATCGTCTTCTCATAAACCTGGTCTTGATATATAGGGGTTGAAGTTTGTTTATCTGCATCCATCTCCCTTTACATAAGGTGAAATGCATTTATTCTGGTCTTCCTACTGCTAGCTTGATGACCTCTTCTTAACACAAGCAAATTAATGGACACACGAGGATTGATTAGGAGAAGAAAGAAAGAGTCCAGTGGATAAGTGAAGACAACCTGCTCAACAGCCGACCAACCAGCTACCACCAGGAGATCCATATTTCTCCCAAAAAAAAAAAAAAAAACACTTGAGCTATTTTAAACTAGAAAAAATTATTTATAGATCTCTAGATGGATCCGAAATTATTTTTAAGTCTTTGAATTTTTTAAATTAAATAAATTTTTTTTGAAATATTAAGAAGTTATTTCTTGATCCCTGCCGTCCAATCAGATTGGTTACACAGGTCTATATTCAGATTATACGAATTTATGTTCAAGTTACACAGGTTTATGTTCCAGTTACGTAGGTTATCTGGTTTCAATATCTGGTTATGCACATTAATGTTCAGGTTATATAGATATGTACTTAGATTATACAGAAATAACTTCTTAGTATTTCAGTGACCTTTTATTCAATTTGAAAAGTTCAGGGACTTAAAAATAATTTCGGATCCATCTAGAAATTTATAGATAATTTTTTTTTTAAACTATGCTCAAATCAAAGACAAATATATATATATATATATATATTTTTTATAAATAGAGAGAGAGAGAGAGAGAGAGGGAGAGAGGGGTTGAGTACCAATGATGGGAAAGTTTGTTATGTCCGGCGACAATTTCATGCGGGTCCTCTTTCTTTTAGTTCTAAAGAGAGATTTTTATTTGTTTTAATAAATTATAAAAACTTATTTAAGATTAGAAATAAATTACTTTTGCATATAATAATTTGAAAAATCTATACTTATCTTTTTAGGATCTATTTCATGTAGGATTGGACTTTAAATTATACAGAAATTAAATTTAACTCATCTTGTACATACATGCTAAACTATCAGCATAGGTTTTATCTAATATTATAGAATGTGAGGTCTAATTTTGCCCATGTCAACTGGATCTCTTTCATTCCACTCCTATGGGATGGAAAAAAAATGAATTGGTGGTGTTATTATTTTTCTCCTTATAGAATTTTGTTGTGCCCATTCTTAAAAATTTCTGTGAATACTATGAAATAGGTTTTGCCTAGCCTGCATACTTGTGCATCTTTTGGGATTGCACAAAATTATCCTAAACAGGACCTTAAGGTTTATTTTTATTCAACATTTTAACACATAATTTAATAGAATATTAATCAAACTGTTAATCTTAAATGAGATCCAAATGCCACATTAGAAAAAAATTTTAAAATGACTAAAATAACCTTAAATAACATAATAATCATTCAAAACATAAGACAATATGCACACCTTCCTTTCATCCAAGAGCAATTTTGACTTTTCATGTGAGGTAAATGGTTTGACTTACGTAGTTAATTTAAGTGGATATAAGTGTATATTTTACAAACTATTTGATGTAAATATAATAAACAAAAACTTCATAGGCATTTTATAATTTAATTTAATTTAATTTATTATTATTTTTGTATGTTTAAGTTTTCAATGGAGAGGGTTTTCTGTCTTGATTGCTAAATTTTATGGTACGCAGCTCTTTAGGAAAAAACAAAGGCGGAAAAGATGCTCATCTGAAAGTATCTATAAATTATGTGGGTTGCTTCCTTTCCATGGAGCAGTGGGCACAAAAAGTCCAATATGGTTGGCCGAAAAGAGGATAAGATAGAAAAAGGCGTTTCATAGAAAAACCTAAGAAGGAAAAATTCAAGCACTCCATCTCTCGGCAGGGTGATCTCGGAAGGGTGATCCCTTCTCTTGGGTAGGTCCCCTTTTCTTAAATCCTAACCACCGTAAACAAGCCCAAATACATTAAGTCCCAAACAATGGCTGGATACAGCCCATTTAACCACCCTTCGCGAAACTTCTCATTTCTCAAGTCCGCCACAAATTCAAATGAGAATGGCGTATCCGTAATTTGACGCCCAAACACCTCCGACGGCTGTTTTCACTCACCGCCTTTATAAACTCCCCACCCCTTGCTTCCTTCACCTTTTCCAGCTCTCCGGCGCCCACGTAACGCACACTGTGCTCACTTTCCTTTTCCCCGAAAGCGAGCTCCTTTTTCCATCCAGCTGTCGCTCTCCGATTGGCCGATTCCCGACCGTCCGTCAGCTCCGCCCGCCGGTGCATGGCATATGCTTGCCCGACCCGGAGGAGCATCGTCGTGCGCGTGCCCGCTCCTCCGCTGAGAACCCTAATTCTGCCCCCTCCGCCGCCGCCCGTTGGCTACTTCTCCGTGCCGGTCGCTGCCATTCCCGGCCCCCCAAACCCTGTTTTGGTTCCGGCAGGTCCGGCGATCGTCCCTGCGCCCGTGCGCTTGAATCCCGCCGTCTTGATCCAGATGGACCAGCAGAGAACTCAGGCCCTCCTTCAGGCGTGCATCGATTATGTTTCTTTCTTTCTTTTTTTTTTTTTCCGTGTTTATAATAATAACGATTCACTTTGATCTTTTTTTTTTCTCTTTTTCTTGTATTAAATGTTAATTTTATCGTTCGGTGTTTGGGTTTCCGATTATAGTTCATGGATAAGGAGGGTCTCGTGCCGACTCTGGAGGAGGAGATGAAGAGGCGAGATGTGATCGATCAGCTCAAGCAGGTCTTTCAGTTTAGATTATTGCGCAAATTTACTATCTCTATCTCGGTATGTATACTGTTATTAGGTTTTGATTGGGACCTCAATGTTAAAAGTGGCAAGTAGAACATAACGGAGATGCTTAGCTATTATACGGTTTTGAACTATTGAATTAATATTTTAATTGGATCATGTATGGAATACTGGGTAGTTATTGATGAACATGTTGGATAGGCGCAAGAAATTGAAAATATAAAAAAACCTAACCTTTAGGGGATACCCATTCATTGAAGAGAGCAGTTCATGTTGATGATATAGGTCAGGGCTTAAAATTCCCTTAAAATTCTGATTAGTTGGAATTGCATGCATCTGTTGGACATATCAATTTGAAACAGATGCCAGAAGTACCATGGCCCCTTTGGGCTGGTTTTCATTCTTCTATGGACAGATCAGGATATGTTTTAAAAGCACCCACCACCCACTCCTGGTCATCAAAGAAGAGCTAGGCATCTGGGGAGGGGGTGCATGAAGAAAAGCATGCATGGATATTTGTTAAAATTAGATTTATTTTCAACAATTCAGTCAAAATAAAAGATTGTTTGTTGTTAGTTATTTGATGGGATACCTAATTTAGCAATTTTGATCACAACATTTTGGTTTTTAACCAAGATGTTCCATAAATCTTGATTATGGCTAGAAGGGTTGCTTCATGTGGAAAATATTTTGCCATCATTGCTAAACAATGAATATATTTGAAATGCCTTGATCTTAGATTTTGAAGTGAGAATCATCAAAACATGTGATTTTATAACTCTACCTGATTTTGGAGGGCTAATAAGGATCTTTAAAAAAATATTGATATTAATTCCATGGTTCGTTCATAAATTAGCATGAAGTCTTTGCACTAAAGGTGTGCATGGTTTGCGTCGGGTCGATTTAGGATTATTTTTGAAATTGAATGAACCTAAATAATTTTTCTAAAATCAAAATTGAAACTGAACTGACCATATGAGAAAATCAGCTTAAACCAACCAGAAAAATTTGGTTTAGTTCGGCTTGGGTTATCGGGTTGAATAGTTGAGGTAGTGGGTGTAGGGCATGTGGTTGAGATCTTTTATGGTGAACTCACCACCAGCCTACCTTGAGGTTCTCCTGCTGCATCACCTCAACCTAAGCCATCAGTGCTGGATCCCAGCCCCCTCCTCTATGGCACCATCTTTGCTGATGCTAGAAACAGTGCTGTTGGTAATGATGCCGCCCCCAACCCCCTCCCCCCCCCACCTCCTTGCTCTCCTTCTCCACCGTTGGTGCCCAATTCATGTTGATCCCCCTTAGAGCGGACTAGCGGTCCCTTCATTCTCTTTTTGGCAACCGAAGACACATTGAATCTTTAGACTATGTAGAAAACTCAATTGCGTGATTCTTACTCATCAAAATCCTCTGATTTGGAAAGAATTGTAGATCTAAGAAAAAGCAAAAATTGCCAAAAATAGAAGTGAAAGGGAGAAAGAAAAGAAACTCGAGAAGACACACAAGTTTGCTAAGCTTCTTAACAGCAAGAATTTTTGGGAAGGGAGGAAACCTAGCTGCTGAAGTCGTAAAGGGTGTGGCCCTGGCGCTTGAGGGCGTAGACGAGGTCCATGGCAGGGACTGTCTTTCCGGCAGGCATGCTCCATGTATATCATGGCATCACAGATGATGTTCTCCAGGAAGATCTGGAACATTCCTTGGATTTACTTGCAGATGAGCCTGCCTGTCCACTTCACACCATCACAATGGGTAACCTGGTAGATGGAAAGTTTTGTGATGTCCTAGATGTTGCGTGAAGAACCCTGCATGCCGCTTTGCTCTACCCGTTCCCAATCCCTTGTCTCCCTTCCCTCTCCTTGATATCGCTCTTCCTTCTGATCATCTAGAGTGCCCAAGTTGAGCTTGGAGAGCATGTTCTCAAGGAGAGGAGAAGAGAAGAGGAGAGGAGAAGAGATCCATTGAGTGACGTTACAAGGGACTAGAGGAGGAGGTGAGGAGAGTAGGGGAAGGGGATCTCAAGCAGTTGAGTGGGAGGAGAGGAGAGCATGAAAAGATTGAGGGTGGCGACTACGGTTGCTAAGTGCGGAACTGGTGAACTAGCTGTAGACCACAACCCTTAGATACACACATACACACTTGGGTTGGTTCGGTTTAAGTCGGTATTTGTAAAATTGGAACCAAAATCGAACCGATTTTTTCAGTTACTAGAACTTCCAAATTGAAACTAGACTAAATGTGGAAAAACCTGCCCTAAATTGAACTGAAATAATTGGTTTGGGATGTTTTTGTGGTTTAGTCTGTTTTCTTGCACACCCCTACTTTGAACTTTTTAATCATGCGAAATTAGACTATTGGCTGCTACTAATGAAACAATGCAATTCATTAACAGATAGTAGTTCCTATTATTTATGCATAACTCTTGCTTTCATCGAATTCTCATTCTTTTAGGTAAGAATGGTATTGATTGAAGTATGTTAAGCCTGTTTAGCAATGATATTATCGCAATATATTAAGACTAATATCATTAGTACCTTATCCTTAGTATTCAAGCCCTTCCTCTTGCACAATACCCATCGTATAATATCAATTTTGTACTTGTGGGTGGCAAAATCTGATTTGTGTTGTTTTTTATTATTATTATTTGTTTTAAAGGTTGTGTTGGTTCGAGGTTAACCTGATATCAACTCAATTGTGGATGGTGGGTCTAGGTTTAAGCCCCAGACTTGCTGGGTCACTTGGGACAATGAATTCCAAACCCAATATGGTTCATATTTCTCTAATTTCTCCATGTCGTTCAAGTGGCTATAAAACAACAAACAAAAAATGGAGTTATAAAAAGTGATGGACATTGTGGGTCATGAGATTTCGGGATATAGGTTTGCTTTTTCTGTCAGATTTATCTTTAATTAGCTTATGATTGTTATACATCCTAAATTCCTATATTCATTGTGATTATGATGATATATTTGCAGTTAAATTTAATTTTGTTGGTTGTGACTTTTATATATGGTGTTTTGTTTGGTTTGGTGGATGGGTGGGTATGGGTTTTTGTAAAATAAATGGGTTGGGTATTTGTTTTCATTTTCCAACCTGATTATACATTCATTGGGTATGACTTAAAATTTTTTGACTTGGATCCAGCTTGGCCCAACCCCAATCCAACTTGACTTGGCCAATTGCCATTAAGGGGGAATCCTTTTTGGTTGAATCCTAGTTGGGTATTATGGGAAGCTTTTATCATAGGCTCAACATGGTTCTTAGAGATGTCAAAATTAGAGAGATGATGAATAATTGTTTGGTGAATTTCTAGAGGGCTTCATGTATGTCATTCTATGTGTTTTATGATCTCCTTCAATATATGTGATGATTTCAAGCCCCAAGAATTTACATGATGTAAAAGGAGCACAAAGTCAAAAAGTGTTTAGTGCTGCTCCTCTTTCGTCATATCCATAAATGATTATCAAACTAGGACATGCATTTCACATTTAGGAAAAAAATATTATGCAAGATAAAATATGAGAAATTAAATATAAAAATATTGAAATAAATTTATGATAGAAAACACTATTTAAACTAAAAATTAAACTAATTAGTGGGATTCACACTTTAGATTATATAAATATTAGGAGAGAATCAAGGAATACTTATTATATGAAAAAAGGGCTTGTATAAATTGTTCCCTTTCCTATTTCCAAACCTGATTGATGATGATTCATCATATATGCATCTGAGTTTGTTGAAAATAAATGTAAATTGATTTGATCGGTCAATAGCATGGTCTATAGAATGAAGGAAATAGCATCATGGCTGTTATTTTAGTTTTGGCCCCTCTTGATGTGTAATATATATTTTTGGGGCTTAATTAATGATCACAGTTTACATGCCATCTGATGATAACTACAAAATTTAAATAAGAAGAAGACTAGTATTTAACTTGTTCATTTTTTCTGATCTCCATTAAAGTAACTTGAGCATATAATAGTACTATTTTTATTATTTTCTGGTATTTTTCATTGTTACACCTAATAAGGATCACTGGATCCACAAATATTGATGTCAAAAAAATGTCCAATTAGTGGTTGTCTATGCAATGATTGTAATTCTAATAATGATTTAGAAGGATTTTGCTGTTATTTTGAGATGTTGCTGCATTTAGAACTTGATCTGTATACTCATTTCTTAGATGATAGAGAGTTGGGAAACATTTCATTTGTAAGTTGTGCTATGATAATGACCATCATAGAGAAACTAAGTTTTTGCAAACTGAAAAAAGTAAAGATATGGTGAGATATAGTATCAAATATGGGACATGGTTTTCCCCTTCTTTAGTTTTTGTGCTGTGTGTTTGGCTTATTTCTGTGGGTTATTTTGCCCAATCCTCATGTGCTCACCTTCATGGCAAATGGCTTTATGGCCATCAAGGAGGTCACATGGAGCAGCAACCTTGCTATAAAAGGGATATTATCTTGTGAGACCTACAAATTTGGAACATTTATTACATTACTACTAGTGCATTGACGAAATAAAAATGGAAGACAGATTGGTGATACAGTGTGGTGGAAGTTTTCTCAAAATGGGCAAACTTTTTGAGGATTTTTCACTTTTACACCCTTGGAAGACATATGCTTTTAATGAAGTCTCATTTTGCCATATGTTATAGATTAAAGGTCTTTTGATAAGGCAGAAGTTCTTTAAGATATATAGAACATAAGGAAGAGAGCATATGGTTGTAAATGGAAAATTATCTTTTAATTAAGTATCGACCTGACCTAGTTGCCACCCCTAATTCAATGTATGGTCATTAATCTATTCCTGGAAATTTATACATCATCATTAAAAGAAAATGTTCTTGAGCTTGTATTGTTGGTCTAACACTAATAGTGGATTTTTTGAGGATATGTTGCAGGTCTATATATGTCCCTAGAACATTTAGTTTGTCTAGCCACATGTGTAAGGATTGTTCTTTCTATTGCATCTGTAAATACCTTTGAAAACTTTAAGTTGAATTCCATTGGGGGTTGGTGATGGACCGATTATGGCTTTGGTGATGCAGCCATAACAGAGGTTACATCTTGAAGAGAAAGAAGAATAGAGACAAGAGAGGAAAGGATGGAGGAAACTAATCCATGGAAATATGATGGATTAGAAATTAAGTATGCCCTCAGACTAACCCAAGGCTTCCTTTATATTTACAACATTTATCCAAAAAAATAGCAGAATCTGATTCCCTAAAATTTTTTGAAAAGACAAAATACAATCAATGTAGAGGATACACCTTTGAAATTCTAAGGTGTTTATGATTTATGACCTAGGAAATCAAGAGAAAAAGTTCTCTAGAATGACAACTTTGCACTTTTGGGTTTGCATTGACCCTTGTAATAATGGAACTTGGGAACACATTTGGGCCCATGGTCTCCATTGATTAGCAGGATCGTCAGAATTTGGGTGTGGATTTTGGTAAGTGGTCATATGTACTACTCCAAGAAGTGATTGAAACTTATGCTCCTTTAGTACGCATTGTATACTATATAGGGTCATGTATCTGGGCCGTCAGGTATGCTAGTTATTGCCTTTCTTGTGCATATCCTTTCTAGGTAATCTACTGTTATAATGGCTACATCAGTTGGTCAAAATTCTGCTGTACCATCCTGTGCTGCCTGATATACACCGTACCATATCACATGGGGTGAGAACCGGTACGAAACTTGAGTTCGGATTGTTACAGACTCTTTGCTATCCCATATCGAGATGTACCATCTTGTATTGTGGTGTACTAAGGAGTGTACCGATCCATACTGAGATACACAAACCCATATGTGAGAAAACTGGTCAGAGGATTGTTTTGGTACAGGATGCATGCCGCATCACACTGTACTGAATTGGTAGTGTACCGGTATGATACCTGGTACTGAGATTGCGGACCTTGGTCAAAAGAATTTCCCTCAAACAACAATTGTACAGTTAAAGAATAGATCTCACTTCTTTTTCCATAGAAATTGAGTTTTTTTTAATATATTGAATAGCTATTTTTTTTTTGATTTAGTGGATAACTAATATAGTCATGTTTGTGACCGTAAATAATGTGTCTTTTTTTAGTGATGTTAATATGTTAGATATGTTATAAATCAGCAATCTCTACTCTATAGGTACTTTTTTCTACCTTTTCCATTAGCATCCTTTGTTTTTTCTTTTCTTAATTTTTTTTGGGTAGTATTGTGGTGCAGAAAAATGATGTATGATTATGTTTATGTATATCCAGATAGTGTTGACATGGACAAAGAAGGTGGCTTGGCAACGTCGTCTCCACAAGGATGTGGTTGCTTGCACAAGTGCAACAGTTTTGACATACGGTTCATATGGTCTAGGAGTAAGTAATCTTTATTTTTGACTTTTTGTTGTGTCAAACAAGATTTAATCTATCTTTATTTGTTAAGAAGCCATCTGTACTCTAAATTTATAGGTGAGATTGATTTGTATATCTGTTTTTCCTTTTGTTTCAACAATACTTAGCAATCAGCAATGATGTGGAGAATATAGTCCTTTTGTCTTGTTTTGTTGGACAGCAGACTTTTGGCAGCTTCTAAACCTAGGTTAGTTTTGGTAATCTTTGTTCTAAGGAATTTTATGATTTCATTAGGCCATTTAGGGTAAGTAATTGGAGGTTCAGGTCTTGCCTTTAACAGTTTGTTTTAAGAATTCAGGCCTTGTTCCATCATTTTAAGGACAGAACTAACTATTTTCTTCTTGTTCTTGTCAGCAGCAGCTTTTTTGTCTTGTGGATGTGCTGGTTTCTGAAGTTTTACTTTTTGTTTCCAAATGTGCTGCAAATATAGTGTCATTTTGATAGGGGCTTGCACCTGAACTGCCACATGTTTGCCATGATAGAATGTTTATGAGTTTATTATCTGCTGTATGCACACACGCACATAATTCAGATGGGGGTACATTTGCTTAGTGTGATGTGTTGTCATTTTTGATTTTTTATTTAGTAATGATCACGAAATACACGAGAAAATAATTTGACAAA
Organism: Elaeis guineensis; assembly: GCF_000442705.2. NCBI lineage: Eukaryota > Viridiplantae > Streptophyta > Magnoliopsida > Arecales > Arecaceae > Elaeis > Elaeis guineensis. Next base: position 15,228,649 of record NC_025997.2, read on the forward strand.
AAATGTGCTAAAAAGATTGCCTCATCAGATTAGTCGGTCCATGCCTTAATCTGATCATCATTATTTGTTCGGCACGATGTATGTTGTGAGGGTGCCTGGAGCCAGGGTGTTTTAATCCTTTTAAGGTCCTGTTTAGATGATTGGGCTTGAAATTCCATTGGATTCGTGGGTCGGGCCAACAACAAGCTAAATCAGGCTGGGCTAGGCCTATCCTTTAAATACCGAGAGAACCATTTGAGTGGGCTGGCCCAAATCCCAAAGGGAGAAAAAGGTAGTCTTGAACACTTGCAAACATAGGCCTAGCCCAGCCTATAATCTAAGCTTTTAGTGGTTGTACTGGCCTAATCCATGAATCCCATGGAATTTTGGCCCAACCATCCAAACATCTAAATTGACTTTTGCCTCTTGTATGGTTGCACTTTACCTAAAAGATTTAAGGCATTTTTTCAAAGACCTGGCCACAGTCTTTCATAATTGGTGAATGGGCAAAGGATGATATGTATGTATGTATGTATGCAATATATGTATATATTTTGAAATCTCGTGTTGACTGAGGGAAATGGAGGAAAAAGGATTCATGTAGCCAACCCCAACTAGTTTGGGATTAAGGCTTAGTTGAGTTTAGTTGAGCTATAACCTTTTTTTTTTTTTGGTTATAACTTATATTCAATTTTTGCTTGTAAACCAGGACTTCCATTTGTACCAGTTATTTTCTTGGGAAAATTGCTTCCTGCTCCTTGGTCTGTCTGCCACTTTACAAGAAATCCTTGTTGACCAGCCATTTGATTGCAGGTCCTTGGTTTTGATGGCCCTAATTTTTTTTTAGCTTGTGATCTGTCAATAAATGTGTATAAAATGAGAAATAACTGTGTGCAGAAACAAGGCTAGCCATGTATTAGCTTTAATATTTAAATGAAAATTGTCCAAGGATTGTTCAGAAAATGGCGGTCAAACCAAGGCCAGAATTCAGTTTGCATTAGTTTCTTTAAGCAGCTATCCATTGTATTTGCAGAAGTTTATATTTGTTTCTTATTTGAGGCTTACATCTGGTAGATTCTTTTTTCTGGTGAAGTAGGTTTGCCAAACTAAAGTTCTTTTTTTTTTTTTGCATGCCAGGTCCATGGATCTGAATCTGATATTGATGCTTTATGTGTTGGCCCTTATTTTGCAACAATGGAAGTGAGTTTCTTTTTTTGCCCATTTGCTTGTTGCTTATGAAAGTATTTGAACGGCAATATCTTTTTCGAAATATGAGTGCATTTATTCTATAGGAGGACTTTTTCATTGTTCTACGGAATATGCTGCAAAGCAGGCCAGAAGTGTCAGAAATTCACTGTGTCAAGAGTGCCAAAGTTCCACTGATGCGCTTTAAATTCAATGGGATCTCAATTGATTTTCCATATGCTCAGCTTCAAGCAATCTCTGTCCCTCAAGTAAGTGTCTCTGCTGTTCTTCATAATTTTTTCGTTCTGGGATGTTTCATTTGTGTTTGTTCATGTTTATGGTTACTTGGACAATTGTCTAGATCATTCTTCAAATTTTATTCTACTTGATGAAGTTATTGGTAATTTTATGGTGTATATGATTCATGGTGCCTTTTGGTTAAACTGCTACATTGAAAATCATCTATGTCGTGCTGATTTTACATACTTGTCCTCATGGCAATGAAGAATTTGATATTGTTTGTGTTGACTTTATTTAAAACCTCAGTTGCTAAACATTATATATATGTGTGTGTGCTTGTGTGTGAAAATCACGAGTCAGGTGTAAAAAATTGAACTAGTCCTGCAACAATATATGTAAGGTAAATTTAGTGTTTTTGTGAGCTGTGCAGAGTGCAATACTACTATACCACTTCTAAAATTTATAAGTTTTAAGTATACATCAGCTGGTGAGGGAACCCAAAGAAAGTTCATTTTCATTTCTTGTTCAAGATAAATATCAACTATCAAATAATTCAAATGATGTGCTTGCCATAGTCCTTGTGGCATACTTTAAATGACAGCTGACACAGATTGGGATTTGGGTTCATCTCTTAGTGTTAAATTGAATCATGATAACTGACTATCAAAATGTAAGACCTTCAAAATGAAGGTCTGTTTTGTTTTCTCCCTTCTGAACTTATTATCCCCCTGTAAAATTGCAGGATGTGGATATTTTTGATGACTCCTTGGTGGTAGCTGATGAAACCAGTTGGAGAAGCCTATCTGGCATACGTTCCAATAGACGTATCCTTCAACTAGTGCCAAATTTGAAGGTAATTCTATGGTTATTTTTTAATTTTACAGAAAAGTTTTAATAATGTCATCTGCATCTCTCTTGATCCTTTTCTAAAACAATCGGTCCAATTTCTTTTGTTGAATTGTATGTTTTTTTTGGAAGTTGGGTTTAATTGGACAAACTTTGATATGCATTATTGAATTTCGGTGTCTGCTGCTGCATTTTGATGTCTTGCACTTTGGAAAATGGCAACGCTTAGGATACTTTCTTGCAATTGATCAAGTAAAATATCCGATGTAATTGCTGAGTTAAATATCAAATGTTATTGGTGCAACTCAAAGTCAGTATATATGGTGTATACTTTTCGTCCAAGACTGGCCTTGCTAGATCATGTGACAAATTGACAATATGAGGATGTTAATCAAAGAAAGTGCTGCACGTTGTTTGTCAGTGCGACTGTAAATTGGCTGGCATCTCAGATAACAATTTCTGGCTGCTGAAAGGCTTAATCTGTTTAATTTCTGTTGATTTATATGAAGAAAAATGCTATATTAGTCCATCTTTCACAATGGAAGTCAACTAAACTGCAGGTTTGTCACTTCTTTTGGCTTGAATCTTGTATCATTTGACATTGTTTTCTTTCACTCCGTTTTATTTGTTTGACACTCACTGTCTCCTAGCATCTGGTCTCCATTTCTATACTATGTTATGATCCTTGAAATTTTGGAAACCATCAATGTATCCTTATGTTCTTTACAAGCCTCATAGTGAATGACATATATTGTGATTCATTATTCTTCTGCTTCTATAATTCATTTTTGACACTTTTTTAAACTGCCTATGTATCGTTATGCCTTTACAATAAATTTCTCCTTTTCAATACTCTGTTGGTTGTATTTCTAATTCTCAAACAAGCAAATTTGAAAGCCCTATATGTCAAAAATTTCCATTGCTTACAATTCTTTTATTCAATTGGTAACATCCATGGAATCAAAGGAATTTTATTTTTTATGTTTATCTAGTGGGATGCTTTCTGTCTTAAATGTTCCTTGGCCTTCGGTTTTCTTCCCGATGGATATGCTTTCTCCTATTCATGGTACTGTCAGTATACAGTGCTACCTTGCTGTAAAATCATGAACAAAAACATACTCTTTCTTTCCAACACTACACGAATTTAATTTGTTTGGACTTCAAATGATCTTACTAGATGTTAAAATGGTTTCATGACTCTGTCTCTTGCCAATTAGCTTATATGGTGTTCCATTTATTTTTCTCAAATTCAGTGACATTAATTGGTTGGCATTCCATGTTCTTTGGACTCGATGTTTTTGATGTGATGGTATTTTTGATGGCTTCTTGTTAAACAGTTTATTGTGATTTCTCGATGAAGCAATGAGTAATATTTATAAAGCCAATATGAAATGATAGTTTCCATACATAATTACCAGATGTGCTGTTACGTGGATATTAATGAAGATTTTTTGAGTGTTTTTAATAAATTATGATGTATCCTATCATTAATTTTAATATTATTACTAAGAAAATCCTGTGAAAGATACCGGATTATCACCAACATTATATATATATAAACACACGCACACACACACACACACACATATATCTTAAACTTAAAATTTATCTTCTTAGATATTAGACAATTATGCTGATGCATAACATGAAAAAAAATCTCTCTCTCTCTCTCTCTCATCAAAATTTGTTAGGATGACTGTTTTCCAATTGCACATTTATCCTTCGATAAGATGTGCAAGGTATGCAAGGCATGATGCATATCTTGACATAATTGCTGATACGGTATTCTGATGCAACTTTACATTGTCATCTGTTTTTGGTACATGCATATTACTAGCCTATATATAGCATGTAGGAGGCTTATAGATGGCCATCATACATAACTAGATATTATTTTTCCAATTTGTCTTGAGGAACTGTATCCAGTGCATTGGTATCACGTTGAGTAGCTGCAGAACATCAGCATGGTGCTATCTGCAGACCAATGCATTTTTATGGGTGTATTCAGCTTGTGCAGAATTTGGGCATTGTTGCATTGGAACAATGGTGGTAAATTGACTGAACGATTTTCGCACGTTCCCTACCTTGAGTAATTTCAAGAGGTCAATAAATATTTGTGTGACCATAACTTATCTGAGTTCAAGAGTTGAATTTATCATTCTATGACTCTTTCTGCATTTGAATTCTTTACTCTGTTGAAAACACTAATTTGAGTTGTTCTTGGAGATTTATGTGATGATTGGTAGCAAATCACATCGTTGGTATTTTATGGAACAAATTTCATTTCCATTTTTAAGTTTTTCATTATTGTACAATGTGTGCATTTTTAAGTCTGTGGGTGGGGATTGGTATTGCAATTTTGGTTCCTTTTGCACTATGTTACACGCAGAGGCTTATCAGAGGCTAGAATATTTATGAATTATCTAATGAATGTTCAAATACTGTCTATCATTGTATTTTTGATAATTGTCTCTAAGAAACAGAAATGGTTGGAAGTAATCAACAATTGATTTGTATTGTATGTATTTCTGCTACTGAACTCAATTTTCATTTTATTTGATATGCAGAATTTCCAGTCTATGTTGCGATGCATTAAATTATGGGCCAGAAGACGTGGAGTTTATTCACATGTATGTGGTTTGGCATGCTTATGCTGTTGAAATATACTAGTTGCTTGACCTTAAGTGGCCTTCGTGTATGATGACACAAAATACTTGGATTTCTCATTTCATTTGCAGTTACTCGGCTACTTTGGAGGGATTCATTTGGCGCTCCTTGCAGCTTATGTTTGTCAGAGGCATGCTAATGCCAGTTTGAATGTTCTCATAAGCATTTTCTTTGACACCTTTTTGCACTGGCCTTGGCCTATGCCAGTGATGCTGCAAGATCGATCTATACCATTCAAGTATCCTGATGGGCGCCTGCTCATGCCTATAATGATGCCTTGTCGGCCATTTGAGTTTTGCAATTCTAATATTTCAGTAAGCACCTTCCGCAGAATCATGGAAGAGTTTCAGCGGGGGTTTAATATGACCAAGGTAGACCTCTATTTTCTCCATATGCAAAGTAATGCCATTTATATGGCTGTTGCCTTAAAACCTTCTGATAGGTTGCTTGTCTTGGATCAAATGCATTTGAATGATCTGAAGATCATGTTATATATTTTTTCCAAGTGCAAAATTAGATCCATTGTCATTTTGTTTTTTCAGTACCTCTGATGAATTCCTTTTCTTCTCCTTTCTTTGCTTAAATCTTCATTTTCTTTTTTAAAAAACTGAATGTTCTTGCATATGCCATAACATTCTCATTCAATGTTACTGTTTTGATTATTTTCCTGTAAAGTCTGAACAAAATCTAGCTTTTATATATCTTCCTTTTCTGTCTTGATTTCTTTCCCTACATTTTATGTGTCATTTTTCTTCCATTTTTTTAAACCCATGCTGTGTTTTTTTATTGGATTTAGCAAGGTCTCCCCTTTACATAGCTATGTAATCCCTACAAATGATAAACTGCGAAAGAAAACGAGAAAGTAGATAGTTAGTGCCTAGTATCAGTTACATTAGCAAAAAATATTTTTTTTCTGTTAGCTCTTTGGTAACATCTGAATCAAACATAGATTTTCTTGTTTGGGGAGCCAACATGGCTTTATCATTGGCCCTTTAGTGTAAAACACTATATGTCTTTCCCACATTTTTGGTATATATCAATCTGTTGCACCTTATGCCTTGTTTTATATAGATAGACAACATGTTCTCTACAGGAAATTCTGTTTTAGTGCTGGTAGGATTTTACTAGTAAAGGAGGCAAATTCTAACAACTTTTTAAAGTTAATATACCGATGGTCATGTGGTCGTCCTTGTGAACAAATATGACAGTCCTAAAAGCTGCAAGTAGGTCATGTGATATTGCTTTCTTGATGCATTTACAATTATTTGACTGATCATCTTTTCATTGTTGGGAAAAAAGGATAAGGTTGTAAATAAGATTTTATGCTTTGCATGCGGAGATAGTTTTAATCAGTGCATCAGAGTTTGTTCTGTATTGGCCCAATCGGGCATGATTTCTGTTGGCAAGTGTTTCTCCATGTATTTGCTGAGAATGGTACTAATTATTCAGCATTATGCAATTGTTCATTAGCATCCTGTGAAAACTTGGACTCTGTTGTGCTACATGGATATTCATCTGAAGTTGTCATGAAATTTACCAACCGGCAATGAGTTTTTGACCTCATGAGATTTTTGTAGTTCTTCATTTTTTTGTAAACCTGGTATTGATTTTTATAGATACTTGCCTCAGTATTGCATGGTCTAGGCTTGCAATAAGGTTTTTTTTTTCCCCAAATAGTGGAATAAGAACGTCAAGATAGTTCCTTTCCCATAACTTTCTTGAAATTATAAACACGTCACAGACCATATATATTTTTTCGAGAACTTTGTATTGCACAGAATTGCTTAGCGGGGTAAACTTGATCAGTGCAAAGATGTTAAGGCTTTCTGAATGATGGTAAATATCTGAAACCTTTTGCTGCTTGGTCTATGAGAGATAGAGAGCTGTCCTATTAAACATTTGCCAAAGAGTTAGTAGTCCTGAAAATCACAAGTTTTTTGAATGTACTTTCTTTAACACCTGGATGCATGTGTCCTCAAATTGCAGGATGTTGGTAGGGTGGATTTTGACTGGAGCTGTCTCTTTGAAGCATATCCTTACACAAAGAAGTATGATCATTTTGTACGAATATTCCTTGCTGCTCCTGATGGTGATGAATTACATGACTGGGTGGGATGGGTGAAGTCGCGCTTCCGCAGTCTGCTTCTCAAGGTTGTCTGTCCCACCTTTTTTCCATATACTGTATGCTATTATTGCTTGTTGAGGGGCAGTTGTGGATTTAGCAATCTCGTGATTAAACCTGAGATCTCGTCTCCTTTTTTTTGTTATCTATGGTTTCTGCTTTTCATTGTCGATACTTCCCAGCATACCTTGGAAAATCAATTCATCCTTAAGATTTTTTTGGGATGTATAATCTGTATGTATGCATGTGTATATGCATATATGTGTGACCATTCTTGCTACTCATATTACTTTGTGTTAGAAGTAGGCATCTCAGAATTCATAGCGCTTTCCAAATTCCACAGTTAAACTATCCATTTGTCCTCCACAAATTTTAGCAGTTAAATTTGTGGAACTTGCCAATTCTATGTTCGAACCATTATTGTCAAGCCTAACTGTTTGGTGTCAATGGTCGACTTTATGAATCCTCATTTGCCAAGAATTTTTATCTAGCACCAGCACTTTTGTTCAATTTTAAGCTTGTTGCATGCACGTCTTTTCCGTATGTATTCCAGTTCTGTGTTCAGTGCCTTCATATAGAATAAGCAGTGATGCAATTATTATTTGCTGTTTGTTTTCTTTTAGTATCAAAGCTTTCCTTCAGCCTTTTAAGCTTTTTCATTTTCTTGCAGCTAGAGAACGTACAAGGATTCTGTGACCCAAATCCTACTGAATATGTCGATCAGAATGTGGCTGAGCCTAACACGGTATTCTACTGGGGCTTGTTACCTAATGAGACCATCTCATGGACACCGACTCTGTTAAAGAGGACTTCATGAATAGTGTCTACAAGGATCTTTATGCTGACAAGAGTTCCCGCTGTAAACTGGAATTGTCAATTGTCGAGTCTGCCCAGCTTCCTAAACATGTGCAGATCGGCTCAGGGGGCACAAAGGGATCAAAGGCATGCTGGAGAATATTGGATTACAACCATTTGAGAAAACCTGTTTACTCACAGTATCTCCCGCACTATTTTGTGGGTTACGTGGCATCCGACAAGAAGTACCATAGTGCTATTGGATAATCAGTCAGCTTAGTCAAAATGATTTGGTGGAGGATGCATTGTCATTCTTCATGGGGTCGAGTTTTGATTTCGGACGTTGGATTTGTGACATATCTCGTCTTTTGGGCTCCTGCATGCTTCTCAGATTGTGAATTTAGAGGATATGCTTTGTGGACACCTGCAGACGGAGGTCAGTGGGGTTACCAGCTTTGGGTCGTAAAAGAGTGCACATATTAACAGGGGGTAATTGGATTTTATTTGTTTGTGTTACCCTAGAACTGTAAATGATCTGTGTTGTTTAAATTAGTGACATTCTTTTTTCAAAGCCAATACATATGTATCTCCTTTTTGAACCAGTAATTTCAGGTTCATGATTGGAGTTATTGAGAGAACCGTGTCAGATGATTTCACCACTTATTATTGATGGGTGTCATCTTCATGCTAGGTTTGGAACCGTGATGTTACGAGTAAAGCTCTATCTTTTGCGCCTTGTCCTGCCCTCATATCTGTCGCTTGTGAACTCATTGTATTGGATCCTTAATAATGTTTTTAAGTGGACTTCTAGTTAGATTTGATCGCTGAATTTTTTATCTGCGTAGTCCTTGTTTCTTTGCTTTGGTAATTCACATTTGTTTTTTTTTTTTTTTGGGAACTACAGCAGGAAAGTTTTACTATTGGTTGCATGTTAGTGCAAGAACTCCTATTGGTGCGTTATCAAATTTGTCCCCTTCTTTTCATTTTTCCCTTTCAGATCAAAGAATGAGTACCATAATTAAACAAGTCTGTGGTAGTACAACGCCAAGGAGGAACACAAGCTTCCCACAGAAGGGAAAAAAAGACAAAAAAGAGGGATACAAGCTTCGATCTTCATCCAAACAAAAATAAGTAGGATATATTCAAGCATCATTCTCACATGATCCGGAGGTTCTTATACTTCTGTATCACTGTCTTTTGGGCTTCGTGTTTACGATCCCGTCGTTGCCTGCAAGCAATCGGTACTTCTCCTTCCTGGTGAAATTTGTGCACTCGTAGCCCAGGGCACTTCCAAGCATTCTCTGTACATGGTTGGCCACTTCGTAGCCGCTGCTACTCTTTCCACCAACGGAATGCGTCGGTATCTTCTTCAGGAACTCGATGTCATACCCCGGACACGGATTTGCGAGGAAGTAGAAGGTATCCAAGAACTTGAATCCAGCTGCTGTGGTGCCATAAAACATGCTCACCTTGGTGACCAATGCCACTGGGATAATCTCCTCTGCCAACTCTGTAAACAGTGGACTGAACCTCAGCAGGTAAGGTTCCCTGCAAGTGGTCCCTTCAGGGCACACCACAAGGTCTCCTTGGTTCAATAGCCTCTCCATTTTTCTCTTGTCCTCCTCTTTGTTTCGGGTCAGTCTCGCCGTTCTGATCGGCGACAAGGCTTCAGAGATGGGGCTGACGCTGTAAGTGACGGCGGTCACGATCTTGTTGAGCGCGGCGGAGATGAAGACCGGGTCGAGGAGGGTCCGGTGGTTGCAGACGTAGAGGTGACCGCGACCACTGGGCTGGCGTTCGGTGTTGGAGGTTGGGGGAGCTAAGATCCTGCACCTTATCCCAGAGAAGGCTTCTATAGGGATGGATATTCTATAGGGCAGAAAGAAGAAGACCAGGCATCTAAGGATGGATAAGGGAACACCAAGGGGGAGCCAGAGGAGCATGAAAAGTGTGTTCATTGGGGTTGGCCTGAAGGCCAATCTGCCATCATGGAACACCAGGGGCTTTAGGTATTGTTCTCTGGGTAAGACATGCCAGCTCCTCTTCTCAGCTTCAGTTACCAGGTGGACTTCCTGCAATAAGACATCCTAATTAAATTGTTACTGATTTTCAATCTGACCTCATTCAATCATGGCCTTTTAGGTTCCTTCTGGTGGTTTGAAGTCGCTAATAGCCGAGCCATTTAGGTTGGAGAGTGACCAAGGGGTTTTTGTATATATTTGCTTCATTTTTTTAATGTAAATATTTGGTTCATTGATGTCTGGAGCTCTGGGCCGTGTTAACTATTTGGTCCCAAAGCTAATCAAGGAACAATGACAGGGAGGAAACTCGGACCAATAATTTATATTGCTGTTGACAAGACAGATTTGGAGTTATAATATTGGTGCTGACAAGACCTCTATTTTTACCTTAAGGGTTAGATCAGAATGCATATATGAAAAAAAATATAATGGATCATAACTATGCCCTTGCAAAGAGCGACGATAATTTTAGTCAATTTATCAGATATTTAATTCAATTCTGATTTGAAGGGACGGTTTTTATTCGATCTGATTAGAATTTGGAAAGGATATGGATTTTAAAAAAAAAATTCAAAATAGATTCGGATCAAATATAAATAAGGATAATGATCCGATCCAATATAATTTAATATATATATATATTTTAAAATAATAATAATTTTATATTATTTATATATATTAATTTGACTCAATCTGATCTATCCCTTTAATTTATTGGATCTGCATTTCTATTTAATCTGATTCGATCCAAAATGGATAGAAATATGAAATTTTTACTTAAGGGATGGACACGCGTGTGGACCGATTCAACCCATATATAACCAGTTGCTATTCCTACGAGCAAAGGAGCATGATCTGTGCTACCCTTCGCCCACCTGATTTTTTGTCCCTGCTCTACCTACCTTGACATCCTCCATAAGCTGGCAATTCATGGCAGCAAGCTAATATCACGTCAAATTAATAGCGATTCACTTGTCGGAGGGACCTTTCCTTTTACCTACCCGGACTTCCTAATCTTCTAATTACTTTCTCTAACTACTACTATATAAAAAATATCTAACTAATTAATGCTAGTAGAGAGTCGGGATTGAGTATTTTTGTTGGTGTTTGAATAAGATGCAAGTATCATTTTCTTAGGTAGGGCCTTCATTAAGTTCTGGGCAATGCACGACCAAAATCCAAGAAAATAAACCCTGTTCCGGGGATGAGTGGACCCTTTTCTTTCTTTTTTTTTTTTTTTTTTTTGGTAAAGATTAGTAGACTCTTTTCTAGGGATGAGTCCAATTAAAGAGACGAACATGCTTGCATTGGGATGCCCAATAACACGTACGTCTCATGTACAGATCAAAATCATGTCATGCAACCTTCCATGAGGTTGACGACACGAGTAGTGGACGTACTCCAGAGTTGTTCCTTGAAAACAATAATGAGACTAATCCTAGTGGCATTAGTGAATTGGTTCGTGCCATTCATGGGGTCGTAAGACTCACGAGAACTTTGTTTTTATTTGTGCCAGCTAGCATGCTAGCTGTTGATGTAAAAGTTTTGATTATAATTATAAGATTATGTGCGGATATATATTTAATAATTTATAGATCTTAAATATTTATATAAAATTAAAAAATATAAATAATATTTTTAGTTAATTTTTTAGGATAAGATTTCGATTGTTGCAGAAGGTATTAGAAATTAGAACAGACTGATCCATAGTCCATATGGACTAAGAATACTATAAATGAGTCCAACAATCTTGAGCACTTAGAGTTGGGTCTTTTCTTACTATCATTTGCTTAATTAATAGATTGAGATCATGCATATAGAGATCATGCTCTTGTTACTATATCGCATCGCATGCATTGTTAAAGTTGAAAATTTTAAAAAATTATCGTTCTAAACAAATTAAGTTTTTGAGAAATAAAGGAAAGAAACTGGCCTGCATTTCAATTGCCTGGACGCATCATTGAAGATTCAAAGTTAGAAACTTAGTTATATCTTTTACTTTGAAAAGATATAATGGATTTCCAGATGCCCTGTATGTATATATCCTAGAGCTTGACAATTTTATGGTATTACCAAGCCTACTGTTGGCTTGATATTATTTCATGTTTTATCAAACTACACAAATGATGAACAAAGCATAAGAAAAAAAAATACAGGTAGAGACTGACTTTACAAAAAAAAGGAATGAAGATTTCTTTCTTTCTTTGTTTGTTTTTTTGGTAAATTCGAAGGCTTCATTTTGAGGAACAGATTTTTGCAATTTGCCATCAGGGCAAAGGGCAACAGCAAATTAACTCGAGTTCACACAAAATGGGAAATGACCACGCATATATGTAAAAAATCTGGACGTACTTTTATAATTTCTTAAAATGAAAGAAGTATCATGGATCAAAAGAGCCACTTGGCTTTGCCGACAAGGTGTCCGTTTGGTCCCCTCTAGTGTGAGGATAAGGAACCAGTTCTCCCGGGCTACACTCCCTCTCTGTGACCACTAGATGTATAAGAAATCCTCCTTTTATATGAACTCGAGAGGATTCATTTCATGGATTCTTAATTTAGACTCTCTGTGAATGGCTGTACTCTATTATAACCTTATGCACCACATCTAGATAATAACCATAGAAAAAAAAAAAGATGCATATATATAGATTCATAGTCCATAAAAGCATAGACTCTCGACTCACCTTGCAATGAGAGAAAAGGTGGTGCTGAGAAGAGCTGGTGCAGCTTTCAAACCCTAAGGCACTTCCACCCGTATCTTCTTCACCAAACAACACCTTCGTTTCCAACTCCACCTTCCCCTCCTCCTCCATTAGTCCAGTGTAATACCCACCAAAATCCTTCAACTCCCTCCCAATTACCACCTCCACCCCCAAGTAATCTTTGAGAAACCCTTCCACCATGATCCTTGGCATGCTTGTACAACAAACTCTCCTTCTACCCCTCCTCAAGACTTCAAAACCCTCCAAGCCCACATCCTCCAAGAAGAACTTGGGAAGTACTGCCTTTCCAACCCTCAACCCCTCCTTCCTTATCCCAAAGAAGCACACCATGACCATCAATCTAAGCCCCACCTCATGGCTCAGACAACAAAGTAGAGGGCATAAAATCAAGAGGGTAAGGCCCCTCAAGAAGCTTCCACCCTCCAAGGCCATAAGCATGAAGTAAGGAAAGGTGGAGGAGGACCTCAAGAGCCCTCCCTCCACATCAAACACCAGTGTTTGTTCCGAGAGCTCCATAGAGAGGCTCTTCTGTAGCTTTAAGTGGGATCCATGGGGACTTCTTCTGTTGGGGAAAAGTGGGCTGTAGATCCTTCGGCCAAGGAAACGGTAGAAGGGGAGGAAGGACTTGAAGAAGGCCTTTGATGCCATCTGAATTCTTCTCTCTTGGCTTTCTCTCTCCCTCACTCTTCTTTTGTTCGTTTATGAAGGGGAGCTGAAGGCTATACAAGAAGGTGGTGGATATATAAATGGCCGAAACATATTTCACCCTAGATTTTGCAACAAAATTACCATAATGGCCCTCGCCTGCTAGTTTTGACTTGGCCTCCTGTGCTCGGAGTCAGAATTAGATATGCGTTGATCCACCGAAGGTTGAAGTCCACAAGAAACAAACGAGACCGATGCCTCACCTTAACCTCGTTATTTTATTGCCATAGGTCCTTCGCGGGCCCCACGAACCATCCTACGTGTCGAATTTCAGCGAGCCAAGTAGATTTGGTGGGCCCATAGTCACGGTAGCGTCACACTTAGCAATGAGCGTGACCTCGGTCTGTGAACTTTCTGACATCGGTATCTAGTTTGCCGGCTCGTTCAGTTCTAATGGATGGGTCAGACTTGCTAATGTGAGCAGGGGCCAGTGTTGCCCTTCTGGTGTAATTCAAAGGGAAAAAAGGTCACGTAACTTGCACGAAGGAACACTTTGAAAGCGGGCATCCCCTACGGGCCCACACATAACATTAAGTCCTACCGGTTACGTTTATCTTAGGACATGACTCTCGGCAATGGGTCATCCCCACTGGGGTGGTAGAATACATGTCTGAGAACATATGCAGAAGCTCTTCTTAGAAGATATTTACACCTATTGGCTCAATTGTTGGTTATAAGCATGCTGTTTTTATTCTAAACAAAGTATCTCAAGGGTTGGGGGGAGAAAAAGGTCAAGTAGGTGGCTATGATTTAAACAGAAAGGTTATTTGGTACCGGACAAGGCATGTTTTATATCAAAGGGAAATCTTACCATAAGATACTTGTCGGATAAATCAACTGGCATAATTGTAAAATAGATAAAACTCCTACTGGGAGCTCCCTTTTATGAACAAGTACTCATTTAGATTAGGTAGATCGTCTAGTTTGAGAAAAGTGTACAATTGTTACTGTCCATGTAAGGTGGCTTATCCTCAACTGCCAAGCTAAATTCTAGATTTTATTGTAAGTTTTGACACTTTTGGGAGATATAGTGGTACTTATTACCGTATATAAGCTATTGTTTCTAAAAACCGTTTGGTGGCATTATTCTAATGGGAATGGTTCCCGGAATTATAGGCCAGCAGAAAAGATAGATCTATTAGCAGGCAAAAGTGAGAGAAACACTTTCAAGTGTTTCACATATATTTAACACATGATGGTACATGAACTCGATCACATTGTTGACATAATCTAACCTAACTGAACTATTTAACTCAACTGCCAAGCTAAATTCTAGATTTTATTGTAAGTTACGACACTTTTGGAGATATAGTTGTGCATATCACTGTATACAACCTATAATTTCTAAAAACCACCTGGCGACGTATTCTAATAGGATATGTCAGACTTTGTCATTCATTCAAATAACCAAGTGCATCTTGGATTTGCTATATTCTCTGAGCTGATATGCATTATGTTTATTCCGAACGATGATGATGCTGATACAGGATATACTGATTTCTATAATGAATGCTTGTTTTGGTAAACTATTATTTTTCTCTCTGGATCAGCTGATATTGTTCTTGGGGCATGTTGAAATGTTGCGAAATTATATACATACACTTCACCGTATCAGCTTTGAGTTCATCTTTCACCTTAGTCGCTTCCTTCACCGCTGCATCTTCCTTGCTACTTGCTCCAAAAAAAAAAAAAAAAAAAAGGTTTACAAAGTGCTTTGTGTTATGACAAATGTGGTTAACCATTGAAGACTCTGATTGGGCTGGAGAACTACGAACCACATGGAGTTCTACACCAAAAAGGCACATCTCCAGTTCTCTGATAATGGCTCAAAGGACCTGAAGTGCTGGCTAATGAATAGAGTGGAATGATGCACTATATTTTAAAATCAACCTTGTATGCTATGTAGAGATTTTCTTCCTCTGTTCTTGTAACCCACGTATTACCCAAAAAAAAGGGAATGGTTCCTACGAATTACATGTGAGCAAAAAAGAAAGATTTATTAGCAGGCAAAAGTAAGAGAAAACAACTTTCGACCGTTTCAAATATATTTAACGCATGATGGTATGTGTACTCGGTCCATATTGTTGACACAATCTAACCTAATCCAACTTGTTAATGAGAGAAGTGATTTTTGAACTTGAACCATTCAAAATCTCCTGTGACTTTCGCTTGATTGAACTCACCACTAGTTTCACATATTTTATAGTGTCGAGCCCGAAAAAAAAAAAAAAAGGAAAAATGAGGGGAGTGTGATTGATTCCAAAGAGATTACACTTTTGTGCAGGTGACAACTACTGGGTCTATGATCGTACATACAAGATCCCTTTCTAATAATCCCGTGCCTCATTAGAATAATCAAAAAGTTTACCACTATTTTGTAATACCCGACTCAAGAGGTCGGATAGGCCCTGATTTTCATGAATTTTTGTGAAGATCCGTTTCCTCTCTCCAATCCCGCTGGAAGATAGACTTCAAAGGAGGATCAAACTCCAGTGATGAATCTATAAAACTCCCTCCCTCTAATCATCTCAACCCTCAGATCAACATTGGCGGAAATCCGATGGAGAGTTTTTGATTTTTTTCGGTCGAGATCTCTTGGTAAGCCATTGACTATCTCATTAGAGATGGGGTAGAACACTAAATCTTCTTCTCCTCTCTTTCTTGGTCACTCAACTATTGTTAATGGGTTTAATCATTTGATTGCTAGATTTCATGATGAACAGAGCCTTCCTTTTATTCCCATCTTCTTTTCTTTGTTGCCACATTGGTTGCCGTTGCCAGCCATGCTAGGATGGAGGGTGGAGCTGCCAGCATCAACTACTGCAAGGGGTCGCTGCCATGGGTGTAGCTGGCCCTATACTTTTTTCTTCTCCTGTTTCCATGAAGGAGGAAGAAGAAAGAAAAAAAATGAGAGAGAAAAGAAATAAAAAAAAAGGAAGAGATTATTTCTTCTCTTTTTCTCTCTCCTATCTTTTCTCTCTATTATACTCTTTTTCTCTCTAGTCTCTTTCTTTCTTTCTCTAGAGATCTTATGGACTAGTGGCAGATCCGGGATGTCTTGTGGATTTGGACTAACCTAGGAGGAGTCTCAGACTAGTATTGTATGATCAACATCTTTGGCTAGTACCGTATAACCACTTATCTAAGTTTCTATAATTTTTCACCAAGGATCCTGATATTTATTATGAATTTTATAGTGTGGACAGACTCTATAGATGAGCAATTATCAGGGCAAGATGACGTTAAGTCAAATATTTTATCTCTGAGTTCGTAGATCGAGGAGCAAATCGATGCTTGCTGTATTTGGACTATCATTAGTAGAGTAAGGATTCTCTAATACAATTATCTATATATTATAGAAAATATTATCTATAACTATACCAGCATGATTGTGTGTTTTATTTATATACCAGTTTGTACATTATTCTCGATGAATTGATGTTGCATGGTTCATGATTAATTTATCTTAATTATAGATATTATGTTGAATAAAAAAAATATGATTTCACATAATTGATGAGTTATGGGCGGTATTCGGATTAGTCAGTGATGCAAGAAATATGGTATGCTGGGTTAGCCTCGGATTGGGTGCGGCATTATTTTTGACTTGCCATGGGCTAAAGCATGTCTGTGACTAATCTAATACCGAAAATCAGATAATGATTTTAATAATATGGATGGGGCATGAACAGTGTTTGGATTGATTGCTAATATAAGAAATGTGGTGTATATACTAGGTCAGCCTTAAGCTGGGATGCAGTATTATGTTTAACCTACCACGGGTTGGAGCATGGTTGTAAGTAGTAAAATATCAGAAAAACAAACATTAATTTATATAATTATAGAGTAGAAAAGAAGGAGAGCATGTCGACTAGTAGGTCACATGTGAAATTTGGTGTCTCAACTGTGGGCTGAGATATGATTTATGGTTGCTGATTATGGACGAAAGTATGACGTGTATTTGGCTTGCTATAGGTTGGAGCATGATTGTGATTAATCCAATGTTAAAATCAAATAAAGATGATGATTTATGTTTAACTAAAAGATATATAGACTAGTTCAGTACATGTGAAATATGATATTTATGATGTCAGCTATAGGCTGATATATGATTACCAACCATCGATGGAAACATGGTGTGCATTTGGTCTGTCACTGGCTAGAGTGTGAGCAGATCTAATCCAGTGCCGAAGTGATAATGTTATCACAATCTAACTATGTTAACAAATAATAAAAAATAATTTTACTAAAATATTGTTGAATAAAATTGTTGGTTAGATGATATATAAGTGACATTCATCTCGAGGCTTCTGTATGGTGATATATATGCAACTAAATAGCTATACAAGTAGACTTGATGTGTATGTTGGCATAATTTATACATGTATATTTTATAGCATATATATTGATATGTTGAATATTATTCAAATTATTAGTTTATAAATTTTATTACTCTTTTATCGACTAAATATTAACTCAAAAATATTTTATATTCATGCTGGTGTAAGTATGGGAGATTTTTACTGGGTTGTAAGCTCACGCTCTTTTTCCTTCAGCATTACGGGATGTGTAGCATCATTCAAGTTTGGATATGGAGTTCGAGAGACGGAGTCATTAGTTAGTTAATTTTTTGATACTAAATAAATATTTCAATCTTGTGAATCTTATTCAATAACGATGGATTCGATTTGATAAATATGATTGAATTTTTATATATTTTTTATATTTTTATGAATTTATTTATTATTTAGATCTTGTATAATTTTAAGGTTATGTCATATGGTCAATCGAATGCTGTATTCGCATAGCAAATTCTATTCCAATACGAGGGGCCAATAGAATCTAGACTTGTAATAGTAAGAAAGTCGCAACATGAGGACGTAGGAGTAATAAAAATAATTAGAAAATAATATATGTCGGCAGAAAAAAAAAAAAAAGAAAAGAAAAAGAAGAAGTGATACTTCAACATTTTTAGCTTTGGCATGTTCTTGTAACTAAAATAGTGAGGGGTGTACTATGAGCTCGTCACAAGGTAAATGGAAGTGCTTACATTCATCATTCATGAATAATCGAGCCAGCCAGTCCTAATGCATCACAAGATTCTCTTTTACTTCTGATGTTTTTCCTTACCATTTCGAAATGCCATAAATTTTCAAGCAAGATGCACCATCAAAGGATCTGCATGTGCATATACTTGAATAGAGGATCACAATTGCTCAAAGGATATATACTTGTGCTGCCTTGCTCTAATCAATAGATGAACTATATGGAAAAAGTAAATTATTGCAACCTATAGCCTTTTGCATCCCATGGTACATGGCTAGAAAAGCAGTAGTTATTGGGTTATTTGCTTCCTACCATGCAAAATATCCAATAACCTATATATAATGGTTGATTTTGAAACTTACCATGAAGCTTTGAGTCTCACTAAGGTATCACGATATTATTGGGTTACTGTAAATGTGACATTGTTGGAGGCATTTGAATCCCAAAGTGTGTGTGTGTGTGTGTGTGTGTGTGTATAACAAATACCAAAATTGTGGCTCATACCATGTGGTGCCAGAACAACGGCATTTGCCGCATGGTGGCGGTCAGTGGAAACCCAAACACCCGGCTGTTGTAAGTTCCGTCAGGTCTCCAGTAGAAGCCTTCGATCACTTGGCTTCTCATTTTGTGCAAGGTGATGATAAAGACATTTGAACAGCCCGGGCAAGTAAAAGAAATCAAACTTTTCTCTTGGTCATACTCCTCTCAATAAATGCTTACAATATGTGGACAAAGCGTGCTAGAGAGGTGTTTTGAAGGAGCTTCCAGCTTGGTTGACTTCATGTGATTATTAAACATGTTTAAATGTTGATTTAGATATCATTTTGGTATATTTAGGAAGTTATTGATGTCGAAACACAATCTTTTGCCCCTTTTTTTTGAAAATAACTTTATAGTTGTTCGTAAATGCTTAATGCTTATTTTATTCGAAGGGCTAACACCTTAGTTGGGAGTTTGGGGAAAAAAAAAAAAAATAAAGAGAGAGAAAAAAAAAAGAAGAAAGAAAGTATATTTCTTTCCTCTTGATTGAAAGTTTAAAAAAAGAAAAGAAAATAATTTTTTTTTTTGATTGGAAGTAAAGAATAAAGGAAAAGAAAAGAAATATTGCAACCTTCTTTTACTATTATATCCTTTAAAAGAACCCAATAAACCTAGGAAAGAAACTAAGAAAAGATCTTATTTTTTATTTTTTTCATTTTTTCTTTTGCTTTCGTTGATTTTTTCCATCCACAAGAGTCTCAATCGGATAGGAGGCTTAGGCAGAAGGCTTGAAATAAGTTGTAAGATTGAAATATAATATTAATTTTATTCTTCATCATTAAAGGGATAAAATGGAAATTATAAAAAAATTACTAACTCTCAATGCTTTTCTCTCCAAATTCACTCGATTTAGAGAAAAAAAAATGATAGATTTGAGAGGATTTACATTCTCTCTGTTTCTCTTTTTTTTTTTTTTATAAAAAAATTTCTAACTAAAAAAAAATATTTACTTTCTCTCCCGTTCTTTTTTTTTCTCTCCCATTCTTCTCTCTGAAGGTGTAAAAGTTCAGAAGAAAATGGAAAGGGAAATTTGAGAATATTTGGGCCTTGGAATGTTCAAAATTCAGTGAAAGGATTAATATATATGATCACACTATATGCGGCAATTTGGTGCTATATATGACCAACATCAAAGATTAGGTACATATAACACTTCTTAAGGTTATTCTTCTAGTTCCATAATATTTATATTAGCAGCTACAATATTCATGGGAGTGGAGTCTGAATCCTCCCCACTTGGTTTTCAACTTTTTGTATCTAGTTGTCCCATTCACCGCACACCATCCATTGGGTTGGACCCAGTAATAAAAAGATTTGAAAAGGCGGTGGAACTTCAGTTCTATCTTGTTCAATTACGTAATGTTGATAGCAAAGCCTCCTATATATATATACTTGGAAAATGTTGCGTGAGTTTACCGAAAACAAAAAGGATGTTACGTGATTGAATTAGACAAAGATGGACAGAGACGCCGAACTGGAGGCTGAATTGGATAGGGAACTCTTGAAGTGGCTCAACACCAATACGCTCAGTGAAGTGGGTTGAACCGTGGTCAATATGGAGAGAATAACTGGCTATAGAGATCCTGAAGCATTAGAATACACACTGATGGCATCTTCTTAGGGAATGATTGCATGTGAGGATATGATTGTAACATCTTAGAATAAAGAAGTTAATTTTTAGGCTTCGATCTCTGTTAGCTACTTATTTGAAGATCGCGACAGTGAACTGAAATCCAAGGTTTCTGTGACTGATCGATGCTTTACTGCATGCATGGAAGGTTTGTGTCACCAAAGGGATGGCAATGCTTGGATGGCTCTATCACTTTCTTTTGAACATTGGAAAGGCCTCTTAATTTTTATGAACAAGTGATGGCATGGAATATATAGTACACGATCATTAAAATTGAAGAGTGTTGGTGATCCTTTTGCTGCTTCTAACCCTGGAGATGCATCTTCCGCAGGATAGATCTGGCTGAGAGAATTGATATATCCTTGAAAGCAAGACAAGTTAATTCCCACATGGTATGCCAAAAGTAGCAATTTTCTAGTCTAGCTACTCCATTTTTTTAATCAAAAATGCTAAAAATATCACTTAGCCGTTGTGATGTATTCTCAATTTCTCATTGCTTCGTTTCAGCCGGCATTATGGAGTGCGCCACATTGAAGCAAAGGGATTGGTCCAAAAAAAACCTGGGCGAGTTTGCTGAGTAATTTTTTTAACGCAGCGCGCATAGATTAACAGTCCAATTGACCTAGTTCGAGATGGCACGATCCAATTAATCTCCAAATTGTTATGGAAAATATGGTTCTGAATGTCAGATTGGTTTGTCTCTTGCTTGAGCATCTCCTTTGGTGGACCCTAGTTTTCTCTTCTTTTTTTTTTTGGATAAAATGATTAAATTAAATCAAATGAGTATACATACATCCCAAAGAATTTTCTCAGCAAATAAAATATTGAATAATGGAGCAGGAAGACGTGTCCTAGAATCCCATGATGTTGATTGGCCACGTAAAGCTCCATCCAGTTGGCAGTACTATTGGCCCCCCCCCCCCCCACCCCCAAACACGCGCGCGCGTGCGAGAAATCTCAAACGAGAACAAAGAATGCAACAAGTAGATTCCTAGTTTCATAGCAATTAGTATGATCGGAAGTTCACAACCAATTTATCAATAATTCAAGTTCTTCTTTTTTATTTTTTGACTAAGTAGACCAGATGGATAATGCAAAATATATAGCAGTTACACTACTCTCTCAAAAGATTCTGGCGTATCTCACTGGAAACTTGGATATCAACTTAGTAGAAAAGTCTCTACTCTATTAGTATTCCTTTTTTTTTTCTTTAAGCTTAATTCGTCAGCTCGTCTGCAGCACTTGTTAATTAATATTCTTATTTATTACTGTTATAGAAGGACGGTATCTTTAGTTCCATATCGATTATGAGTTAAGAAAGAATATGGCTTATATGGATTGACATTTTTTCTTCCACATAAGATCTTTTCTAAAGGACAAAACCATGAGGCTAGCTCTAAATGGCCAAGATCTACTAAAATTGAAAACGGTCAAAGTCAAAGTGAATAATACCTTACATATGCTTTTTGATTACAATATTGACGCCATCTATTATATATAATAATAAAATTGACATCACATTCTCCTCTTTCTCAACCATATATTAATCAGTTCATAACCCATTAAAGCGTCAACTAACACAACCCATGCCGGCCCAGCATAAAGCCTACCATCACAAGTCATGGAAAAGGCTATAAAGCGGAATACCACTACATTAAAAATTATAGCACCATGTTTTCAAGATAGAGTACTGTAACTACTGGTATTTTGTGCTTGTATCTCCCTAATTTCCTTACTTTAGAGGCACTTATATAGTTGGTTCAAGATAAATATTGACCATTGTTTATTTTAAAAATATTTGATCAGAAATGAAGTCAAAGGAGCATCGGTTGATGCGTGAGAAGGGATGGTGAGCCCGAGCGTTCTATCTCATCATGCGTGGTGTTGGTGCAAGGAGATCTGCAGAAGGGGTCAGAATGCTACTGATATGACAACTATATTATCACAGATTATGTTCCATTGTTGCACTAGGAGAAGAATGAGCTCAAGCTAAGCTAGATGAAATCAAATCAATGGATCAGGCATCTGAGAATGGGGCTTTTCATTTTTTTGTATCCTGAAAAATATGAATAACGATCGAGTAAAAAGATGTTCTGGAGCAAAGGATTGTAAAGACATGTTGAGTTCCGTGGATAAAAAGCGAAACTGATCACTTCTCATGATTGCCCATGCATTGAAAGACAACAGATCGATGTAAGCTTACTGATGGTTTTGTAGCCCTGTGCGATTTGAATATTATTGATGATTGAGAAACTTTGCATGAAAAGAGAAAGGAAAGACTGCATTTTAGTTTGGATCAAAGCACAGAAGACATCAATCATCACTGATATGTCCTTTTTTTTTTTTTTTTTTTTTTTGCCGTTGTCCTTAAGACCAGACTCAAAGAAAGCCAGGTAGGGTTTAGAAACGAGAGCTGTGGGCTGGTGTTGGGCACTAAGTAGCCCAAGCCCAACATAACTGATTCCATGCAGCATTTGACAAGTACGTTGCTAGCTTGAGTTAGTTAAGATATATGGGAAATGTAAACAAAATGATGAAGTAAACACTATGAGCACAAGCCTTAAAAATTGAAGCGTTTATGGATATTAAACCCAAAAAAAATCAAATACGACCTATGAATGATGATTTCATAACTAACATCTTTATTTAAGTAGATTCTACACAACTTTAAAACATGTTCCCATCTAGTCAAGGAGGATCCTCACTAGCAAAGCTTGGAAGCAACACCATTAGGAGGGGATCCATCAAGGAGTTAGAATGCTTAAATCAAACCAAACATGATTTTTTTTTTTTAGACCCAAAAAGAAAATCCAAATATCATTGAATATAATCTTTGGAGTCATCTCTAGTAAGATCCATCAATATTTCCAACGGAATATTTCTCATTTATTTTCTTATTATACTTATTGATATTGACTTGGTTAGCCAACAAACTAAATTATAGATGAAATTCAATCACTATCATCCAGCATGCGTCTTGAATAGAGTATGAATTATATTTGACTGGGTATGTGTTCGGAGAAATTAATAAGTTTGATCAAACAGAAGTATCCCTAATATATCAACAAGATAGTAAAACCTATTAAAATGTTTCACTTTGACTCATTCAATTTGGATGATTTAGACAAATCCGACTCCCCAGTATATATATCAAATTTTGGCATAAATATTTTTGCATTGGTCTTAAGGCATGTTTGGATCTTTGCACAAGATTAAGCAAAAAATCTTGTTGGATTCATGGAATCCTAAAAATATCTTGCATTCGTAGAGTACCTAAAAATATCGTTGGAGTGGGCCACCTAACTGGAATCCTATAAGGAGAAAAAACATATCTAAGCATGTCTTTTTTCCTTCTTGTTGGATTCAAGTCGTCACATTTCAAAACTATTTCTAGATTTTTTGTCTAATCCACTCTGTAGAAGTGGTCCATGACTTTATTTGTTATATTAACCTAATTCATAATTTTTATGGTATTTTCAGACCAAGCCTACAGAAATGAAGTATGTCTTAGCTGGAAAGAGCCCAATCTTGCATTCATTGGACTCTGCGGGTTGGACCTTATATTCCAAAGCAAAATTCTTTGTGCATAAAAAAGGATCGACTCGTGTGTGATCCAATCACCGCACGTGGTGTACAAAGAATTGCTCATGTCCCAAATGGCTAGCCCTAAGGACCAATCTTGTTTTCACTGGACTCCGCAGGTTGGATCTTATTTTTTAAAATAAATTTTTTTGTAAAAAAAAAAAAACCCAACTCCATGTGATCCAATCACCATGCGATGCATGCTTTTCTGCACCACAGACGGTGCACAAAAAATTGCTCATGTTCCAAATGGCTAGTCCTATGGGCCAACCTATAACCATGCACAAAGGGCAAGCCATCCTTGCATTTTATTTTGGATGGGAGGACATGGTAGGATGAACTCCCTATCAGCATGATATGGTTCTGATTTGTCGAATCTTTTAACAAATTTTAGACTGAACCTCGCGCATGACGTGCGCGATGCACTTACATTTGGAGTAGGTTGGTGCTTTTGACCATGCAACCTGCATCATCACCTGTGGGGCAGCAAGGTTGTAACGATCCCATACATTAGTTAGACCACCTCCAAAACCAAAAGCCCGTGATTCCCTGGAGTGCATGTACAGTGTACTGCACACGCATACAGTGTACTTCTCACTCGGCGATGGACAGTGGAGGTGAGGTGACAAATATGTCCTCGTAACAGAATTATCGGGGCGATGGTCGTAATTTCAACAAACACGTAACCACATGCAATCCTCTGCGTCACTACGGCGGGAAAGCCGGGATTTCTCGGCTCCGGTTGTACAGCTCCTGGTCCGATGTCCCACCCCACTTTCTGCTTCCGCTGTATCTCACCTCATGTCAAACACACAATCGACCCAACCAAAAACCAGTTCCCTCGCAGCTGATCCCCTAATTCCATCTTTAGACTGCTCCGATTGGCTTTATATCTTTGTTCGCTGCGTTATTATTTTCTGAAAGACGAAATTACCCTCGAAACAGTAGCCATGTTTTTCGCTCTCCCGCTGTAATTCTCGGAGCAGCTTCCATCCACGGACAGAGAACCAAAGTAGACGCCGGTTTCGTCCGCAACCCAGCGCAACTTTATGTCGCCGAGCCACAAAAAGTGCTACACGCTCGACTTCATTATTCGTGCTATTAATCACGAATCATGGCGTGCCACGTGCATGGCTCTAGAAGGAGACGAGAAGGTTTTGAACGTGGGGCGTAACTAATAGGCGTGGAACATGAACAGCTGATTAATTAAGGGAGGGATGGACCAGGTTGGTAGCGAGGCGAAAAAGATCGGTGTGGTTCCCTTCTTCTCTTTAGTGCCAACCGTATCCACTCGCCGTTATTAATG
Source organism: Elaeis guineensis (assembly GCF_000442705.2). NCBI lineage: Eukaryota > Viridiplantae > Streptophyta > Magnoliopsida > Arecales > Arecaceae > Elaeis > Elaeis guineensis. The sequence goes on from NC_025997.2 coordinate 15,254,036, forward strand.
CGTCAGCGCCCCAATCCGGACCCAACCACACCTTTGTTTTGCTCGCTGAGTTCGGATCCTCCGTTACGGGATTGTTATTCGTCCACGCCATGTATCTGACCAAGCCTCACTTCTTTCCGTGCTGGCGTGACGCGAAACGGCGACTTCTCTCCGTTAGTTTCGTTGATTTTTTTTAAAAAAAAAATCGAGGTCTCTACTAATGTTTTTTTTTTTTTTTAAAGAAAAAAACCTAGATCTGTCTCCTCCTCCATCTGACCTTTTCTTCCGCCCACTCCACTCTCCCATCGTGCGTCGAGTGGATCAGGAAGCGGCGTTCCTTGCAATTATCCGATTCAACAAAGATATCTCCGGCGCCTCGATCCCCCTCCTAGACTCTGTCTGGTCGTTGCCGCCGGCGTGGTCAAGGGCCGCGAAAAGGCCCTCGAGGTTGGCTATGGTAGCGGTGGCACGAAGGGGGGAGGAAGAGGAGGAAGGGGATAGAAGAGAAGGGAAACCATGAACGCGGGAGGCGCTAGAAGAAGCGGAAAGAGAGAGAACGAGGACGGGGCAGGCGGACGAACGTGACGGAGGGGAGAAATCATACCTGCACTGCGTGCACCCGAGCCCCTGTACGCAGATAATCGCAGCCGCTGTTTTTATATAGGCACAACTATGTAAGCAAAATGAGCGGCCGTGATTGGCTGCGTGTACGGCCGGGTGCGCGGAGCCTCTCAGTGTAGGGTAGAATTTCCCTCATCAGCCTTCTATCCAACGTGGAAAAGTAGGGCCCACGATCAATGGCCAGAGCTCACAGCAAGGGTAATGGGGGATTGGTAACAGAGAATCCGTCCTCCTCTTTGCTTTTCCCGTCCGAAGCGGAGCCCATTTCCGTCTATGTCACCATCCCCAGATACCGCCCACGTCTTTCCTCCACCCGGAGTATAAAATCCTCACTCCATTCCCTTGCATTGTTCTCTCTCTAGTCTGTAGCTCGGTTCCTCTCTCTTTCGTTCGCCGCCCAAATATCCGCAAAGCTGGTCAGAGCTATTGACTACAGTGGGAGAGAATTGTGGAGACGGAAGAAACAAAAGGGCGGCGAATAATGTGAGGAAAAAAGGGCTCCGTCTGTGTCCTCCTCTATCTTTCCATTCCTCTTTCTCTCGCCGCTACGGAAACCCTCCCGTACAAACGCTAACCTTCTTTCTCTTTCTCTAGCTCTCACTTGGGTTGGCCTATAAGTGGAGGTGGAGCCGAGCGTGGAGAACGAGGAAGCGGAGCCTTTCTCGAATCCACCATGCGTTGAAGTTTTATTGAAAGCCCGTGAGGTATTCGATCGAACGCTTTCAACGATCCCTAAATGCTAGGCGCTCTATCTTTTTCTTTCTGTCAGGTGCTTACTATGGTGCCGGCGAACAACTGGATCTCGTTCTCCTACGCTCCCATGGAAATGCTCCTGCGTCCTTGTAGCTACGATCAGATCGGTCACTTCCAGTTCTTGCTCCAGGCGCCGAAGCTCGAGGACGTGCTCGGCGGGCAGCGATCGTCTCCGACGGGCCCGTGCTCCGACACCCCGACCGACGGCCAGGATTCATGGTCCCTCATCAGCACGGTGCATGATCGTCTCCAGAACCCGATCCCGCCGAACGCCAGCTATTTGGGCGCCCTGGCGCTCCCCAGCAACGCCGCGATCTCGGAGGTCGACGATTCCGCTTCAGAGCCCGCGAACCCGCTCGGCGGCTTCTCGCCGGAGCTAAGGACCGGGGAGTTCGCCTTCTCGGCATTCCCGCGGCCGGTTCCACTGGCGTTACCGGCGCCGGGAAGCTCCGAGGGAGCTGCGGCGGGGAAGGCGGTGACGACGTCGGCGGCGCCGGTCGGGTCGTGCCAGAGGACGTCGGTCTACCGAGGGGTGACCAGGTATCTGATTAATTAAGCGATAATTTTGTTAGCGCACTTAGAAAGTTCATGCAATAATTACGAATAGGAGCGTCGGTTTGGGGGCAGCGTCGGATGGGTGACGTGCCTTGGCGCACGTGTGGTGGTTTTGGCAGGCACAGGTGGACGGGCCGGTTTGAGGCCCACTTATGGGACAACACGTGCCGGCGAGAGGGGCAGAAGCGGAAGGGCAGGCAAGGTACGCACGTGCGAACCTGATTTCCTATGATCCACTTGCATTAAGAGCATCCATCAGTTCCCCAACTCCCACCCCCCACCCTCCTCTCGTTATGTCATATTTGTGTACGGGAGAGGAGCGCTTTCGCTTTCTGTGAGATGCCGCCGCTTGGGGTTGGGGATAAAAACAGGGGGAAAAGGTGGGGTTTTGACGCGGCTACTGGCACTGTCTGAGCTACCCCCACCCACCTGAAGGGGCTTAAATAAATAAAGCTTTGTCTGTGGTGCACCGCAGTGATTTGGAAAGGGAACCCTTTTTTTTCTGAAATTTATTTCTTTTTCTTAATTTCAAAACTTCAAGTTAGTTTTTGTTTCTTATTTTTTGTGCCTTGTAGGGATTTAAATACCATAATCGCCTGTAAAACCTCATTCCTTATGGTTGTGTTTGGTTGCCTTTTTTTTGGATGGAATAAGTATTTATTTCATCTTATTCTGTCAAATAGATAATAATTTCGTGATGGCCAGCAATTCTGTTCAACCCTTTCTAATTTTAGAATATCAATTTCATGGTCCTCCATGGAATTGGTAATTCTAGATCTCCTTATTCTCAGCGGATCTAGAGAGACCGTGGAATTGGTAATTTTAAGTCTCCTTATTTTCAACCGATCTAGGGATAATCAGTGTCATTTGCCAAAAAACAGTGAGGATGGTGAAACCCAATTACCTCCCTCTTTTTACCTCTTCATCTTCATGCCGCGGCCGGTTCTCATACCTTCTCGTCTTCTCGGTGGCTTGATCTCCTCCGTAGACTTCCTTCCCTCCGTCCCCACCGCCGCTCCACTATTCTCTTTAGTTCGATTTGGATGATTTGGATTTCATGGCCGTTGGTCGTCACTGCACCCATCTCACACTCTCTGTCCTTCTCTCTTCATCTTCACGCTATGTCCACCGCTTACACCCTTTCACCTTCTCGATGGCTTGAAATCCTCTGCAGACCTCCTCCCCCCTTCCACTCCAGCGTCTTCCATCGGTCGATTTGCTTTTCAAGGCCACCGAGGTATACATAGTGTACGTGCCTGGTTGGTTCAAATTATTTCCTGGAGGAAATTCTAGTCTTTAGATGTTGATACTTGCACTATTTTGATGATTTGTGCGGGACTTGGCAGCTCTGGAAATCTTGGGTTGCATCTGGCATAAAGTTTATAGAGAAAATTGAGACCTCTGGAAATCTTGAGTTGCGTCTGGCATAAAGTTTAATGAGAAAATTGAGACCTCATAAATCACATTCCAGACGACCAGCCTCCTTGCAAATGTTGTAAAGCTGAACACAATGTTATTGGAACATCTAAAGAGTCTCGAGCACACAAAAAAATTTAAAAATAAATATTATTAAAAATAAGAAAGAATTTTTTTAATATTAATACCTATTATTTTAAGATTACTGAGCAAGTTTGTATCAAAAAAACGTAAATTTACATGTCAAAGACATTCTTGAATTTCGAAAAAATTCATTCTCTATTTCTTTATGTAATAGAGGCTTATTCTCGTGTTAACTAAATTGGAGTTAAAATAATACTGCATTAATTAGAATGAAATAAAGATGAAATATCAGTTTTTCAATCAAACATAAATCTAAAATAATAAAAATAAATAATTATTTATTAAAAATTTATATTTTTATTTTAAAAATAAAATTGGAGTGTCCACGCGCCATCTATCAAGTACCATGAATAGCGCTCTACTCTTTAATGGCAGTTTTTTTCTTTTTCTCCTCTACAATAGTTGATATTGGCGTACTTGTTAAAATGGTACGGTTTATGTTGAATTCGGAGCCGGCGCTTTACTTATTTGTGAGGCGGACTTCACTCGTGCTTATGGGGGGGGGGTTTTACGCTTTTATTTTATTATTATATATAGTTTACCATTATATATATATAGATGAAAACTGTCAAGTTTGTACTTCATTGAGTGGTGGGCCCCCCCCCTTCAAATTCCCCAGCGGAGGCCTGGCATGTCATGGAGGAAAGCGGGTTGCTGTATGGGGCGCCACAGGCAAAGGGCAGGGTGGAGGGTTAATTTTTGATAAAGCCTCCGTCAAAGTTCTCATCATAAAACCTTCTGGCTGGTCGGGTATGGGATTGATATTTGATGGATAGGGGAGAGTGATGTGACGACACATAGCGGAAGGATCAGGTGTCCCTTCTGCGAGCAGCTGCAGCTCGAAGTACACTGTGGCCCTTTTGGTGTTCGATGTCAGGTCTCATACCCCAACCAGTATCCTTGACTGCTGAAGCCGAGCCCATGGTTTCCTATATGTCCCGTCAATAGATTGTGATAAGATGGCATAGCTTTGTGATTTTGTTGTGCTGTCTCTGCGCCACATTACGAGTATTTGTAGCGAACCTCCGATTTTATACAGGTTTTCTTTAAGGACACCCATCAATTATTAGTTAAATGGGAGCTTTCCTCAGTTTCTTGTCAGGGTAGCTGCCATGTATAATGCCTTTGTTGGTTAAAGAGCATCTGTGGGAGCCCAGGAACCTTGTTGAAGCTATGCTTTGAAACAATTTTCTTAAGTTGTGCTTGGAAATAATTAATGTATGGTTGATCTTATTGATACTGAGGATTGAAGGATATACGATTCGATCTATTCGACGGACCCTTGTAGATCTCCCATATTTTAATTCATATAGAACAAGGTTACCTTCTCCACTATGTACTATTTGTGCCTTTCTACCTCGACTCACTTCTTTTATAAACGTAGCTATCTACATATCTATGGAGTCCTGTATATCGAGTCTTGGAAATTGCTTGCCTGACTGCCAGACTTGTTCTTGACCCTGTATATATAAATGGCGCATTGAATTGGTGCAATGTATCTGTTCAGCAAAGAATGTGATTGTGAATGGGGCTGGCCCCAGTGATAACACCTTTTTGCCGGGCAATCAGTGATCCTTAGTGCATCCCCAAAAGTCCGGACCTTTATGGTTTGCATTCTTCTTTTAACAGATACAAGAATAGGAGTGCTTTTGATATATAGAGATATGCATAATAGCTTTTAAATTTGCAGCTTGCCTAGCTTTCTAGCTTCCCTGCTTATTGTGATAATATCTCCCACTCTAACATAAATGAGTAATAGGAATATTCTATAATAAATTGTGATTTGCGTACTGTTCTTTATTCCTGATGCTGTACAATGGCCTAGGACGATATAATATGGAGTCAGCTTTTACCATTTCGCAACAATTACGGGTGTGATAAACTGCTAAGGCACTGGTATACATAAAAAAGGCACATGACTTGTGAAGCTCTATAAATGAGGGAACAGCTTGGGGTTGAGCTCAGGGTTGGACGTTGGCCCAAAAAACCCCAATCCAGACCTAGTTGTGTTGGGTTATGGTCGAGCTTAACCGAATCTAAACCCAACCAGAACCAACACGTCAGGGTCCAATCTGAAAAATCTTTTGCCAATCTTAAATTACCTGTGCAACCGGACTTGATTAGCCCAACCTAACTGTTGGGTATAAAATACCCACGGTCGAAGTTCTCAGCGGGCTTGACCCTTGCGGACTCCTATAGGAGCCGAGCTCCGTCCACGACGTCAAGAAAGACTCCGCCCGGACTCCTACGGGAGCCGAACTCCGCTCACGACTTCAACCGCAAGTAGACTCCCCCCGGACTCCTACAGGAACCGGGCTCCGTCCTCAACTGCTGGTAAGCCTTGTCCGGACTCCTACGGGAGCCGGATTTCGCCTTTGACTTTAATTGCAGGAAGACTCCGCCCGGACTCCTACGGGAGCCGAGCTTCGTCCTTGACTCTAACGGCTGCAGACAGACTTCGTCCGAACTCCTACGGGAGCCGGACTCCGCCCACGACTTCAACCGCAAGTAGACTCCGTCCGGACTCCTACGGGAGCCGGGCTCCGTCCTCAACCTCAACTGCTGGTAAGCCTTGTCCGGACTCCTACGGGAGCCGGACTTCGCCTTTGACTTTAATTGCAGGAAGACTCCGTCCGGACTCCTACGGGAGCCGAGTTTCGTCTCGACTCTAACGGCTGTAGACAGACTTCGTCCGGACTCCTACGGGAGTCGGATTCCGCCCATGACTTCAACCGCAAGTAGACTCCGCCCGGACTCCTACGGGAGCTGGGCTCCGTCCTCAACCTCAACTGCTGGTAAGCCTTGTCCGGACTCCTACGGGAGCCGGACTTCGCTTTTGACTTTAATTGCAGGAAGACTCCGTCCGGACTCCTACGGGAGCCGAGCTTCGTCCTCGACTCTAACGGCTGCAGACTTCGTCCGGACTCCTACGGGAGCCGGACTCCGCCCACGACTTCAACCGCAAGTAGACTCCGTCCGGACTCCTACGGGAGCCGGGCTCCGTCCTCAACCTCAACTGCTGGTAAGCCTTGTCTGGACTCCTACGGGAGCCGGACTTCGCCTTTGACTTTAATTGCAGGAAGACTCCGCCCGGATTTCTACGGGAGCCGGGCTCCGTCCTCGACACCAACGGCTGCAGACAGACTTCGTCCGGACTCCTACGGGAGCCGGACTCCGCCCACGACCCCAACTGCAAGTAGACTTCGTCCGGACTCCTACGGGAGCCAGACTCCGTCTTCTATTCCGACTGCGGGAAGACCTCGTCCAAACTCTTACGGGTGTCGGACCTCGCTACCGACTCCAATCGAACTTCGGCCGACAAGTCTGGACCCCCTGGCAGGCCACAGTAACGGACAACACTGCTCCACTCCCTGCGGCGGATCCTACGCAGCTCCATTACTCCCTGACAGGCCGTATTAACGGCCACGATTCTGCTCCACTCCCTGTGGCGGATCCTGTGCGATTCCACCACTCCCTGACGAGTCACGACAGCGGACGCCGCTCCACTCTCCGTAACTGATTCCACGTGGCGAGCCACGGCGATAGCCACGATCCCACTCCACTACCCTCCGCAATAAATTCCTCCTGACTCTGGGCGGCCCACTACCAGACGGTTACAGGCGTCGCTATCAATTTGTTGTCCCCTCCGTCTATAAAAGGGGAATCCCAGATATGTTATTCTATAAGCTCTCGTTTCTATCTAAAAACTCTGCTAAAATTTCTGTTCGAGCACTCCATTCTTGTTGAGGCAGAGAACTGATTTGAGCGTCGGAGGGTCTTGCCGGAGCAACCCCACCTCCGGTTTAGACTTCTTTTGCAGGTCCCGGCGGCGACCGCGACTCCCTCGACTCCAGCTTCTCCGGCGCAAGCGGATTTTTGCACCAACAGGATTGGCGCTAGAGGAAGGGGCCTGTGTCTTCACAGCATCCTTGTTCTTAAAGGAGCGCTCAACGGGACCGCTTCCGGTCATCTTCTCCGGCACTCACTCCTTTCCCCCACTGGATCCTCGTCCGATGCCTTCTCGCGAAGCATCCGCGCAGCTACCTACGGCCTCCGTAGCCATATCTCGGACCTCGATCTCGCCTCTGGTTTCCCAGGCCTCGCGTCCTCCGGCTATGGTCGCCGGCATGGAGTGGCCGGACGATCGGCCTTCGACGGATTTCGCCAACACCATCTCGGGAGGACCCCGGCAGAAAACGACCAACATACCGGCTGTATCCCCCAAGCGGCAAAAGACTGAAGAGCCCATAACCTTTACCGAAGAAGACACTCAGGGAGTCCAATTCCCTCATAACGACGCGGTTGTAGTTTCTTTGAATATAGCAAATTACGACGTCCGCCGTGTTCTTGTCGACAATGGAAGTTCGGCCGACATCTTGTTCTACGATGCCTTTTCAAGAATGTCCACTCTTGACAGCCATCTGAGGCCGATTAGCTCCCCTTTGGTAGGGTTTACCGGCGACGCCGTTCCGACGGAAGGAATAATAACTTTGACTGTGGCCGCAGGTCAATATCCAAGGCAATCCAAGGCTCTGGTGAATTTCTTGGTGGTGAAGGCGCCATCCGCCTACAATGCAATCCTCGGCCGACCTGACCTCAATGCTCTCCAAGCCGTCGTATCGACCTATCATTTGAAGTTGAAGTTCCCCACCAACCAGGGGATCGGAGAGGTCCGGGGAGACCAAGCCCTGGCCAGACACTGCTATAATATAGCCTTGCGAAGAAGCGATCAATCTGACTCCTGCCCCGTCGATGGACTGGATGCTCGCGATGACCTCATCGAAGAGAGGGGCGCTCCAATCGAAGATCTGGTACCAATCTCTTTGAACGACGGGAACGCGGAGCATGTAGCGATGATCGGCTCCAACGTAGGGGAGGAGGTGCGGACGTGTCTTATTGATTTTCTACGAAGGAATGCGGACGTTTTCGCTTGGGTTCCAGCAGACATGTCGGGGATTGACACGGAAGTCATGGAGCACCATCTGGCCGTCGATCCAAAGCATCGACCGACGAAAGAAAAAATCCAAAGTTATGCTTCGGAGAGGCAGAAGGCGATAGCCGAGGAAGTGGATAAGCTCCTTAAGGCCGGATTCATTAAGGAAGTCAATTATTCTGATTGGATTTCCAACGTTGTCCTGGTCAAAAAAGCAAACGGCAAGTGGAGGATGTGCATAGACTTCAAAAAGCTGAATAAGGCCTGTCCGAAGGACAGCTATCCCCTTCCCAGAATCGATCAACTGGTGGACGCGACCTCGGGCCATGAGCTCCTCACCTCCATGGACGCGTTCTCCGGCTATAATCAAATTAGAATGATGCCGGAAGACGAAGAAAAGACAGCTTTCATCACTAATCGTGGCCTTTACTGTTACAGGGTCATGCCTTTCGGCCTCAAGAATGCGGGCGCAACCTACCAACAGTTGGTGAACAAAATCTTCAAGGAGCAGATCGGCCGTAACATGGAGGTCTACGTGGACGACATGCTCGTAAAAAGCAAATCTTCCAGAGATCATATCGCCGACCTCGAGGAGACCTTCGACGCTCTCCGGAAATATAGAATGAAGCTGAACCCAACTAAATGCGCTTTCGGCGTAACCTCAGGAAAGTTCCTGGGCTTCATGGTATCAGGACGCGGGATCGAGGCCAATCCAGAGAAAATTCGCGCCATCCAGGAGATGGCCGCCCCAAAGTCGATAAAAGAGGTTCAGCGCCTCACGGGGAGGATAGCGGTCCTTAATCGCTTCGTCGCAAGGTCGGCCGAACGGTGCTTGTCCTTTTTTCAAACCTTCAAGCAGCCGAAGAACTTCTGTTGGACCTCTGAGTGCCAACAGGCGTTCGAAGAATTAAGGAGCTACCTTGGCTCACCCCCGCTGTTAGCAAAGCCTGAGTCTGGGGAGGAGCTATTTTTATACCTGGCGGTCTCTCCCATGGCCCTCGCGGCCGTCCTTGTCAAAGAAGAAACGAAAGTCCAGCGGCCAATCTACTACGTTAGCCGTGCGTTGAGGGACGCCGAAACCAGGTACACCAAATTAGAAAAATTGACTTACGCCTTGTTGATTGCAGCCCGGAGGCTCCGATCCTACTTTCAAGGGCACACCGTGACACTACTCACCGATCAACCGATCAACCAATCAAGGCGGTTTTGCACCGGGCGGACACCTTCGGGAGGATGGCAAAATGGGCGATCGAGCTCACGGAATTTGACATCAACTATCGACCCAGGCCAGCAGTGAAGGCCCAAATACTGGCAGATTTCATAGTAGAGTGTACCATCCCGGAGGAGGCTGAACCTGAACAAAGCAAAGTTGACAACCTGAAGTCCCAACCGAACTCCGAAGAAGAGGCCAATCCCTCTGATCGCTTTTGGACCCTCTATGTGGACGGATCTTCCAACATGTCGGGCGCAGGTGTAGGCCTGATCTTGGTCAGTCCGGAGGGAGTCATCGCGGAACACGCTCTGCGTTTCGAGTTTCCCGCAACAAACAATGGAGCGGAATACGAAGCTCTGATCGCAGGACTAAGGATCGTCAAAGAGCTGGGAATAAGTCAGCTCCGGGTGCACAGTGACTCCCAACTAGTGGTGGGGCAAGTCAGCGGGAGTTACGAAGCGCGGGAGGACAGTATGGCCAAATACTTTGAGAAGGTAAAGGAGCTCACCCCCACCTTTAGCAGCTTCAACATTAGACAGATCTCAAGGTTGAAAAATACTAGGACTGACCTTCTCTCCAAGCTGGCGACGTTGGCTCCGGTCGAATTGCCCAAAGGCGTCCTCTTTGAAGTTCTAAAACATCCGAGTACAGAAGAATCGCGGCCCGTGATGGAGATTGACCACGAGCCCAGCTGGGTCGACCCGCTGATAATCTACCTCAGAGATGGAGTTCTCCCCCAGGATGCGAAAGAAGCTCGGAAGCTCCGAAATCAAGCCTTCCGATACATCCTTTACGAGGGTAAATTGTACAAGAGATCATACTCCTTACCCCTTTTAAAATGTCTCCGGCCCTCGGAAGCTGACTACGCCTTGTGGGAAGTACATGAAGGAATTTGCGGAAACCATTTGGGGGCTAGATCTTTATCCCACAAGTTGCTCCGCCAAGGATATTACTGGCCAACAATGCATCATGATTCGATTGAATATGTCAAAAAGTGTGATCGATGCCAGAGATACGCCAACGTCCAGAGACAGCCCGCCACCGAGCTCACACCCTTGAGTGCCCCATGGCCTTTTGCACAATGGGGGATGGACATCCTTGGCCCCTTTCCCATGGCGTCTGGGCAAAGGAAGTTCCTCCTTGTAGCGATCGACTACTTCATCAAATGGGTTGAAGCCGAACCACTAGCGAAAATCACAGAAGCAAAAGTACAAGATTTCGTTTGGAAGTCGATCGTGTGTAGGTTCGATCTGCCCAGAACCCTAATCACTGATAATGGACGGCAATTCGCGGGAGCAAAATTCGCCGAATTCTGTGAAGATCTAAACATCTCCCACAACTTCACATCAGTAGCCCATCCCCAGGCGAATGGCGAAGCTGAGGTGACCAACAGAACCCTTTTGCAGGGGATTAAGACAAGGCTCGAAAAAGCGAAGGGAACTTGGGCGGACGAACTTTATCATGTGTTGTGGGCGTATCGAACTACCCAGAGGCTACCTACAGGGGAGACCCCTTTTGCTTTAGCCTTCGGTACGGAAGCCATCATCCCAATCGAGCTTAAACTCCCGTCGGCACGAGTCGTGGCATTCGACGAACATCAAAATTCGCAAAGTTTAGAGCCAATCTCGACCTGCTGGAAGAAAGACGGGAGATAGCTCAGGTTCGAATGGCAGCCTACAGACAGAAAGTCGCTCGATATTACAACGCCCGGGTCAAGAACAAAGCCTTTAGAGCAGGAGATCTAGTGCTTCGATGAGCCGCTGTCTCGCAACTTCAGGATCAGGGGAAACTCGTCCCAAACTGGGAAGGACCGTATGAAGTCAAAGAAGTAGTCCGGTCCGGAATTTATTATCTTAAGGAACTCGGAGGAGCCGACCTCCCGCGACCGTGGAGCTCGGAAAACTTACGGATGTACTACCAATAATTTCATTTTAATTGAAAGTTGCATACCTGTATGTCTTTGGACAATTCACACAAACTGTATCAGAAACGAAAGGGAAACCTCGTCCCGACAAAGTCGAAGGCCCGGTTCCATTTAGACCGGATGGGGGGAGAGGCCCTGCAACGCCCATATGCGCCCCCACAACCCTGTTAGGGACAGGAGGAAAACCTCGTCCTAACTTGAGCAAAGTCGAAGGCCCGGTTCCATTTAGACCGGATGGGGGGAGAGGCCCTGCAACGTCCATATGCGCCCCCACAGCCCTGTTAGGGACAGGAGGAAAATCTCGCCCTAACTTGAGCAAAGTCGAAGGCCCGGTTCCATTTCGACCGGATGGGGGGAGAGGCCCAGCAACGCCCATACGCGCCCCCACAGCCCTGTTAGGGACAGGAGGAAAATCTCGTCCTAACTTGAGCAAAGTCGAAGGCCCGGTTTCATTTAGACCGGATGGGGGGAGAGGTCCTGCAACGCCCATACGCGCTCCCACAGCCCTGCTAAGGACAGGAGGAGAACCTCGCTCTAGCTTGAGCAAAGTCGAAGACCCGGTTCCATTTAGATCGGATGGGGAGGAGGCCCTGCAACGTCCATATGCGCCCCCACAGCCTTGCTAAGGACAGGAGGAGAACCTCGCCCTAGCTCTAGCAAAGTCGAAGGCCCGGACTCCTACGGGAGCCGGGCTCCGTCCGCGACTTCTACCGCAAGGACTCCGCCCAGACTCCTACGGGAGTCGGGCTCTGTCACCAACTTCAACCGATGGTAAGCTCCGCCCGGACTCCTATGGGAGCCGGGCTCCGTCCTCAACCTCAACTGCTGATAAACCCCGTCCGAACTCCTACGGGAGCCGGACTTCGCATCTTACTTTAATTACAGGAAGACTTCGCTCGGACTCCCTCGGGAGCCGGGCTTCGTCCGCAACTCCAATCATAGGGAGGACTCCGCCCGGACTCCTACGGGAGTCGGGCTTCGTCACCAACTTCAACTGCTGATAATCTTCGTCCGGACTCCCACGGGAGCCGAACTTCGCCCCGACTTCGCCTACGGGAGCCGAACTCCCGTAGCCTCGCTGAGAGCGGAGGAAAAATTCCAAGCGAAAAAGAAAAAGGAAGGCGATGGACCACATCAGTGACGACTGAAAAACAAACAGCGTCCAAGGTGCAGAGAACCCTGTCACAGCAGGGATTGGGGCTCCCATCAGGAGTCCCAGCTTTCAAGGAAGCTTTCGACGCAAATCCAAAGTAGGACAACTTCCTCAGGATGACAGAAGCTCAGACCTCCGAGCTCAAGCCCTGAGGGGGACACCAAGCCCGAATGGCCCCCAGGCGAGCCTGCGGCCACTGACGGAAAGGATGGGTCGATACGATGGCAACCGGGTATCTTCGAACGACGTAAAAATCAAAAAGGAGCTCGGCAAACTACAATTCAACATGAATAAAAGGGCCACCGGTGACCTTAAGACGACGTCAAAAAAAAAAAAAAAAAAACAAAAAAGAGAGAGAAGAAAGAAGAAGAAAAAATGAGAAAAGGAAGGAAGTTCGGCAGACGAGGTAACAAAATCTCCTTCTCAACTAACAAGATGTACGTTACAAGACCCGAAGGGCCAGAAAAGAATACATTATTACAAGGCTCGAGAACACGGCTTGGAAAGGATACATCGGAGGCCGCTTCAAGCTGCAAACTTCTCTTCCCGTTTCTGTCCTTCCCAGCTGCGTTTTCCAGTGCGTGTGGCAGGCCTATCGACTCTCGCCCCGCCTTGTTTCGCTCTACCTCCGAAGTCCCAACCCCAGGGGGAAAAGAATGAGATAGATTCCAGGGGGCAGTAAGGGCAACGACGGCAGCGACGAAGACCTGTTTCAAGAAGAACCGGAGTCACCCCGGAGGCAGCGGTGGCGCCAGAGATATGCGCCATCACCGAATGCTTCGTGACAGCCGCCGTCCAAAATGTTCTGGCAAGGTCGGCATGCGCTACTTCCACCGTCCCCGCAACAAGTTTTACTGTCCCACCGTCGACGCCGACCGCTTCTGGTCCCTCGGCCCCGATGACATCAAGGATCCCGCCACAGCTTGTGACGACAGCTCTGCCCTCCTGACCGGTATCATCCCGTCTTGCTACTTCGAAATTCTCAGGCAGAACGCCTTTACCGGCGGTCTCCGTTATTAAACCCCTGTTGTTGAAGGAATTCTTCCTCGAGCCCCCTTTGAAGCGACGGGGACCTTCAGCGGCCGCTCGATGACCGGAGAACTCGCAGATCGCTGTTCTCCTCCTTGCCTTCCTCCAAGCCCTTGGCATCCTCTTGAGGATGGCCTCCGGGGTGGAGGACATGGCGGGGGAACCCCTTAGAGAGGAATCAGGGGGCTGAAGATGGCAGAGAGATGGCAAGGACCGGCACGGAGGATGCTCGGAGTTGGCAGGGGCACCGAGGGAGTGGCTGAGTAGCTAGGCTCTCGGACGAAAGAAAGGTGCCATCCTTTTGGCGGAATAAAGCCCCGAAGGAAGGGTAGGGGGTTTAAATAGGCAGTGGATCTTAGCGCAATTATGGTGGCGGGTGTCTCTAGACCAACCGGTGCTTCCCACGTGTCCCGCGTGTCCCACTCGCCACTATCGAGGATTGACTGTTCGCAAATTTCCAGGGCGCGATGCTTGGGAACACATCCCGGCGGGAATTTCGAAGGGTCCCTTCATATCGCTTCGATTCGAAAAGACTCCAGCACGCGCACATTTAATGCCAAAATATCTGGGGGCGGTCGTGAACAGGATTCGAGAAGGCAACTTCGGCCACACCAATCTCTCTGTACTTTCTTCATTCGAAATTCAAACTCGGAAGTAGGGAGACTACTGTTGGGTATAAAATACCTACGGTCGAAGTTCTCAGCGGGCTTGACCCTTACGGACTCCTACGGGAGTCGAGCTCCATCCACGACGCCAAGAAAAACTCCGTCCAGACTCCTACAGGAGCCGAACTCCGCCCACGACTTCAACCGCAAGTAGACTCCGCCCGGACTCCTACAGGAACCGGGCTCCGTCCTCAACCTCAACTGCTGGTAAGCCTTGTCCGGACTCCTACGAGAGCCGGACTTCGCCTTTGACTTTAATTGCAGGAAGACTCCGCCCGGACTCCTACGGGAGCCGAGCTTCGTCCTCGACTCTAACGGCTGCAGACAGACTTCGTCCGGACTCCTACGGGAGCCGGACTCCGCCCACGACTTCAACCGCAAGTAGACTCCGCTCGGACTCCTACGGGAGCCGGGCTCCGTCCTCAACCTCAACTGCTGGTAAGCCTTGTCCGGACTCCTACGGGAGTCGGACTCCGCCTTTGACTTTAATTGCAGGAAGACTCCGTCCGGACTCCTACGGGAGCCGAGCTTCGTCCTCGACTCTAACGGCTGCAGACAGACTTCGTCTGGACTCCTACGGGAGCCGGACTCCACCCACGACTTCAACCGCAAGTAGACTCCGCCCGGACTCCTACGGGAGCCGGGCTCCGTCCTCAACCTCAACTGCTGGTAAGCCTTGTCCGGATTCTTACGGGAGCCGGACTTCGCCTTTGACTTTAATTGCAGGAAGACTCCGCCCGGACTCCTACGGGAGCCGAGCTTCGTCTTCGACTCTAACGGCTGCATATAGACTTCGTCCGGACTCCTACGGGAGCCGGACTCCGCCCACGACTTCAACCGCAAGTAGACTCCGCCCGGACTCCTACGGGAGCCGGGCTCCGTCCTAAACCTCAACTGCTGGTAAGCCTTGTCCGGACTCCTACGGGAGCCGGACTTCGCCTTTGACTTTAATTGCAGGAAGACTCCGTCCGGATTCCTACGGGAGCCGGGCTCCGTCCTCGACACCAACGGCTGCAGACAGACTTCGTCCGGACTCCTACGGGAGCCGGACTCCGCCCACGACCCCAACTGCAAGTAGACTTCGTCCGGACTCCTACGGGAGTCAGACTCCGTCTTCTATTCCGACTGTGGGAAGACCTCGCCCAAACTCCTACGGGTGCCGGACCTCGCTACCGACTCCAACCGAACTTCGGCCGACAAGTCTGGACCCCCTGGCAGGCCACAGTAACGGACAACACTGCTCCACTCCCTGCGGCGGACCCTATGCAGCTCCATTTCTCCCTGACAGGCCGTATTAACGGCCACGATTCTGCTCCACTCCCTGCGGCGGATCCTGTGCGATTCCACCACTCCCTGACGAGTCACGACAACGGACGCCGCTCCACTCCCCGTAACTGATTCCACGTGGCGAGCCACGGCGATAGCCACGATCCCACTCCACTACCCTCCGCAATAAATTCCTCCTGACTCTGGGCGGCCCACTACCAGACGGTTACAGGCGTCGCTATCAATTTGTTGCCCCCTCCGTCTATAAAAGGGGAATCCCAGATACGTTATTCTATAAGCTCTCGTTTCTATCTAAAAACTCTGCTAAAATTTCCGTTCGAGCACTCCATTCTTGTTGAGGCAGAGAACTGACTTGAGCGTCGGAGGGTCTTGCCGGAGCAACCCCACCTCCGGTTTAGACTTCTTTTGCAGGTCCCGACGGCGACCGCGACTCCCTCGACTCCAGCTTCTCTGGCGCAAGCGGGTTTTTGCACCAACACTAACCTAGCCTATCTCTACACTAACCCAACCTGACCTTGACTTATTTTATGTTGGGGTTTGTTTGGAGATATCTCTATCCAAGGTTGGTTTGGGTTGGGAGATAGAGGTTGAGTTGGGTTAGGACGAATCCTAAGCTCAACCCAAACCGTTCAAGTTGCAGCCTTAATCATAACCCTGCATTTTTCTCAGATGTTCGTCAAAGCAAGAAACTGTAGCACTACAGTTTTTGTTCTTAAAGTTTGAAAAAAGGGACATGTAAGGCTTGTCTTATATTATTCACTTAAGCTGCAAATACTGTATTCATTCGAAAGCATACGGCTAAGAGTAAAATCTTTTCATGTTTTATGCCTCTATATTATTGAGAATTTAACCAAAGTAATGACAAGAAAATGTCAAATTGTGCCTGTAGGAACAGAACCCACGGGTTTCCACTACCGTTTTACTGCTCTTGTCGTGTGCTTCATTGTCTGGATCTGGCTGATTTACATTGAATTTGGTACCCTAGTTACTGTTTGGCTCACACGAATTTTATGTTCTTTTTTTCATGGACATGCATTTCATTTTGGTCATGATTCTGCGGATTGTACAGTGTACTTGGGTGAGTAACTTATATTTTCAATTCAAATGTTTTCAATTCCAATTGAAGCAACTTCTAATTTGAATATATATGTAGGTTGACTTTATTGTCATGATGTAGGTGGATATGACGATGAAGAAAAGGCGGCAAGGGCCTATGATCTTGCGGCTTTGAGATATTGGGGTCCTACTGCCACTACAAACTTTCCGGTACTGTCGAACCAGCACTTAGTTCTAATCTCATTGTTTAGCAAAATCATTAACTTTGTCAGATGCCTGAAAGGTGGGCAAGTACTTTTGCCCTATTTTCGGCATTTAACTTGGTTGTCGCTAGATTTTCTTTGTTTATGCTAAATCCGTTCTTTGGTTTGAGCAAGCATGTCCATTAGATAGATGTTGAGGAATTAGTTTCTGACCCTTTCTGTTGAATCTGTATGTAAAGCCGTGACAAAGTGAATAGATTTTTAGCTTGTTTAGGTCTCATTATGCAAGAGTTTTACCAGAAATGCCCATCTTCTGAAGTTATCTGTTTTTATGACTAAGAACCTGGTGCAATATTCCTTTTCTAGATAAAAATTTACGGCAGGGAAATTGAGGAGATGAAGGCCATGTCCAAGCAAGAGTTTATTGCATCTCTAAGAAGGTAGTGACCTTATCCATAGCCCATTGCTAGTGAGAGGATAAATAATGCAGTTTCTTATCTAGTTATTTTCTGTTGGGAAAAATTTCCAGAAAGAGCAGTGGTTTTTCGAGGGGAGCATCTGTCTACAGAGGAGTGACAAGGTAAGACTCAACATGTAAAAAAATATGGTGGTTGTCAGGGAATCATATCATACCTACACACGATACTGCTTGCTATGGTGGATGTCCCATGATTTTATGTTAAGATGTGCATACTGACAGTGGCTTGTTGTGATTTGTTAGGCATCACCAACATGGGCGTTGGCAAGCAAGGATAGGCCGTGTTGCAGGCAACAAAGATCTCTACCTAGGAACATTTTGTAAGTCTGATTCCAGAGTAAATTATCATGCCTATTTTGACAGAATCTAAACTGAAATGTTATCATATACTGTGTTGCTTGCAGCTTTTTCATCTCTCTCTCTCTATCTGTCTCTCTCTCTCTCTTTCTCTATCTATATCTATCTGTGGGTGCACGTTTGTGTATGTGATGCATGATGATGATGATGATGACGTATTGAAGGGGGGTTAGAATGCCACTGTTTTATGCAGAAAGGGGTACTGTGGTGCTTATCGTCACCTTTCTGAATAGTCTGTTTTACTAGTGCTCATTATCACTCTTACTGTCTAATATGGTCTATTTTACCAGACCTGTTGTAGAATATTTTCCATTGGAAGTTATGTTTTTCGTTTTTTTTTTTTTAATTTTTTTGTTTGGTTTGATATGGAGTTTCCCTTAAACTTATCATGCGTTCCCTCAGCCACGGAAGAAGAAGCTGCTGAGGCCTATGATGTTGCTGCAATCAAGTTCAGAGGTGCCAGTGCTGTCACCAACTTTGAGCTTGGTCGATATGATGTGGAAGCTATTGCAAACACAGATCTACCCATTGGAGCATCTGCAGGACGGATCAAGCAATCTCTTCAAGCCAGCAACAACCAGCTCACTCTTAGCAGGTCATGGATCTCACAGCAGCCAACTCTCATTCCCTCTTCTGTCCTTCACAACCCCTTGCAGCTTCCTACTAGTTCTGGACCTTCCGGCCCTCTGACTTGCTCCAGTTTGGCGCCCACTGAGCCAGATGTATGCAGGCAGAGTCTGTGCTGGCTTGCTGCTCATGATCAAAATAGCAACCATAGCAATCCACCAATTGGGAGTGGTATTCTCCAGCTGACACACCCTGCTCCTTCCCAGTAGTCTTTAACTCTTGAATGTAGGTTGCTTGTGTGACCTTCATGGAGCTCATATTTTGACCCGAGAGTGGCTGAGATGCTAAATTTTTGTGTGAAACTAATGTCGACTTCCATAGATCACAGAATTCTCTTCAGTAGATGTTACTTTCTGTGTATGTGCTGGCACCCTTCTAATGGAAAATTCTGAGTCTCCGACTTCATAGATCACCTGCAGAATTCTCTTCAGTAGATGTTACATTCTGTGTATATGCCGGCAATCTTCAAGTTCATAGAATTGTTGGTGTGATGCAGTGTTAAATGGCTGGCGGTTTGTTCATTGCATTTGCATACAATCTGTGGCTACTTAAATGCTTGGGCTGATAGGATGAAGCGCATGTGAAGGAGCCCGGATCCGGACCCAGCAGCCAGGCCAGACCCACGCACGAGTGCAGTCCAGCACAAGTGCATGGGGGAGCATGTGTGAGGCGGCCAAGCAGTCGCACGTCACATTTCGTGGCTCATCGCATTATCGCAGTCCATGGTGGGTGTGTGGATCGAGCATCTATTTTCAGGGCGTTTCTTACGATCTATGATGGACCGGTGTTCGTTTCTCCGGTGTTTCTCATGGTTTACAGGAGTTTTAGTGGATCGATGGCACGATCGGATGGCTATTATCTTTTTCAATTTTAATCCAATGGCTGATGGCATTTCTTCATTTGGTTTGGGGCTGTTTCATGATTGTTTGAGGTGTTATCTGGATCGTGTGATGCAGATCGGATGATAGGGAAAGGAATTTGTTTTCTACATTGAAATGAAGTCATTTTTTGATGTGGTTTGGATCAGTTTGCTTGAGATTACGAGCACTATTTAAAGGAGGGTCTTGGGAGAGGTTTGTAGCAAGGTTGAGAGTAGAAAAAATAAAATTCGAGAGTAGAGAAAAATAAGAGATTTTTTAAAGAGGTGTGAGATTCTTTTGAAAAAAAAAAGATTTTTTTTTTTTTATAAAAGAGAGTCTGTGTGAGTCTTTTATTTTCTTCTCCAATTGTGTACTTTGTCATGCTATGGATTATTAATAGAAGAACGTTGAGGAGATTTTGTTCGTAGACGTAGGCCAATAATCAAATCGAACCATATAAATTGGTGTGCTTTCTTTTTTCTTATTTTTATTGCTTGATTATCTCTCTTATTTTGCGTTCTATGTTTGTTCTAGTTATCTTTTTTCTACAAAATGATCTTGTTTTCGCTATGCTTGTGTGCTGTGTAGATCGAGGTATGCTCGATTATCATTCGATCGGTCTTTTCAGTTTGGTATCAGAGCAAGGAGATTCTTTTGTAGTTGATTTGATTTGAAACAATGGGGGATAAGATAATGATAACAAAATATAAGATACCGAGGTTTGATGGATCAAATTTTGCACTTTGGAAGATGAAGATGCAAGTGGTATTGATCAAAGATGGTTGTGAAATTGTTTTGTAAGAAAAAAAATGTAAACCACAAGAGCTAACGGATGGGTAATATAAGGAAAAAGATAAGCTGGCAATAGCGAACCTCTATTTGGTGTTAGATGATTCTGTATTTTTCAATATCGAGACTGAGACTATTACAAAAGGGATTTGAAAAAAATTGAAGAATCTCTATGAAGGAAAGTCTTTGGTAAATAAAATTTATTTAAGACGGCAATTATACAATCTAAAGACGAAGAATGGGATATCAGTTCAAGAGCACTTTGTGTATTCAATTCTTTGTGAGCAAGCTTGTGGCCTTAGATGTCAGAATTGATGATGAAGATAAGGCTAGCATTCTACTTTGTTCTATACCAGAGTCTTGGGATAATTTTATTATGAACTTGAGTCACGTTGAAACCTTTAAAATAGAGTCAGTTGTTGCATTATTGCTTACAAAAGAGATGAGGCAGAAATCTAGTCAAGAAAGCTCTTTAGGAGAGGCCATGGTAGCACGAGACGGGCCTTTTAAAAGGGAATGTGGTGATCGAGGAAAAACAAGATCTAAATCAAAGGGCAAGAAGAAGGTGAAATGTTGGAATTGTGGAAAAATAGAGCATGTAAAGAAAGATTGCCGGGCTAAAGGTATTGATACAAATCTGAATTGAAAACGTTTTAAGGCAATATAGTAGAAAGTGAAATTTGTTCAGCTACTTCAGATGACGGGGATGTATTGACGATATTGGAGAGATCTGAGTCCGTACGTCATTGGATTTTGGATTCGGAAGCATCTTTTCATATGATTCCTTTTAGGGAGTGGTTTCATACATACAAATTATTGGATGGAGGAGTTATCTATTTGGATAATAATACAACTTATCCTGTGATTGGAGTGGGAGATGTTCGGATCAAGATATTTGATGGTATAGTTCAGACGGTTTTTAATATACGCCATGTTTCTGCACTTCGTAAGAGTTTCCTGTCACTTGAAAAGTTTTGTAAGAAAGGTTTAAAGTTTATCGAAGAGAAAGATCAATTAAAAGTGTCCAAAGAAAGTTTGGTGGTGATAAGAAGAGTACAAATAGGTGGTCTTTATAAATTGATGGGCGAGACTCAAGTGGGAGAGGCGGCAGTAGCAAGTTCAAAAATAATATCTCCGATGGTTTGGCATCGATGTTTGAAATATATGAGCGAGCGTGGACTATAATTATTATCAAATAAAAAGCTTCTTCCGGAGTCTAAGTCAGTGCCATTGAAATTTTGTGAAGATTGTATCTGTGGTAAACAAAGAAGAATCTCTTTCTCTTTATCACAGAAGTAGAGTAAAATATTTTTTGAGCTAATCCACTTAGATACTTAGAAGTCGTCTGATAGATCATTGGGTGGATGTTCCTATTTCGTCTCCTTCATTGATGACTATTCTAGAAAGGCTTGGATATATATTTTGAAGTGAAAATCTGATGTTTTTGAAACCTTCAAGAAATTCAAGGCTCTGGTAGAAAATAAAAAATATTTAAAAATTAAATACCTATATTTTGATAATGGAGGAGAATATTACTCTAAAGAGTTTGATGAGTTTTATGGTGAGCATGAAATTCGTGATAACTTATAGTTCCTGAGATACCACAGTAAAATGGTGTGGCAGAGAGATTTAATAGAATACTCATAGATAGAGTTCATAGTATGATGAGCACTGCAAAACTTGACAATAGATTTTGGACAGAGACTGCAAGCATGGCTTGTTACTTGATAGATCGAATACCGATAAAATCTCTTGGGTTGAAAATTTCAGAAGAACTTTGGAGCGGCAAGCCAGTAAATTATTCTTATCTCTGTATCTTTAGATGTGATGCATATATGTGGATTTTAAAAGAGAAGAGGACAACATTAGATAGAAACTTTTGGAGGTGTATCTTTTTGGGCTATGCTAAAGGAGCAAAGGGGTATTGGTTGTGAGACCCTACTACCCATAAGATCGTTGTTAGCTGAGATATTGTTTTTAATGAAGAATCTTTTCAAGGCACCAAAAAAAAGCAAGATGATGAAGTTATTACTTTTATTGAGTTTTTTGATGCAGGTGATGAGGTGCAAGCAGAGCAAGCACAGGTGAACGATGAGGTAGTTGATGATGGACCAGGTGCAGAGTCTCACAATTCTCTGAGGGTGCTATCTTACTAGAAGAGCCACCAATGGAGTTTGAGTGGCCTAGGAGAGTCATTAGACCTCCTGCTAGGTATGATGACTTTGTCACTTCTTTTATTTTTTCTACTAACCATATTTGTGCTTATGTTGTTTTGACAGAGGAGGACGAGCCAACTTCATACAGGGAGGCATGTGAGTCTACCAATGCTGGAAAGTGGCATTATGCTATGGAAGAGGAGATGGAGTCACTTCGAAAGAACAAGATATGGGAGCTTGTAGTTCTACCAAAGAAGAGAAGTTTGATCGGATGTCGGTGTGTCTATAAAGTGAAGAAAGATATATATGGAAATGTGGAGAGGTTCAAAGTATGTTTGATGGTGAAGGGTTATGCTCATAAGTCAGGAATTAATTTTTATGAGATTTTCTCACTAGTGGTTCGTCTTACTACTATTTGGGTTGTTCTAGCGATCGCGGCAGTCATGAATTTGGAGCTCGAGCATATAGATGTAAAGATGACTTTCTTGCATGGTGACTTGGAGGAGGAGATCTATATGGCGTAATCTGAAGGTTTTGTTGAAAAAGATAAGGAGCTGGTTTGTCAGCTGAACAAATCATTGTACAGTCTCAAACAGGTGCTAAGGTGTTGGTACAAATGATTTGATTCCTTTATTGTGAGTTTGGGATTTGATCGACTGGAGGCAGATCATTGTACATATTTTTGTGGTTATGATGACGGAAGCTTCTGTATCTTGCTGTTATATATCGATGATATGGTGGTCACAGAAAATAGTAGGAGTCAGATATCAGATCTAAAAACTCAGTTGGCTGGAAAGTTCGAGATGAAGGACTTAGGAGTCGTGAACCAAATGCTCGAGATGAAGGTAATACGGGAGAGGAAGGATAGGAAGGTCTGACTTTCACAAAAAAGATATATGGAGAAAGTTCTACGGTATTTCAATATACAGAATGCAAAGCCGATGTCTACTCGATTTTCTATTCAGTTGAAACTATCAGCAGAACAATCACCTTGCACGGAAGCAGAAAAGGCTGACATGACCTGCGTACCATATTCATCAGGAGTAGTGAGTCTTATGTTTGCCATAGTATACATAAGACCAGACATTATACAAGCAGTGGGAGTTGTGAGCCGATATATAGCAAATTCAGATAGCGACTATTGGACAGCAGTAAAGTGGATCTTCTGATATCTGAGGAAGACGACTGATCATTCGCTCTATTATGGTTCAGCGGGTTTAGAGTGCATTGGGTATGTTGATTTTGATTTTGCAGGTAATCGGGACAAGAGAAGATCTACCACAGGCTATGTGTTCTCAATGGACGACGGTGCTATTAGCTAGAAGTTTAAGTTTTAGTCAGTGATGGCATTATCAATGATAGAAGCAGAATATATTACAGTGGCACGCGCATGCAAAGAAGTTATTTGACTCAATAGGCTTCTTGGAGACTTTAAGGTGAAGCAAGATGTGATGAGGGCGAATTGTGATAGTTAAAGCACGTTGTACTTGGCAAAAAATCCGATGTTTCACTCTCGAACGGTGCATATTGACATTCACTATCACTTTGTGAGAGATGTGGTTGATGATGGCTTAATCTCATTATTGAAAATTCATAGTGATGCAAATCTAGCAGATGTGTTGACAAAGTCGGTGACTCGGGAGAAGTTCAATTGGAGTAAAGCTTCTTTTGGTCTTGGAGCTATATGAGTGGGAGGTTGGCAAGGCCTCCAAGGATGACGTTTTTATGAGTTCGACACATGTCTTCAAGTGGAAGAATTGATAGGATGAAGCCCATATGAATAAGCCCAAACCCGGACCCAGCAGCCAGTGCAGGCCCGGCCCAGACCCACGCGCAAGTGCGTGTGGGGTGGCCTAGCAGTCACGCATGGCATTTCGCAACTCACTGCATTATCGTGGTCCACAGTGGGTGTGTGGACCGAGCGTCTGTTTTCAGAGCATTTCTCGCGGTCCATGGTGGACCGGCATCCGTTTTCTCGACGTTTCTCACGGTCTACTGGAGTTTTGATGAATTGATGGCATGATTGGACGGCTATTATCCTTCCCAATTTTGATCCAATGGTTGGTGGCATTTCTCCGTTTTGTTTTGGACTGTTTCATGATTGTTTAAGGCGTTATCTGGATCATGTGATGCAGATCGGATGACAGGGAAAGGATTTTGATTTCTACACTGAAACGAAGTCCTTTCTTGATGTGCTTTGGACCAGTTTGCTCTTGACTATGAGCTCTATTTAAAAGGGGGGTCTTAGGAGAGGTTTGTAACAATGTTGAGAGTAGAAAAAATAAAATCCAAGAGTAAAGAAAAATAAGAGAGATTTTTCTAATGAGATGTGAGATTTTTTGAGAGAAAAAAAAGATATATATATTTTTTTTGTAAAAGAGAGTCTGTGTAAGTCTTTTATTTTTTTTTTCAATTTTGTACTTCGTTGTACCATGAATTATTAATAAAAAAAATATTGAGGAGGACTCGCCCGTGGATGTAGGCTAATAATCAGGTCGAACCATATAAATCTGATGTGCTTCCTTTTTCTTGTTTTGATTACTTGATTATCTCTCCTATTTTATATTCTATATTTGTTCTAATTATTTTTTTTCTATAAAATGATTTTATATCTGCTGTACTTGTATATTGTGTGGATTGAGATATGCTCGATTACCACTCGATCGGTCTTTTGATGCTGTGCGTGCAAGTGTATCTTTGTAAACCCTTGTGGCCTGGGTCGACATTGTTGCTTCTGGTAAGCGATGTCGGCCACCGTTCAAATACAAAAACATTCCAGAGCTCTATTTCCTATGTGGTAGAGTAGGGCATTTGGAGAATGGTTGTATCCACATCTTGATGAGGAGAAAGTTGAAAGGATCTGGAGGCATGGTTCCAGACTGTATGGTCCTTGGTGGTGTCGGGTTGCTGTGGCCACTGCTCAAGAGGAATAGGGGACTCTGATCGGTAATGGCGGTCGCCCAATGCAAGGCCAAGGTGGCAACGATGGGGGTGTTATAGTCCAAAAAGAAAAAGATGCATCGAATGGCTGGCAAACTATCACCACGAAGCAGATGTCAGCGAATGGTAACGGCCACATCCTTCTGTGATGGGTACATCATCGTGTTTTGCGGTTCACGAAGATACCAATGAAGATGAGATGGACCACAACATTACTCATATGGAAATTGTTGTGGATCATCAGACCTCGTCAGCAGGATAAAATTTCTATGGTTGGCCCGACCATGAAAAAAATTATGCCGGATCATCATCATCTGCCATATGTCCCCCAACCCCACGGATCACAAAGCAGAAGCAGAGAGAGAGAAAAAAAAGGGAGGAGAGAAGGGGGGAGGGAGAGGGGTTAGTGGCGTCGGAGCCGGGGGAGCGGAGGGGCGTGGCCGCGGTGGGGGTGGCATGGACAGCAGTGGGGCAGGGCCGCGGTGGGGGTGGTGCGGACGGCAGGAGCCGGAGTGCAGCGACCGGAGGCCTGGTTACGGGGCGGGGGCGGGCGAGGGCCAGGGTGCAGGCGTCAGGGTGGGGGGCTGCGATGGGGGCGACGCAGATGTCGGAGGGTCGGGGTGTAGGCGGTCGGGTGTCGGGGTGCTGGCGTCGGGATGGAGCCACCCAAAGAGGGGGTTGGGTGTGAAGGCGTTGGAGGGGGGGGCCGCGATGGAGGTGGTGTGGACGTCTGGGGACCGGGGTGCAGGTGGCGGGGCGAAGCGGGGGCGTGGGGTCAGGCTGCGGGAGCCGGTGGGGCGAAGCGAGGGCGGGGGGCCGGGGCAGAGCCGCCCAAGGGGGGGTTGGGTGCGGAGGCATCGGGGTGAGGGGCCGCGGTGGGGGTGGTACGGACGTCGGGGGGTCGGGGTGCAGACGTCGGGGTGGTGGGGCGGAGAGCTGGGCTGCAGGCGTCGGCAAGGCGGGGGCGAGGGGCTGAGGTGCAAGCGTCGGGGCGGAGCCAGTGGGGGAGTTGGGCGTAGAAAAGAAGAAACGGATTTTTTTTTTTTTAATGAGTGGAGATATATGATAGATGATGATGATTTGATTATAATTTTTTGATAGTTGATCCGATCGTAGAAGTTTTATCCTCATCAGCATCTATGACCGGTATTAGTCTGACCGGGTCAGTTTCGAAAAAGGACAACCAGAAGCGTCCGATGTATGTAGACACACCTCGGCAAGATAGCCCCTCTCCCCCTCGGCCGGAGCCCAAGGTCTTGTTACTATCGGGTTCGTCCCATGTGGCTCAGCCAAATACCGAGGATAATTTGAGAGAACGTAACCTCACCCAAGCTCCGAATCCTGAGCCGGCCATTCGCTTGCGGTCTGAACCCTGTTCTCCATGGAGCTCCAACTTCAAGCCACCAGCTCATTACCTTTGTTATCACCTCAACTCCTCTCTGGTCCAGGTGACGGTGACTCCATTGGACTCTTTGGTTCGTCCCTTGCAGGGGAAATCGGCGGACGTGATGGAGCCTCCCCTCCTTTCTCTTCGGGTGAAGGGCAGAGCCTCACTTTGTCTCCCCCTCTTTCTGCTTGTTCTGTGGTCCAGTGTGTTGGAGCTGAAGAAACTACTACGATGGAGAATGGTGTTTGTCCGGCAGCCCCGAAGTCATGAGATATGGGAGAGTCTCAGGTCCCTAGCTCCCCTTCTGCTCCTCTGCTTACCCAATGAACATTATTGCATGGAATTGTAGAGGTGCTGCCAAGCCCTCTTTTTGAACAACTTTCCTGATTTAGTCCGTAAACATAAGCCTGATGTATTTTGTATTTTGGAGTCTCGCCTTTCTGGGGAGTCTATTCAGAAATTCCATAGAAGTGTGGGCAGCCAGTGGCATATCTTCGTTATTCCCTTGGTGGGTCTGTCTGGAGTTATCATCATTCTGTGTACCATAATTTTGATTACATTCAGTTTGATAGTTCTAATAGGCAGCTGGCTGCGGGTGTTGTAACTGCTCCTGGCGTGCAACCCTGGCTTCTTCGGGTGGTGTACGCCAGCACAAGTTATCGCAAGCACAGCATTCTCTGGGAGATGGCTGCCACCATCATTGGCTTTGGGCATCCTGTTTTATTGATCAGTGATTTCAATGTTATCACCAGCAGTAATGAGAAGCTGGGTGGACAGGCCTTCACTGCCGATATTGAAGTGTGTGAATTCAGAAACTTTGTGAATTTTTCTGCTGTGATTGACGTGGGATTTAGTGGTAGTGCCTTCACATGGTGGAATAATAGGTTTGGACAAGCTCGGATTTGGGAGAGATTAGAAAAAGCACTTGCTACTAATAGCTGGATCAATTGGTTTCCTGACTCCACTGTTACTCACCTGCCTAGAATTAGATTGGACTACTGCCCTCCGCTGCTCCAGGTATCTTCTCCACCCCCTCGTATCCTCCGGTCCCCTTTCAAATTTCATAAGTTTTGGTGATCTATTGAGGGTATTCATCAGGTGGTTAGGCGAGCCTGCTTCGGAATACTAGGTAGGCGCTAACTAAATGGAATAGAGAGTATGTTGGCAATCTATTTGATAAAACTAAGAGATTGGAGGCACAAATTCAAAGTATGTGTTGGGATATATTGACCGACCCTTTTTACGTCGACTTACTTTCGGGCCTGTCCGACCGACGCCCGACTCTACTGACCACACCAACCGACGACTGCCGACAGTAGCTGCCGACATTATTCGATCGGAGGTATGTCGGTCGGACAGACCCATTCTGTTCTCGACTAGCCGAGCGGTGGAGCCCAGATTACCGACTCACTGTTGGGCGGGGGTGGCAGCCGACGTCCGACTCTCGCAATGCGCCAGACCAGCCGACGGTGTCCTCGGGTCTTCACCCGACGTCCCACAATCGAATACCGACGTATGGTCGGTCAGCTCCTCCAAACGCCGTACGACTGTTATGGGCTGCTGTCCTGACAAGGACATGCGACGTGACCGCCCTGGGGGCATTGTCCTGCTAAGGATATAGGTCAGCCCCAGTGATTTGACAGCCTACGGTGACTTGTCAGTCCGCGATGAATCTGACAGCCTCCGGTGATTTGACAACTCCTCGGTTGTCTGCGCCATTAATGGCGGGACCACGCCGCGCTCTACTATAAAATAAGGAAGGCAACAATGTTGGGGGGAGGAGGTTTCTCTAAGCTCCTGGGTTCTCTCTCTCTCTCTCTCTCCTTAGCTCTCTCCCGCTGAGCCCCTGATTCTTTTCTACTGTTGCCTAGTCTCCTCTCTGACTTGACCGTCGGAGGGTCCCCGCCGGAGGTATCTCCGGTCAGTGTGGACTTCTCTTGCAGGTGCTCATTCCCGACGACCAGGCGACGAGGGGATTGGCCGCAATAGGTTTGGCACGCCAGGTAGGGGGATCGCGATGTCCACAGAGCTTGAAAAATCCTTTTGAGATGACAAGAATCAGGGCTCAGCGATCGAGAGCCACTGGATCGACGAGGCACTCTTCCCACCGAGAAGAGACCTCTCCTCCACCCTCATGGCGGAATCCAGCTCTCCGCATCCTGTGGTGACCACGGAGGCACAGATCGCGGCGATCGTGCGGCAGATGACTGTGCTGACGGATGCAGTCAAAAGCCTTCAACAACAACCAATCCGATTGCCGCACTCACCAGCGGAGCAACCGACGGCGCAACCGATGCCGTCCAGGAGCAGCCACCGACGCCCGCGTCGGTCTCCGTCTACTCCTCAGGAGCAACCGTCTCAGCATTCCCACCGAGAAGGGGAGAGGCGGCCATGGCGTGACACCCACCGGTCTCGGCATCCCTCTCCTTCCCAGCTGGAGCGAGCGAGGAAGGAGAAGCGCCGCAGACACCGTCCGCCTCCCTCTCAGATTCATCGGGAGATTCGACCCCTGGGGTCTCCCAACACCGAGGATCGACGACTACGAACGTAGGTTTGAAGAAATCGATCGTCGGTTGCCCAGCTCCAGGTGGACGGACAGAAGTCTTCGAACGACGTCGACTTCCAGACCGCCCAACCTCTCTCCCGACTCATCCTCGATGAGCCGATTCCTAGTCGGTTCAAGATGCCTCATGTAGAGCCTTACGATGGCTCCACCGACCCAGTTGACCATCTGGAGAGCTACAAGGCTCTCATGACATCTAAGGGGCAACCGATGCCCTCCTTGCATCGGCTTTTCTGCCACACTTCGCAAAGCTGTCAGGACCTGGTACTCTGGCCTCCGCTCAGAAAGTATCCACTCCTTCGGACAGCTCGAGCATTCTTTCGTGGCCCATTTCAGCACTAGCGAAAGCCACCACGAACCTCGGACAACCTTTTCTCCCTCAAGTAGGGAGAAAATGAGACACTCCGACACTTCGTGACGCGATTCAATGCGGCCACGCTTAAGGTTCGGGACCTCAACGAAGACATGGCTATCTCAGCTATGAAGAGGGGGATGAGAGGGTTTCGATTTACATACTCCTTGGACAAGACCATCCCTCGAACTTATGCCGAACTGCTGGAGCGCGCGTACAAATACATGCGCACAGACGAAGGAGCTTCCGACCGACGCCTGACCGAGACCAAGGGCCCGAAGGAAAAGCGAAGGAAAGGTCGGGCTCCCGTCGAGCCCAGCGGGCCCCCGACCGACAAACAGGTCTCACCTCGGCGATAGAGCCCGAGATCGCCCCGGCGATAGAGCCCGAGATCGCTCCGACGGTGGAGTCCGAGGTTGATACGTCGCAGGTATGACTCCTATACTCCTTTCTCTGCTCCTCGTGCGCAGATTTTGATGGAGATCGAAGGAGAGGAATATCTGCGACGGCCTCTGCCTTTGAAGGCAAAGGGCCTCGACCGATGAAAATACTGCCGATTTCATCGGGGCCACGGTCACAACACCGAACAGTGCATCCAACTCAAAGATGAAATCGAGTCCCTCATACGCCGAGGGTATCTCAAAAAATTTTGAAGGAACCCGCCGACTCGACCCATCCCCGACCGACGATCCCAACCGATTGAAGAGACAGCGAACAACTAGCCCACGGCCGGGGTCATCAACATGATCTCAAAACGACTGACCGGGGGACGACTGTTGGAGGGGAGTCGACGAAGAAGCTGCGCCGAGATAATGTAATTACTTTTACAGATGAAGATGCTCGGAGAATCCAAACTCCCCATGACGATGCTGTTATTGTCTCGGTAACAATAGCAAATTATAATGTAAGAAGGATCCTTGTTGATAATGGAAGTTCGACTAATATTTTATTCTACTCGACCTTCTCCTGAATGCGACTGTCGGCTGATCGCTCAAGAGAGTCTCTACACTCATAGTAGATTTTGCTGGAGATGCTGTCACAGTGGAAAGAGAAATTACTCTTCCCGCGACAACTGAAACCGAACCACGACAAAGCACCATCCATCTAACCTTTGCGGTCGTCCAAGTACCTTCAGCCTACAACGCGATACTTGGAAGACCGGACTAAACGCCCTCAAAGCGATAGTCTCGATGTACCACCTGCTGGTTCGGTTCCCGACCAAAAATAGAGTCGGAGAGATGCGCAGGGATCAACAGCTCGCTCGACGATGCTTTCAAATCTCTGCTCGAAGCAATGAATCGAAGGACTCCCTGACGGTCGACAAGTTAGACCAACGAGGAGAAAAGAACGGGGCGAATCGATCGAACAGCTGGTTTCCATCCCAATAGCAGAGAATCCCGAACGAGTGGTCTAGGTCGGATCCCAATTATCCGACCCTGAGCAACGGCAGCTAATAGAGCTGTTGAAGGCCAATGCCGACATATTCGCTTGGTCGGCAGCGGATATGTCTGGCATCCCCTTGGAGAGGATGACTCACCGACTCAATATCGATCCTGGAATAAGGCCGGTGAGGCAGAAGAAGCGATCTTTTACTCCCGAAAGACAGAAGGCCATCGACGAGGAAGTGGACAAGCTACTCGAGGCGGGCTTCATCAGAGAAATCATGTACCCCGACTGGCTCGCCAATGTTGTCATGGTAAAAAAGTCAACGGAGATGGAGGATCTGCATCGACTATACCGACCTGAATCGTGCCTGCCCGAAAGATAGCTTTCCACTTTCGAAAAT
Source organism: Elaeis guineensis (assembly GCF_000442705.2). Classification (NCBI taxonomy): domain Eukaryota; kingdom Viridiplantae; phylum Streptophyta; class Magnoliopsida; order Arecales; family Arecaceae; genus Elaeis; species Elaeis guineensis. The sequence continues at coordinate 15,285,262 of NC_025997.2, forward strand.
TGACCAGCTGGTAGACGCGACGTCCGACCATCGACTGCTCAGCTTCATGGACGCCTTTATCGGATACAATCAGATCCGAATGGCACTCGAAGATGAGGAGCACACAGCCTTCGTGACCGCTAAGGGCCTTTACTGCTACAGAGTAATGCCCTTTGGACTGAAAAATGCTGGAGCCACCTACCAGTGACTCGTCAATAAGGTCTTCAAAGATCAAATCAGGTGCAACATGAGGTATACGTGGACGACATGCTGGTGAAGAGCACGCAGACTTCAGATCATGTCTAAGATCTTGAAGAAACTTTTCGCACTCTTCGGCAACACCGGATGAGGCTGAATCCAATTAAGTGCGCCTTTGGGGTGACTTCGGAGAAGTTTCTCGGGTTCCTTGTTTCTCAAAAAATTAGGCCAACCCCGAGAAGATAAAGTCGATCATCGACATGCAGCACCCGGATACCAAAAAGGAGGTACAACAGCTTAACGAAAGGATCATCACGCTCAGTCGATTCATCTCTTGGTCGGCTGAGAGATGCCTCCCATTCTTCAAACCCTGAGGCAGGCGAAGGACTTCTCTTGGCCGGACGGGTGCCGACGGGCCTTCGAGGATCTAAAAAGATATCTGGCCTCCCCACCGCTATTTGTAAAGCCAGAAGTCGGAGAAATATTGTACCTCTACTTGGCAACCTCCCCAGAGATGGTTAGCTCGGTGCTCGTCCGGGAGAATGAGAGCCGAATTCACCAGCCCATATACTATACCAGCAAAGTGCTCTACGAAGCTGAAGCTCGGTATTCAAAGGCAAAAAAATGATATTCACCTTGATCGTGTCTGCACAGCAACTCCGTCCATATTTTCAAGCGCACGTTATCGTGGTCCTCACCGACCAGCCCCTGAGGGCGATCTTGCGTCGCTCCGATACATCAGAAAGACTGGCGAAATGGGTGGTGAAGTTGAGTGAGTTCGACATTCAGTACCGACTGCGACCTGCCTTGAAAGCCCAGGTTTTGGCCGATTTTATTGCGGAGTGCCCGACAACCGATCAAGAACCGGAAGGGGGAGCTCCAAAGAGGCTGTAACCTCTGAACGTGACCCCAGGTCTACCTGGGTATTGCACATCGATGGAGCTTTCAATGCTCGAGGGAGTGGGGCCAGTTTCCTGCTCACCAACTCGGAGGGAGTGGTTACCGAGTACGCCCTCCAATTCGACTTCAAAGCCTCCAATAATCAAGCCGAGTATGAAGCGCTCCTCGCTGGCTTGAGAGTAGTGAAGGAGCTTGGGATCGACAGCCTCAGAGTCTTCTCTGACTCCCAGCTGATCATGGGACAAGTCAAAGGCGAATTCGAGGTGCGGGACCCGACCATGGCAAAATATTTCTAGAAGGTGAGAGATCTCGTGGCACACCTCAAGTATTTCGAGATCTCCCACATTCTCAAATCGGAGAACTCTCGGGCCGACGCACTCTCCAGGCTTGCGATATCAGCCTACGACACTTTGGGCCAGACACTTGTGGAGAGTCTCGAGCAATCGAGCATCGACATGGCCGAGGAGGTGCTGCAACTGGCGACCGAGCCGAACTGAATGGATCCGATCATTCAGTATCTGACCGACGGAATCAGCCCTAAGACCCCGCGGAAGCCAAACGACTCTGGTGGGTGGCCTCCCAATACGTAATGATGGACGGCCGACTCTACAAAAGGTCTTCTTCCTTCCCTTGCTGAGGTGCCTGGGACCGACTGACGCGGACTATGCGCTTAGAGAGGTGCATGAAGGGATCTATAGAAATCACTTGGGGGACAAATCCTTGGCCTACAAGGTCCTATGCAGGATACTACTGGCCCACCATGAAAAAAAATGCGGCTGAGTTGGTTCGGAGGTGTGAGCCATGTCAGAGGTATGCTAACATACAACGTCGACCCGCCAACCAGGTCACTCCCATTGTCGCCCCGTGGCCCTTCGCCCACATACTCGGTCTTTCCCTCCAGCATCTGGCTAAAGAAAGTTCATAGTCGTGGCAATCGACTACTTCACTAAGTGGGTGGAAGTCGAACCTCTGGCGCAAATCACCGAGCGAAAGATGGAAGACTTCGTCCAAAAGTCCATCATCTTCAGGTTCGGATTATCGCACGCTATTATCACCGACAATGGACGACAATTCGACAATCGAGACTTTCAAAGTTTTGTGCGAGATTTCATATCACGCACTGGCTGACCTCGGTCGGGCATCCACAGTCCAACGGCGAGGTCGAAGTGACCAACCGAACCATTCTGCATGGACTGAAGATCCGACTGAATGATGCCAAAGGCCTCTGGGTTGAGGAATTGAATTCCATCCTGTGGGCGTACCGAACGACACCTCGTGTCCTGATCGAAGAATCTCCTTTCAGCTTGGCCTATGGGACGGAGGCGATGATCCCACTCAGATCGGCTACCATCGACTAGAGTTGAGCAGTACTGCGAGCCGGGCAACTCCGAGTGTCGGAGGGCCGACTTGGACCTCCTACCCGAACTCCGACACGAGGCTTAACTCCGCATGGCTTCTATCGACAAAGAGTGGCTCGATACTATAATGCTAAGGTTAAGCCAAAGTTTTTCAGATCTGGAGACCTGGTCTTAAGGAAGACGGAAGTTTCGAAGCCTCTGGATCAAGAAAAATTATCTCCGAACTGGGAAGGATCCTACAAGATACTGGGCACCTACAGGCCGGGAGCCTACCGACTGGAGACTCTAGAAGGAATGGCCATTCTCCAGACTTGGAATGCTGACAACCTGAGAATGTACTACCAGTGATCCCTGTGTGCCCTTGTTCGGAATACAAACTCAGTCTCAAAACTATGAGTCTAGAATCTCGGCCCTCCAATTGTGCGTCGGCGCTCATCAGTAGTACGAGCCCCGACTTGGGCCCAACATTTCATTGGAAATCTGAGCCCGATCGCTGACGACACGTCGGACTCTTACGAGAACTGATATATCTACATTGGTGGAAGGCCGGCGATGGCGATGAAACCCCCCTAAGTTGAAGCCACGCTCCTTCCACGGTCAACTCTCGAGCTAGATGACTGGCTAACTTGCCGACTTGGCTCTGACCAAGAAAGGCAAAATGCCGACCAACACCCGCGACATACCGATCAG